>NC_138768.1:431731669-432064169 GCF_965119305.1 Pelophylax lessonae | reverse complement strand
AATAACCCTATTAAACCACATATTAGGCTACTGTTTCATATTTTTTCATTTCCAAACACTGTCATATGCTTGCCACTAATGCCTGAAAAATATGCTTCGAGTATAAAAGGCCACAGGGAAGTACAGTTCCAGGATATTCCAATAGGCACACAACGCTGTTTCTTCAGACTTTTAGATGAAAATACAAAGTTCTGATATTTACACATCAAGATGAAAGGTATTAGGGTGATGTTGGATTGTCTTTATATTGTACAGAATGCTTTGACAGCATAAGAGATCTCAACTTGATTTTAGAAATTCTTAGTATTTTTCTCGATCATTTGTTACATTTGAATGTGGTTTGCTAGGAGGCAAAAGCTAAGGGCCAAACTACGTGTCATTACTCAGCAATGCAGTAAAAATCACGTCACATAGTAATGGCCTTGATGCATTGCTGAAGGAGACTTTCATATTTTTTTATTTTTATTTATTTATTTTTTTCTACTATAGCATACAAATTGTGAAAGATCAAGTTTTTTAATAGTAATGACATTTTAATGCCATTACAAAACCTTCCTCTGCCAAGATGGAAGTGCAGTTGTTGAGTACTAGTTACAAGTAATGGTCAGCAACAGTAAAGGGAGCTTACACCGTCTCATTCTCCTAAATAGTTATACCTTAACCACTTAAGGACCAAGCCTATTTCTGACACATGTTGTTTACAAGTTAAAATCAGTATTTTTTGCTAAAAAATTACTTAGAACTCACATACATTATATATATTTTTTAGCAAAGACTCTGGGAATAAAATGGCGGTCATTGCAATATTTTTTTGTCACGCGGTATTTGCGCATCAGTCTTTCAAACGCATTGGAAAAAATACACGTCACTGAATTTAAAAAAAAAAAAAAACTGTAAAGTTAGCCCAATTTTTTGTATATTGTGAAAGATTAAAAATCTCCATTGACGACGCTTTAAAAATTTTTTAACGGTTACCAGTTTAGAGTTAGAGTTACAGAGGAGGTCTTTCTAGAATTATTGCTCTCGCTCTGACGATCGCGGCAATACCGCGCATGTGTGATTTGAACACAGTTTACATTTGTGGGCGCGACTTGCGTATGCGTTTTCTTTGGTGCACGAGCTCACGGGAACGGGGGCGCTTTAAAATTGTTATTTTTATTTTTTTTAAACATGTTTTTAAAAAAAACAAAAAAGCAACCTGATCACTTTTATTGGTGTCACAAGGAATGTAAACATCCCTTGTCACAGTAATAGGCAGTGCTGAAATCTGCATTTTTGAATACTGACAGTTTTTTTAAATCGGCACTGTTGGCAGCAGAGTAAACCGGAAGTGATATTGTGATGTCGCTTCTGGGTTACATGATCAGAGACCCGATCAAAGCCGAATCCAGTTTTGTTTGGGAGTCTGGGACTCTAACCAGCCAGTGGACGTGCTGGCTGGTTGCCTCGGGTCTGCTTGGGTCGGGAGGGACGGGAGACCCAAGCAGAGCTGGGAAAGGGGAGCGCCCCCTACCGATAGCTGGGATAACAGCCGAGTGGCCGCATCGGTTATCTCCAGAAAGCCAACCGCAGGTCTAAAAAAAACAGTACCGGGGTGATGCTTCTAGCTGCAGACATCACCCCGATACTACCACTTCAAGCCGACGTACAGGTACGTCAGTTTGCAGGAAGTGGTTAAAATTATATATCTCAAATCTCTCCACAGGATACCTGTATATGCGTAATCTGCAGTGACAATGCCAAGGGACCTCTGTGTATACTGCGGTCCTAAATCTAAACTTCCAGAGCCTACAATGTAGAAGCACATTTAACCACTTACCGCATAGTAACGTACCGATACGTCGGTACACTTTGCGGGTTTATACCGGGATGATGCCTCTAGCTAGAGGCATCATCCCGGTACCGTGGTTTGAAGCCGACGGTCGGGAGCCGCTCGATCGTTACCCGGGGGGGCGGGAGGGGACGTCCCCCCCCTCCCCCCCCTCCCGCCCCCTCCACCGGGAGCCCCGAGCACCCAGCCGGCACGTCCGCCGGCTGGATGGAGTCCCGATGAATGCCGGAAACGGCATCGATCGGGGCTCCGATGACGTAACCCGGAGGCGGCGTCCATGACGTCACTTCCGGGTTACTGTGCTGCAAAAGGCGGCAAATTTAAAAAACGGCTGTATGCAAAAATGCAGTTTTCGGCGTTTTGCATACAGGGAAGTGTAGTGGAGGGGTCTAGGGTCTTTTAGACCCTCGATCCCTCCATAAAGTGTACCTGTCACACATATTGGTGTCACAAGGGATGTTTACATTGCTTGTGACAGCAATAAAAGTGATCAGATTTTTTTTTTTTTTAAAAAACCTGTAATAAAGTTTAAAAAAAAATAAAAAATAAATAGGAAAAAAAAAAAATGTAGCCGCCCCCGTCACCGTTAGCTCGCGCACAAAAAAAAACGTATATACGCAAGTCGAGCCGCGAATGAAATCGCTGTTCAAACCCCACATGTGAGGTATCGCCCCGATCGCCAGAGCGTGCGCAATAATTTAAAAAAAAGAGCTACACTCTACCTCTAAACTGGTAACCGTTTAATAAATTTAAAGCGTCGCAGATTGAGATCTCTATTGACCGTAGTTTGTCGCCATCCCACGGGGGGCGCAATTTTAAACCGTAACATGTTGGGTATCTATTTACTCGGCGTGACATCATCTTTCACAATATAAGAAAAAAAATGGGCTAACTTTACTGTTTAGTATTTTTTAAATGCAGTGAAATGTGATTTTTCAATTTTTTTCCAAAAAAATGGCGTTTTAAAGACCGCTGCGCAAATACCGCTTGACAAAAAGTTTTGCAATGACCGACATTTTATTTTCCAGAGTCTTTGCTAAAAAAATATACATAATGTTTGGGGGTTCTAAGTAGTTTTCTAGGAAAAAATACTGGTTTTAACTTGTAAACAAAAAGTGTCCGAAATAGGGCTGGGGCTTAAGTGGTTAAGAATGATGCTTTGATGAAGGCTCCATAGCCGAAATGCATCAGCATATAACCTGTACCTATGCACCCATGTAACAAAGTACTTTTATATAGAAGCATCCGAGTTGCCAGCCTCCCTGATTCTAAAACTTTACCTATGGGAACTGAATGTCCTGGCTAGAGCACCAGATTACAGTTCATGGATTTCCACGTTAGCAGTAGAGCTGGAGTAACAATTTGTTTTTACATATAAGAATAGATAGATTAATCTATCCAACTATGTAGGCTCTGGAATTTTAGCAAAGGCCAGTTAAAGGTTGGGGTGGTTGCCACTTTTTTTTTTTTTAGTTGGATGAATTGGGTGCAGGAACGTACTGGAAACCTTCGCTTCAAGGAGCCTTCAAGGAGTGGTGGTATTCCTCCAGGCATACTTGCCTTATCTATACCCTGTATATATGTGCTCCTACTATGGAGGCTCTGGAAATTTAGCATTTGGAATGGACTATATACAGGAGGTCCCTTGGCATGGGCACTGCGGCATACGCATCAATTTGCAAAATGCGTGCAAACAAAACACTCTGTTTTTAATGTAAACTGTTAGACCGGGCCATTTGGTTGGTTTGCAGGCTGGTAAATTTGCTGGGAATCTTTTGGTTTTTTTTTTTATGTGCATTGTCCTTCCATGTGCATCTTGCTACAAAGGCCAGTTAAAGGTTGGGGTGGCTGCCACTTTTTTTTGTATCTTGCTAACCTTTACATAGTAAAACATTTAATAGATTAAATATTTAAACTTTACCTGCTACAACAAAATCTGTGTATAAATCAGCGTGACCCAATATTGCAGAATATACTCAAAATGTCAGATTATTATCCTACTGACAGGAAGCATATCTGTTTATCACAAAAAAAAAAAAAAGTGATAAAAAAGGTGGCAGCTTTGTTGAAAACCTTGCAAACAATGAATTTACTTAGCAGCCACACAGATTGTAGCTAAACCCAAAAAATAAAAATCATTTTCTTCTTTTTTTTTTTTTTTTACTGGGCTCCTCTGATTTAGATTACTGTATGTCCCTTTCTCTCAATCTCCATTACATGCAGCTGGGGTATTACTAGTGTACAGGAGATGGTGTAAAAGGAAGAGAACCATTGGGATTTCAGTTCAACTCACAGAAAGTTATAGGACACTTCATTTCTTTGAGGATTGGCAAGTTATTTCTGTACTTGCTAAACTGTTTTTAACTTCAAAAATAAAAATAAATGCAGCCACCACATTTAAAGGACTGGTAAGTGAAATACCTTAACATTTTTTGCTTTTGGGTTTAGATATCCTTTAAAATGGTCTATACACTATTACCTGTTCTCATCACACATTGCATGGCTCAAGCCTACATAGACATGCATAAATCTGCAGCATTTAACCCTGAAGACAGGCGCCTGCCCTGCACTCAAATAGAACAGCAAGCCAATTTACTTCGTCTGACAACCAATTTAGCTACACACAAAAGTGTATTAGCCAGTCATTGTGTTTTGTGTTCTAGGGTGACAGAAAAGGGGCATCCAATACAAAACACTAAGCAATGCATTCACTTAGCAGGGCATGAAAGGTGCCTGCAGTGTGCGGCTGACCTAGATGCTGGGAAATCAAGTGGTCTCACAGCCAGGTTTAATATTTTCATATGCTTTGATTTAATAATTTGTATTTCAACTGCACTAAAAAAAAAAAATAAATAAAAAAAATGTCAAACTAATGAGGGAGCAGCTGCTCCAATTCCCTCTAAAGCAAACCTGTGCTTTGCCCATGCAGAGCAAAACAGGTCTGATCTCCTAGTACTATACGGGCTCTGTTCCCCACTTCCACATTTAGCCATTGGAAATAGCAGAAAGAAAGCCCTGTATCTAAAGGCCCGTACACACGTACCGATTGTCGGCCGTAAAGATTCGGCCGACGACCGATCGGCCGATTGTAGGCTTGTAAGTATGATGCTTCCAACAGCCGACAGCGCATTTTCGGCCGAACAGAATCTGTCGTGCAAGCATTAAAATTTTTGTTGGCCAACACCAGAACAGCCGATTGTTCGCCAGTCAGTACAGATTTCGGCCGACAGACAGCAGATTTGCAAGACTGGGCATGCTCAGAAAAGAAAAAAGACACGGAAAGTTAACCATCACATGACATCACTTCTGCAGTCGGCTGTTGTTGGCCGACAAAATTCGTGTGCAGTCTTTTGCACTTTTCAACAGACAAGACAGCCCTCGGACAAAAGACGGCCGATCTTTCGGCCGACGATCGGTACGTGTGTACGGGGCTTAAGTTACTCTAGGTGAAGCTTACACTGAACTGAGAACGGTCTTGGCTGCTGTCTTATATGACAACTCGGGACCAATCACCAGAGCAGTTACGGGTTATGTGTTCCTCAATGATGGGAAGTAGCAGGAACATTCTTCTCTCCCACTGGCTCCACAGAAGAGTTGGTGAGGGAGGAAAAGAAAAGTATGTGCTGCTGGGGAGGGGGGCAATAAAGCAGATCTGTTGATTTTACTTTAACTACTTCAGCTGTGGAAGGTTTACCCCGTTTCCTGACCAGGCCATTTTTTTTGCAATACGGCACTGGGTTATTTTAACTGACAACTGCGTGGTCGTGCGACACTGTACCCAAATAAAATTCCTCACAAATAGAGCTTTCTTTTGGTGGTATTTGATCATCTCTTTTTGTTTTATAAACAAAAAAAGACCGACAATTTTGAAAAAAAATTAGATTTTGACTTACTGTAAAATCTATTTCTCAGATGTTCACCGACGGACACAGCTCCTGATCTTCTTAACGATTGGGTTATACTGTCCCCTACAGGAGTAGGACACTAGGCAGAAAAAAAGTCTGGCTAAGCCTATGGGCAGTCCCAGTGGGTATACTCACTCTCTGCTATAGGTACTCAGTTTTGTTACAAGCAGGGGACCCCAAGGGGACGCTTTGGTCGTCCCCACTCTTTAGTGACAATTCTGTCAAAATAGGAGGGAAAAGGGAACACCTTTTCCGCTCTAGATGGCTTGTGAATGCCAAAGGGAACCTGCGCCTGCGCCTGCGCCGCGGCTTCATCCTCCATCTTTAGGGTCTCGTGCACAGCTACAATCAGGGTGTCCACCAGCGCCTTTTTGTCAGAAGTGGAGGAATCCTACTCACTATCTGAGGATTCAGGGCTCGTAGATGGATGGGACCCGGAAGGCCCCCGCAGCCTCAGAAAGGGGATCAGGTGGGGAGATGTGCTCCAAAGACTCCATGAGTCACCAGGGGGACCCCACAAAAAAGTTTAAAACACTGCTAAGGGATAGCCCCCACCACTCTGGCAGCCCACCCGGTTGCCAGGTACAGAGCTTCAATTGATCCTCAGAGAGGGGAGAGGACCCCACCAGACTCACCACCCTGTAGAAACCAGGCACCGCAGCGACCAGCACGAGTCAGCACCAGGGGATGAGGAGGGGCTCCCACCACCAAAATCACCACCCAGAGGGTCGTCGCTATTTCCAATCGCAAACCACCGAAAAATGGTCTCCGGACTACACAAACATGGCCGCCCTTGCATTGAGCATACAGGCTATAAGAACATGGCTGCCCCCTCGTGGCACCATGAGGCTCCCAGGGACCCAGGAGGGATCCTTAGGCTTTAGAAAATGGGACAGTTAGGAAGCGGGCCCTGGCAAGAGCCCTCACCAGGTAAAGCCCCCCCTTTCACAGCCGATCGCCCGGTCACCGGCGCCACACCCCCCCCACCACAACAGCACCCTGCCCCTACCCCAGATGGGTGGACCAGGCCACCCCCACAGCCCCATTGTCAGTAAAAGAAGAAGGGGGGTGATACGGCCCACAGGGATCACCAGACCGATGAGGTGGATGCCTAACAGGAAGGAGGAGAACCCAGGAGTCCGACCATCCCATGGAGGGGTCCAGGTCCACCCCAAAACCCTCCACGGGGAGAGGGGGGGCAGTTACTTACCATACCAGGAACCAGGCAGGCACCGCTCCAAACAGAACCTCCTCTCCATCGAAATGGGGGGGCTGTCGGCCAGGAGGAACACTGCAACTCGGGCCGAGACCAGGTCGTATGCGACCTTGCTAGGCGTTTAACTTGCAGGCTAGCCCCCATCCAGTGGGGCTATGTTGCGGCCGACCTAGCACAGAGCTGAGGTCTGAGCACGCTCGCTGGCCAGACTGGGGTGACCACTGGAGCTAGATTATCCAGTACATCGCCCAGTCAGGCCGTTGATTGCAGATCTCACAGGAAAAAAAGGATTCTATCTAAAAAGAAAAAAATTGCCAGGACCAGAGATCCCAGCAAGGAACTAGGTCCTTACTCCTGAATAGGCAGAAACAAAAACCCTGAGTACCTATAGCAAGAGAGAGGGGAGTATACCCCCTGGGACTTCCCATAGGCGTAGCCAGACTTTTTACTGCCTAGTGCCCTACTCCTGTAGGGAGGGGAGGAAAAACCAATGGTTAAGAAGATCAGGAGCGGTGTCCATCAATGAACAAAAGAGAAATGTAACAAATATGTGAAAATCAACCTAGAGATTCCCCAACTAAAACATACAGCAAATTAATGAATAGTCAAGATCTTATATTTCCCCCCTTTTGTATTATCAAAAAAGATGATAGATAGATAGATAGATAGATAGATAGATAGATAGATAGATAGATAGATAGATAGATAGATAGATAGATAGATAGATAGATAGACATATACATATAAATGTATAGGATACACACACACATATATATATCTATATCTATCTAAACCACTTTTGCTGTGCACTAAAAATCAAGAAATAGGTTAGGGGAAGAAAAAAAAAAAAAAACATGGGAGATTTCTGTATATATCAAGATATGTATAGAATGTTTACAAAACTAATCTTATACAGTAAGATACATTAAAAATGGGTTCACAAAACATATGGCTGAACTTGAATGTAATGGCCATCTCTTGGGACTATTCTGTGCCTGGCTATAGAAACTTGACATTTCTAGAAAGCAGACAAACCTGAAAAGCAGAAAACTGTCAGAAAGCCAATTCAACGTTCATGTGGCTTAACAGAACTGCAGCTGTGAGTACTTGGCTGCGCCTCCAAGAAAATGAAACATAACATTGACAGACAGGAAAATGGGCTAATTTGGCAAGACTGATTAAACATATATATTTATTTCATTTCAGTCACTTTACAATTTCATTTTTATATGACACTGGAGCAGGAAATTAGCAGTTTTCAAATTTGCCCAAATGTACCTGCCCTTGTAATTAAAAGGTTTGAAAATACATTATTTAGGTAAATCTAGACAGTCATATGGCTTGTTTCATTCACTGGCCACCTGCTGGCATTTGCCCTTGCTATTCATGGGAGTTTAAATAGTTGAAGGCAGGGGGTGAAGTTGACAAATGACAGCAAAACCAAATGAGGATTATAGTCTTTTTTTTTTTCTTTCCTCGTTTATATTGCATTAAAATGTGCAGCAAATATTGATTCAGAGTGAGAGATTATTAACCTAAATGTGGTGGCCACGTTTGTTTTTTTTTTTAGCTTTTTCCCTTTATTTTACGTGGTGATCTGGTCAGTAACACGCTGTCTTATGCCCCTTTCACACTTGTGAGACTTATCCTGCCGCTTGGGACTGCAAAGTCACAGGACAAGTCGTACCCCATGATTTCCAATGAGTACTGTTCATATCTGTGCGACTTCGAGTCGCAACAACTTAAGTAGACCCTGCACTACTTTGGTCTGACTTTGATGTGTTTTGAGGTCCACAAACCTCAAGATTACACAGGCATTGCTTAAAGTCCAGTTAAAATCAGGTAAAAAAAAAAGAATTCACGTGAGTTTTAGGTCGCACATGTTTGAAAGGGGAGGAGCAATAGAACACCTTTGGACAATAGCTATCATTGCCAATTTATGGAGAGGGTAGTATTAGATGCACTAGTCCGATTTAGATTAACTTAAAGGAGAAGTACAGCTAAAGCTCGATTGGCAGTTGAAGCCCGCTGTCGGCTGACATCACAGATGCAATCCAAGCTGGGGAAAGATTGTGACCACATGGCTCAGCCTCTAAAGGATCCGCTGAGAGCCTGAGCCAGCCGCTCCCACCCCCTCCACAGCCCAGCGCTCCAGTGAGAGCGAGGGCGGGGGGCGGAGGAGTAGGTTCAGAGAAGACAGTGGCCAGACTGTCAGACAGTGGTGACTGACAGTCACCAGCTCTCTGTTCAAGGAGCATTGAGAACGGAGCAATCAGCGGTGTTTGATCACTCGGTTCTGACCCTTAGAGCCGGTGGGGGACTACGCAAGTATAATATAAATAAAAAAAAAAAAAAAAACACCCTAACTCCTCTTTTATGAAAACGCCATGAAAAAACAAACTTGTCTACAGGTACAAGAAGCTGAATTTATAAAGGAACCTCAATCCTTCCAGTAAAAGTCCAGCTTGGCCCTAATCTTCTGCTCATTACAACAGGGAGGCTTTAGGCCGGATACACACGTTTAAAAAAAAAAAAAAAAAAAAATTATGACAGATTAACATACAAACACATACAATGTTATAAAGCATAGTACACACGGGCCAAATTACGGCCAGTTCAATAGAAAGTGGCCGACATTTGGTCCATGTGCATGGCAGCCGGTCCAACAGAAGTCAGCTTCTCTAAAAGGCTCATGACTGAAAAAGGTCTGCTGAACGACTCCCGATTACTGCTCTCCGCCAATGGCTGACCAGAGTGTTCTGGTGGGGGGCCATCCTTCTGTCAGAACACAATAGAACAGCAGGGGAGATTGCTGTACTAACATTGGATTGTTAGTACTGTGGCTCCGACCTGAGTCTTTTTTTTTTTTTTTTAACTAGTAGTGTGTATGAGGCTTTAGTGTGGTTATCTCCTTCGCTGTGCCTATGTGAGTTTGTGCTGAACTGGCCAAAATTCGACCAGTGTACACCCAGCCTTAAGCTTGAGGAGTGGGAACCAAGCTTTTGCAGGAATGAGTCCCAATTTAAATCTGCATATAGCGGTCTGTAGTTCTGGATGTACTGATTGTCACCTCATGCATGTGTGGCGGTACATAATATGAATGGCGAAATTGTTGTTTTCATACGCAAGTGCACCTGATGCATTGGTTTGTATGCATATGGGCGTTTATGCAGAGGTCAGGGATTTTTGAAATTGAAAGTTATTTTTTTTCTTATTCGACTTTTTTTTTTTCAACTATTTTTTTGTTGATCAAAATGATCACATTACAATGGGGGTGACCATGCTCAATTGTCCACAGAGACCAGGGAATGATACCTCTGAACCAGGAAGTGATCAGAGCTTGTTGTGTCCAGGTTCAGTTTAGTTAGGGGAGATCAGTGAGCATATGTTTGCTGGACTTCCCTCGGCTCTCCCCACTGACGCCCGCCGTTGACAGCTCGGGGGGGGGGGGACAGGTGAGTCCAGGATTAAGGGGGGGAGGGGTGTCACATTATTGTATATGTGAAACGCCCAAATCACTTCTACAACAAACCTGAGAGTTAGCTGAGAAAATGTAAACATACAGCTGGGAGTTTGCATACATGCCAGCATTGTTGCCATAGATTTGTGGCAACAGGGTTAAATAACACTGTGGTTTGATTGATCCATTTGCATGCAGGGGAGGGGAAATGTGATGAACGGGTTGTCTGAATACCACTCCAGGTGCAGTCATTCTCAGAACTCCACGTCCACCTCCTGGGTGCTAGGTGCCAATTAGTTTCCACTGGAACTGCTCAAAAACCATTTTAAAAAGAAATACTACACACAGGCATGCAACAATATTTTATGCTTTATTATTTATATTTAATATTTTATTAAAATCTTTATTTAAAAGCCATCAGGAACATTCCCAAGAGTAGGTATCATGAGATCAGAACTGACCTCTGCATCAAATCATTGAATACAGGGGGGGTGTATTCAGAAGCAGGGCCATGATGTCCTGCATTGAGAGTCTGTCCTCAGAAGACATCTTGTGGTGAAGAAGCGGTAGAGTGAGGACAGCTCTGAGTTTTTTTTTTTGTTTTGTTTTTAAATCTCCAAACAAGGCATTAAAAAAAAAAAAAAGAAAGAAAAACACCCGACAATTTTGGAAAAAAAAGATGTAGCAGAATACATATTGGCCTAAACTGATGAAGAAATAAAAAAATATATATATTAAATATGTTTTTTAGCACAAAGTAAAAAATATTGTTTTTTTTTTTTACTTTGTGCTAAAAAACATATTTAATAAAAAAATATATATATTTCTTCATCAGTTTAGGCCAATATGTATTCTGCTACATGTTATTGGTAAAAACAAAAAACCCAGTAGGCATATATAGATTGGTTTGCGCAAAAGTTAGTGTATACAAACGATATTTTTATGGAATTTTATATTACTTTTTTTTTTTTTTACTAGTAATGGCGGTGATCAGCGACCTATAGTGGGACTGCGATATTGCAGCTGACACTTTTTGGGGACCGATGATATTATTACAGTGATCAGTGCTAAGAAATATGCACTTATCGCTGTACAAATGACACTGGCAGGGTAGGGGTTAACATCAAGGGCGATCAAAGAGTTAAATGTGTGCCTAGGGAGTATTTACAGACTGTGGGGGAGGTGCTTTAACTATGGTAAGACAGAGATCAGTGCTCCTGCTTAGCAGAAACAGGATCTCTATCTTCTCTTGTCACAGAATGGCGACCTGCCTTTTTTTACATAGGCAGATCGCCGTTCTGCCTCTCTCCCAGAAGATCGCTAGGTGCCAGCAGACAGAGTCCGCCGAACCCGCTGATTGGCTCCCCCTGTGTCCAATACCAGTGGGAGTGCGTTGCCGGCAGCGTGTGCACACCCCAGACCCGGTGTGCCAAATGACATACAGGTACGGGATTCTGCGCACAGGAGCCACCGCCCAGCAGTAAAATGTACATGGGGCAGTCGGCAAGAGGTTAAAGGCCAACTCTGGATACAGCCCAATCACTGATTTTCTCTATAGCTCATCATCCAAAAACAACATACATATATTATATACACATATGAATATATACCACATACAATTAGAAATAACCGCTACAAAGGTAAAGTGTACTTAACTGGTGTAACCTATTTACCTATCAGTGGCTGATTTAATTGGGATCAGTGTACATATGTTTTCCACAATTCTAGAGCTGACAAAACACTCCCAGACAAATGAATCCTCTATAGATTATACAGACAGTAGCTCCTGGAAATAGGTTTTTCAGTACGCCAATAAAAATGTATTTAATCCAGCATACCTCTGTAAACTAAACTGTAAATCAGACGTTAAAAGGTCTACTGTTCTGACATGGAACTAAGTATTGCCAAAAAGTATGGAATCTTAATGGGAGCCAGGATGAATGTATTATTTGGCTGTCAGAGATAGCAGGGCTGCAAATCCCTGCAGCCTTAATCCTTTTATCACAGCGGTGGGGTGTTCTGAAATTTCAAGCAAAAGGTAACTAGACCAAAATGCAACTAGTTGAGAGGGCAGCAGTTCCAATTTTTGCTTTAACTTTCATAAATCACTTCCTGCACGTTGTGAAACTCCTTGGTGAAAAAACCTGTGCACATTAGTTACCCCTTTAACCTAAAGAATACGATGATATCTCAACAATACATATTCCGAATATGTGCCTGCTGTACCATTTACTGGTGTTAACAAGTATCATGTTCTCTTTGCATTGCTTTCCTTATGTGAAATACCTGGCTATTCTGCCTGTCCCTCCGCTTTCACATTTCATACTGACCACACTAGGCATAGAAGGCAATCCTTTTTTGGTGTGGTCAGTTTAGAGAATAGTCTTCCTGTGCTCCAATGATAAGACTTGTCCTGGTGTTGTGCTGAAAACTCCAAATTGCCAAAATCTCCAACCATGTCACTTCCGGTGACTCTAAAGCAGGAAAGATTGGAGATTGACAAGTTGCAGTTTTCACAGACCACCGGCAGTTTGTACACTCCAGTACACACTATAATGAGGGCACATTGTTAGTAACGGCCACTACTAACCAACCAACAACATGGCCACCTCCAAGGCAGCAACAACTTTTTTCCTCCTTACCCAGTGTTCTGTGAAAAGAGGCAACTGCTCGTGTACCGTACTGTATTGGCTGACGGTGGTCTGTGAAAACAGCAACTCCAAATATTCCTGCTGTGGAGTCACCGGAAGTGACGTGGTTGGAGATCGTTGGAGTTTTCGGGAGAACATCAGCATGCCCCCCTGCAAAGCCATTCACTGTAAAGATTAGTGTGCTGCTGTTTCTCCACCTCTCTAAGGCCCTAATGCAGCTGAGAACAAAAAGGTCATATGATCACCAAACAAATGTTTTGCCTTTCGTTTCCATTTTAAACTAAATGTGATGAGGTGAGGGTTCACATCTACTTTAATATATGAAAACTGGTGAAACAAACTTGACTACTAGGGGAAAATGCTCTAAGCCAGACATAAAAATATGCCTGTGATTGCAATTTCCTAAAATTACAGATAATCAGGGGCACTGATTATCAGTGCATCCCTAATAGTGACACCAATCTGTGGCCATCAGTGACATCAGCCAGTGATGCCTTTTAGTGCCGCCTATCCGTGCCACCTATCATTGCCCATAAGTGTCGCCTATCAGTTGTTGTTCTAGGAAAGAAATCAATGTATACACGTGGAGGTGATAAGCGGTGTTCAGTAGACAAACTTCCAGCCTGTAGCATCTTTGACCTGAACACATAGGCATCAATTACGGTTAAATCTCTGCTCATGAGAGATTTAACTCCTTGTTGGCAGTAATATGACATTAAAGCTGAGTTCCACCCACTTTTAAAACTTTGTGCCATCCAGTTCTGTGTTGCAAGTTAAAATCGATTTCGCAATTTTTTTTTTGTCCCCCCCCCCCCCCAATTTACCTTATTTTCAATGGCATAATGAACCTCTTCCGGTGTATTGGCTCCTGGGAGATGAGTGTCAATCCCAGGAGTTTCCATAGCAATGGGGCGGGAACTTCCTCCGACGCTACCTTTGCTATGGAAACCTGGCCGACATGCAGTGGGAGCGCTTCCTTCACACTGCACTTGCGCATGATCGTGCAGTGCATTCTGGGTAGCCAGCATGTACTGAATCCCAGAAGAGAGACCCATGGCCACAGTAATTTTTTTGGTTCTTTTTTATTAAAATAACAAACATGGTATACTTACCTGCTCTGTGCAATGGTTTTGCACAGAGCAGCCCCGATCCTCTTCTCCTCGGGTCCCCTTTCAGCACTCCAGGCTCCTCCTCTTCAGCAAGTGCCCCCAGGGAAAGCCAACTTTCCATGGGGGTACCCATGATTTTGCAGCACAGAAGGTTTTTCACCTTAATGCATAGACTACATTAAAGGTGAAAAATGTTAAGGCTTTAGAACCACTTTAAAATAGCCCTTGTGAGTCTCATTAACGCTAGTAGGCATTGTAGCAAACTAGATAGTCAACTACTGTACATTTTAAAAATAAACCATAATAATTTTGGGTCAATTTTATCCTAATTCCTAAATGTATCCTAATAGGTTTCTGAGTGGGTGGTTCATATATACTGTATGTATATGCTCGATTTTAGCTAAAGAGTTAGCTAAAGAGACAGCAAAGCAAAAGTAGCTTCCTTTCAAACACTACTGTCTCAATGAAACCTGGGACTGAGCCATTGATAGGGGATTCTGACTCATCCAGTCTGTGTAAAGCTGGCCATATACCAGTAGAATTCTGTCTGAATATTTGCATTTTTGGAACTTTCATTCTTATAATGGTTATTAGAGTCAAATCAATGTTTATTTTCATCCATAGGAAAATTTGAAGAAGCAGGGTGGAAAGATTTTCAAACAAGCTTCTATCTGTTCAAAAAAGGTAATCCCTGATTAAAGTCGAATGGATTATCTACAGATAGATCACAGTGATATCCACCTCATAGCAATCCACTGGAAAGTGCTTCTTGGTGCAATTAAATGGACTCAAACTGCATCTACAGTGTGCAGATTCCACCATCACTATGCACTCACCAGAACAATGAGTAGATTCAGCCTGTTAAAGCTTTGCTGTCTCATAGAACCTCCGTCCTGGTCTTCACAATGGGTTACTCAATGTCAGCCATGCGTGTGCTCCCCCCCCCCCTCCACTGTGCTTCTGGCTTCCTCCCTCCCCTCTCCTGCCGGTTGCTGCAGGGAATGTATCACAATAGAGAACCAGGAAGGGGTCAGTAAATATGTCATTTACCAGCTCCTTCCTTTTCTGAATGGACAGAGTCATAGTCAGTGACGTAAAAAAATAAAATAAAAAAGGTAAAAAATAATACAATTAAAATACCAAAAAATAAAAACTACTGACACCAGTGGGTGAACTTCCAGGATCGTAAAGGTCACACTTGCAACCGGGCCCTGGCATTCCACCACCATGGGGAGGCCACAAGATGGCAGGAACTTGTGAAAGGGTCCCCCTGCGGGACCGTAATAAAGGGCCCCGCAACGAGAGTAAAGGGCCCCAGGATCAGTGGGAAGAGCCCCAGGCTTGAAGGGAAGGGCCCTTGCTATGGGTCCGAGGGGCCCTTCATGGTTTCTTGCACTGGGGCCCTGAAGGTTCTAGTTACGCCTCTGGATGAGACGATAAGAAAAAAAAAAAATCTTTTCAATGCACATTTTGTATTTTATTCTTACCAAAGAATATTAGTTCAACAATAACAATATAAATTAACAATCCAGAACAGTAAAAGATTGCATGGTAAGAACACGTAGGATACCTTCTAACATAAATAATCAAACATTAATAGCTGTTATAGGACTACAAATGTAAAGAGACTACAAAACAAACAGTCAGGCACCGTAACGACTTCATTGAAATGCAGTTTTTATGGTGTCAGGAGGTCCCCAAGCACTGTCCTACCTTATGTGATTAAACCGTTCTCGAATGGTTTAACCCCAAAGTCTGTGTTCCGGCATCGATCCCCTAGCAGCCCCTCCGATTGGCTGAAAGCAGTTAGCTGACGCTCTCAGCCAACCAGTGACTCCCATTCGTAAAACTGGCTTGAAAAAGGTATGTTTCAGTCACTGAATGGCTACAGGGGTGTCAAACTGGTAGCCCTCCAGCTGTTGCGGAACTACAAGTCTCATCATGCCTCTGCCTGTGGGAGTCATGCTTGTAACTGTCAGCCTTGCAATGCTCATGGGACTTGTAGTTCCGCAACAGCTAGAGGGCTGCCAGTTTGACACCTGTGGCTTAGAGTGTCAGCTAACCGCTCAGCAGACTACTAACCTCTGGAATGGGGATGGTTCGGTGGTTGACACACACTTGACAGGCAGCTTCTTCCCTCTCACTTACTACTTTCCCGCTACTGCTGACCATCATCACGTGGAAACGTAGTGTGCATCAATTTCAGGAGGGCCAGGATTCATCTGTCCTCCCTTGAAGTTACAGTTGGCCGACCTGCTCCCTGCTGTAATACAGAACCCTGCACTGCAAGCAAGGCTCCGATCCCTGTGGCAGTGGGCGCCGCTGCGGTCAGGCTGAAAATAAAGGTAAGGAGGAATATGGCGGCAAAATTCAAATCCAATTCAGGGACAGTGTTCTCAGTCCGGGACTGTCTGGTCCCCCTACCACAGGTACACCTAAAATGTCCCCTTTGACTAATGATCCCTGTAGCCAACAAGCTCCTTTGAACACATGGTAGTGCCTCTGGCTTCAATCCTTTGAATCACTTTTCAGGAACAAGCAACCAGCAGGTGAAATCACACCAAAGACAAATTTTGATTTGCATATTTGTTCTCACTTAAAACTTCACTCTCCAAATCAACATAGACTATATTTAATCCTCATGCTGTTAGCATCAGTAATTAGATAGGAAAGTATTATCATATTTGTCTGTTTTAAACATTTTATTTTATTTTTTTTCAGTTACTTCCTGGTTTCCATGCCTGGATAAATGATGTCATACATCCCAGGAGTCTTCAGGAGGGGAAGAGGTGTTTTCTCAGCTAAGCACACCCTCCTGCCTGCATCCCTAAGCTAAGGACAGATGGATTCCAGGAAGTAAAACCTACATGAATCATCTGCCCTTACTCCAGATGGCCACGGCCAGAAATGCTAGGGAGTGTTTTTCAAAGTGAGCATCCATGAAGACATTTGCTTTAAAGAATAAAAAAAATGAATAAAATAGGGTATTTGGTTCTTATATGCAGTGTAGTTCTGCTTTAAAGTGTTACTAAACCAAGGATCCTTCATTCACTATATCTGATCTCCCACAGTACACAGAACATGGAAATACCATTATTTTAGTAAATATAAACTGCTAAATACCTTTTCCCATCAGCAGTATGTAGCAGTCTTGTGACTGGTTAAAGCTTGTAGGAGGAGTTTATTCGACTTTGACTGTCCTATGAGAATTCAGGACCCCTGACCCTCTGTCTGGACAGTGCCGATTGGCCCTGGGCTGATCACACGCACCCTCTCAAGAAAAAAAAAAAAAAAAAAACTCTCTAGCAATACACACCAAACTGAGCATGTGCAGAGTGCCCCCAAGGCTCTGTTCCATCAGAAGAATGATTGGGGAGGATTAGAGAAGACAGAATCAAACAGCCTTATATACACACACACACACACACACACACACACACAAGGTTCCACAGTGAGTAGAACAAGCACGCTTTACTGCATGTTCAGATTGATTTTACTGTTGCGGGGTTTTTTTTTTTTTTTTTTTTGTGAAAATATATTTTTTGAAGTTTTTCTGTTTACTTAAAAAAAAAAAATCAAAAAGTAAACAAACAAAAAAAGAGAGACCCTTGCACTACCCACACAGGGGTGCTAGAGAAGGTTGACCCGAAAACAATGGTTTCCTATATGGGAATCATAATAATATCTATGGTGTGGTTAAAACAGAACATTACTGTATATAGGACTGCATTAAATCTGGTAGCAAATGTACAAACCAGGAATAAACACTGCAAAAGGTGATCTCATCCAGCAAGGCTCAGGAAATTAGATATACTGCGGCAGGCTGGCTCAGCTGCACGAACCGGCGTACCTGTACGGCAGTTCGCGGGAGCGCTCCTGGGGGCGCGCCCACCCCCATTAGGCAGCAGGGAAGCCGATCCACGGGGGCAGCAGCAGCGATTGCCGCCTGGGCACCCGCGATCCCTCCCCTGGGAGCGAGAACAACGGTCCACTGTTGTAAACACAGCAGACTGTTCTCTCTGGAACGAACACAGAGCATCTGTGATCCTCCTATTTAGGATCACAGGTCTCTGTGTTGATTCCACAAGTCCCTCCCCCATACAGTTAGAAGACACTCCCCTAGGCTCACACCTAACCCTCTGATCGCCCCTGGGTTAACCCCTTCCCTGCCAGTGTCATTATTACAGTAACAGTGCATATTTTTAGCACTGATTACTGTAGTAATGTCACTGGTCCCCTCAAAAGTGCCAAAAATGTCAGTTAGGGGTCTGATCTCTCCGCCGCAATGTCGCAGTCCCGCTAAAAATTGCACATTGCCGCCATTACTAGTAAAAAGTACAAATATATAACGTAAATCTTTACCCTAGTTGGTAGACGTGATACGTTTTGCGCAACCCAATCAAAATACGCTTATTGGGATTTTGTTTTACCAAAAATATGTAGCAGAATACAAAATGGCCTAAAAGGATGAAAAGTTTTTTATTTTTTTGGGGAATTTTATATAGCAGAAAGTGAAAACAATTGTTTTTTTTTTGTTTTCAGAATTGTCGCTCTTTTTTGTTTATAGTGCACTAAATAAAAAAATCGAACAGGTGATCAAATACCACCAAATGAAAGCTCTATTTGTGGGGAAAAAAAGAACATCAATTGTATTAGGGTACAGCATTGCACGACCGCGCAAATGTCAGTTAAAGTAACGCAGTGCCGAATCTCAAAAAATGACCTAGTCATTAAGGGGGCCAATCCTTCCGGGGGCTGAAGTGGTTAATGACATAAGAAAGTAATGAAGCCTTGGGCTCAGCAGGGAAGCCTAACAACTAGAATGATAAAAGGAGGGGAGCAATGGCAGCCTTCATGTTCCTTCAGTACAGGTTTCCTTTAATTATGTTACACAGAACACAAGTCTGAAATAGTTCCCTTGTAAAGACGAAATTTAAAACAGAACACAAATTTTTTTTTTTTTTTTTTTTAAACTAATCTCAGCGAAGTCTGTAAAATAAATATTTTCTGTTCAAATACATAGACCGTTTAGATGAAAAGATCTGGATTTTTTACCAGTAGCAACAAGTAGAAGATACAAATAAACACAGCCTGCAATAAGAGCTAGCACCCCAGGCACCTAGAGGCTGGCTTTTACAACATGTAGCGCCTTGTTCATTGCAGACAGGGATGTCAGCTTAACCCTTGGGTCATCGGTGGAATCAAAGCTTGATCCTGTTGGTCTCGAAATACTTTGTCCTTCTTCCAGTTAAGCAAAAAGTCCTTAAGCAACTCTCTACAACAGGAGTGAATTTTCTTTTGAAATGACAAAAATGGTGCGATTTCAGCTCACAAGATGAGATTATCGCAAAATCCAGAAGATAAGGGAGGATATGCTGTCAAAATGGGTTTCCTGAAAAATCGACCATGCGGCTGTCGGTTGTAACAGTCGACACAACCTCCGAACCGCATGTGACCAGGAGCAGTCAGAGCCAGGAAAGTGGTATGCCACCAATTATCTGTCTATTATGGGAAAGAATGCAGAGGTGGCAGCCCTGGAGGTTTATCCTTCTACAAGTTACCAGTGATTTAACCACTTAAGCCCCGGAAGATTTTACCCCCTTCCGGACCAGGGCCTATTTTGCGATTCGGCACTGTGTGACTTTAACGGACAATTGCGCAGTCGTGCGACGCTGTACCCAAATTAAATTGACGTCCTTTTTTTCCCACAAACAGAGCTTTCTTTTGGTGGTATTTGATCACCTGTGCGATTTTTTGATCATGCGCTATAAACAAAAAAAAGAGCGACAATTTTGCAAAAATAACAATATTTTTCACATTTTTTCACATGAAATTCCCCCCCAAAAAAATGTAAAAATCAAAATTTTTTAACATTTTAGGCCAATTTGTTTTATGCTACATATGCTTGTTAAAAAAAAAAAAAAAAAAATAAAAAAAAAAAAATCGCAATAAGCGTATTTTGATTGGTTTGCGCAAAAGTTATTGCGTTTACTAACTAAGGGAAAGATTTTTGTCATTTTTATTTTTTTTTAACGAGTAATGGCGGCGATCTGCGATTTTTTTTGCGGGACTGCGACATTGCGGTGGACAGATCGGACCCTTGACTGACATTTTTTACACTTTTGGGGGTACCAGTGACATTACTACAATAATCAGTGCTATACATATGCACTGTTACTGTAAAAATGACACTGGCAGGGAAGGGGTTAACTTTATTGGAGAAGGAGGGATTAAGTGTGTCCCTAGGGGCGTGCTTCTAACTGTAAAGGGGCGTGGCTTTTCATGTAACAGCAGAGATCTACGGTCCTACATAGCAGGACCGTATGATCTGTGCTGTTACACAAGGAGAATGACAGGCGGCTTTGTTTACATTAGCCGCCTGCCTTTCTCCCTCTGTAACCAACGATCGCGGCCACACGCGCGGGGACCCCAGTGAGCGAGCGGGGGCGGGACCGCGCCTCCAGCGGCGTGCGCTCGCCCCCTATTGGCTCGCAGGCGAGTGACGTACTGGTACGTCACCCTGCCTGCACGGGGGCTGACCGCCGCAGTATATGTACTTGCGGCGGTCGGCAAGTGGTTAAATGGTTATCTCCCTTTTTGAAAAAAATAAATAAAACAGTAGTCAGTACAAGTGTGCAAAAGTGTATTTGCTTTGGAAGAAAAAAAAAAAAAAAAAAAAATCACCTCTAACGTTGGGTGTCCTACGTGTGGATGTTGCTGCATTATGTAAAACTATTAGAATAGTTTTTACATTTTAGAATGGGGGTGCCTCGAGAATGTCCATCATTTTAAAGGATGCCTCAACTGAAAAAAGGTTGAGAAACACTGCTCTAGCCGTTCTTCCACCATTCTACAAAGGAAACATAATCTGAACAATTTAGAACTCCAGTTAGTGGAGTAACTGTTGTTATGGTTAAAGTAAATCAACACTTTTTTGTGTTCTTTTGATGTGCCATATTGCCTCCAGATACACAAGGTCTTGCTAACGTCTTTTGATGAAAGGAGTCAAGCAGCTGCACATTACCGATTGTGCTGTGGTCACTGGATATGCTTTTATGGTTTTCAAAAAGACCCTGTCCCTAATGTAAATTTGCAGGTAAATGCATACATTTAAATGATATTAAAGCAGAGTTCCAGCCGCTTCTGGGTTTATTAAAAGTCAGCAGTTTCAAAAAGTAGATCTGCTGACTTAATAAAACACACACTCACCTATCCCAGGATCCAGCAATGCGGCCGCCTGAAGCCAGGATCACTAGTGTGGGCACCCGACAGCTTGGAGCTTCACAGCCGGGTGCGCACTGCGCTAGTCACGCTGTGCCTCCTGAACAGCCAGGCAACCTTCTGGGACCTGTGATGGGTTCCAGAAGATTACAGGGAGGGAGGGGGAGAGAAGAACTTCCACTCGAGCCACCTAGGCAGCCTGAGCGGAAGTGGGAGCGGATACATGTCATAACTAGGCACCCGGGCGCCCCCCCCCCCCAAAAAAAAAAGGACATGCCAAATGTGGCATATTAGGGGGTCAGGAGTACTTAAAGCAGAAGTTCCACTTTTGGGTGAAACCCCGCTTTAATGCTTACTTGCAGTGTTTTCCCTTTCATTAACCACTTAAGGACTGAAAGGTTTTACCCCCTTAACAGGTTAATGACTGCCTGCCGCAGTTATAGTGCTCCTGCGCAAACTGACGTAGGTATACGTCAGTCACACGCCTGCAGCTAGAGGGCAAGCGTGCTCCGATGCACAGGCAGGCGGCTCCGATTGCTGCCTGACACCCACAATCTGTTGTAAAAACAGCTGACCATTCTTCTCCCTGAAATGATCACAGAGCTCCTGTGATCCTTCTATATAGAAACACAGTTATCTGTGATCATTTCACAAGCCACACCCCCAGTTAGAAACACGCCCCTAGGTACACATTTAAAAAAAAAAAAATGCAGCGGTGATGAAATACCACCAAAAGAAAGCTCTATTTGTGGGGTAAAAAGGACATCAATTGTATTTAGGTACAGCGTCGCACGACCGAGCAATTGTCTGTTAAATTAACGCAGTGCTGAATCCCAAAATATGGCCTGGTCATTAATGGGGCAAATCCTTCCGGTCCAGAAGTGGTTAAGATAAAAAGCCTTCTGTATAAAAGCAGACCCCCCCCCCCAGCCCCCCCTAATACTTACCTGAGCTCCATCTAGATCCAGTGATGTTGCTCGATAGACTCGGCTGTCCAGGACTGACCTCCTCATTGGCTGAGACAGCAGCATGGCGCCATTGGCTCCCGCTGCTGTCAAAGTCAGTTAGCCAATGAGGCGAGAAAGGGGGTGGGGCCAGGCCACAGCTCCGTGTCTGAATGGACACAGGGAGCTGTGATTCAAGTCGGGTGCCCCCATAGCAAGCTGCTTGCTCTGGGGGCACTCTACATGAGAAAGGGGCAAGGAGCACTGAAGAGGGACCCAACAAGAGGAGATCTGAGCTGCTCTGCAAAATCACTGCACAGAGCAGGTGAGTACAATATGGTATTTTAAATGGAAAAAAAAAAAACACGAGACTTTAGTATCACTTTAAAGCATATGTAAACACAACATTTCATATTCCTGATATGTGGCTGCGGTACCATGTACTTGTATGAAAAAGTATCCTGTTCCCTTTGTGTTGCTTCCTTTGTGTGAAATCCCTGGTGTTCCTGACAGTCATTCTGATTTCCTAATAAAAGCTGACCACACTAGTGAAGAGAGCACCGCATGGTCAGTTCTCTAGCTGTGCTGAAACTCAGCCTGCTCTCCTCCAATTTCAGACTTGTCCTGACACACCTCACTCTGCACAGCCTTTCACTGGGAAGTTTAATGTGCTGCTGTTTCTCCACCCTTACCTCTGTATGCAGCTGAGAACAGAGGGAATTAGAGCTGCACGATTCTGGATAAAATGAAAATAACATTTTTTTTTGCCCTAAAATATATATTATATATATATAATGTTTGAGGGTGCCAAGTAATTTTCTAGCATAAAATACTGATTTTAACTTGTAAGCAACAAATGTCAGAAAAAGGCATGGTCTTTAACCACTTACCACAAATGAACATACCCCTACGTCGGCTGCAATAAGTGGCTGCACCGGGGTGATGCCTGCAGCTAGAGGCATCACCCGGTACCATTTTTTAGAGCCGACGGTCGGCTTTAAAGCGGCCCTACATTGCTTGTGCGTCGCCTATTGACTCTAGTTTGTCGCCATTCCGCAGGTGTGCGCAATTTTAAACTGCAACATGTTGGGTATCTATTTACGCGGCGTGACATCATCTTTCACAATATACAAAAAAAATGGGCTAACTTTACTGTTTATTTTTTTTTTTTTAAATGCAGTGAAATGTAATCTTTCCCCAAAAAAATGGCGTTTGAATGACCGCCATTTTATTCTCCAGAGTCTTTGCTAAAAATGATATTATAATATACAATATAGAACCACCTGAAATGAAGAGAAATTCCTCAAAACGCGTCAGCCCATGGGGTCTTCAGTGACTGTTATACCCATATGTGTTGACACATTGGATGGAATTTACAGAGATCTGTGATGTGCAATTTTCTGTTGTCTTTGCAAGTACAATACTTACCGTGTTTTTATTCAATAAATTATTTGCCTCGGGATAATGCACTAGGTCGGTGCTCCCTCTGTGTGTTTTGTCTTGTTGCAGCAATAGACCTCCCTAAGTCTTTGAGGGCAGCAAGACCCGTTTCTAAGGGTAATGAAGACATAAGCCCATTTTCCTAAGCGCAGGAGGCATTGTGTGTGTGTGTGTGTGTGATTGTTTTTTGGATATCTACACATGGATTTTACATGTATATAATCTAAACCAGTGGTGTCCAAACTTTTTTCAAAGAGGGCCAGATTTGATGAAGTGAACATGCGTGAGGGCCGACCATTTTGCCTGACATTTGAACCATTAAAATAAATATACACACACATATACATACATATATATACATACACATTATATATATATATATATATATATATATATATATATATATATATATATATATACATACATACATACACACACACACACACACACACATACATATATATAGGAAATAATAACCATTAGTACTTTATGAATAAAACCACACCCACAGAAACAGGCAGTAGGATTGTAGAAGTGACACCTCCTCGGTGAGCTCCATACATACATACATACACACACATACACATATATCACACTTACAGAAACAGGCAGTAGGATTATAGAAGTGACATCTCCTCGGTCAGCTCCACAAGATCCTCGGTCGGCTCCTACAGGTGGCTGTGTGCGGTGAAGGCGAGAAGGCATGCAATTTTCAAATTCATTCTGCACTCCCGCGCAGTCATGGGCGGCGCCGGGCAGATATAGCCGAGTGGGGGGGGGGGGGGGCAGAGCAGGACTCAGCGGGACTCGGGAGCAGCCGAGCTGCCGAGGGAGGCCAGAGGCCCCGCCCCATCGCATCGGGGCAGGGATGTGAGGAGTCTCCGAGAGAAAGGCATTTTAAAGTCAGCAATGTCTCAGGGGGCCATATGAAACTAAAGGATGGGCCGCAACTGGCCCGCGGGCCGGACTTTGGACATGACTGATATAAACTGAATGGTCTAGTGACAGGGTCTTTTTATTATTTTAAAGCTGAACTATTTTTTTTTTCCCCATGCAGTAGGGCTGTGCCCGCACTGCAATTGCTCATTTTATTCTAGGGGAGAGGACAGCAGGGATCTACTTACCGGATCCACCAAACATCCCCGCACAAGACCGGTCTGCCACTCCCACAATCTCGTAAATGGACTGTTTCAGCATGCCCAGAACACACTTCATAGACAGCAACTGCTGGACTGTGGGGGAGCGTGGTTTTCTGGAGGATCAGTGGATCAGATAAGTATCAACTTTGTGCTCACTCCTAGGAAAAAAAAAAAAAAAAAAAAAAAAAAAGGAAAAACCACGAGCAGTTGACCCATACAGTGGGGAGCAGTTATCCCCACTGCATGGGGGGGAAAAATTGTCCGGTGGTGGGCTTTAAAAGACAAGTTTACCTTTTTAGAAAAAAAATAAAATGCACATATTTTTGCAGAAAACAAAAAAAAAGTGCCTTTAATATTTACTCCTGCAAAAGCCTGGAAAGCATTGCACCCATGATCAGGGGTGCAATGCCAGGCTTCTGTAGACAAGCCCTGCAACTTTCAGCCCAAATGGACTGTTAAAGTTGAAAGCTGCAGAACTTATGAATTACAAGGGCGCACATAAGTGTCCTTACAGTTCATTCAGAACTACACAACATCTGCTGCAGTGGAAGATGGTACTTGTAGTTTATTTACAGGAAACTGAATGAATGATGTGGCCATGTGGGCGCTGCCCTGCACTGTCACGCCGTTTTCAAATGGTGATAGTGGGTGCAAAGAAAATGGAGGGAGAGGTGATAGGAGCTGGTACATGTTACACCCTAAAAATGCGTGGAACATGTAACATGTTCCAAAAGGTAAACTTATCCTTTAAACTAGGCATCCTCAGACTACAGCCTTCCAGCTGTTATGAAACTACACGTCCCATGAAGCACTGTCAAACTCTGACATTTACAGACACGACTAGGCCTGATGGGAATTGTAGTTCCTGAACAACTGGAGAGCCAAAGTTTTAAAACCCCTGCTTTAAACCCTCGTTCACATTGAACGCGGGTTTGTAATCGTGCGAGTTCGGGGGCAATTTGAAAGACATCTGTGCGGGTTCATGCACAGAGGTCTATTTAAATCGCCCCCTAGGTCGCCAAAAGTAGTGCAGGAACTACTTTTGGAAGTCGGCATTGCACTGATTGGGACAGTGCCATTGCTGGTAATAGGCTGCGGTTTGCCATGTCAAATCACATGGCAAATTGCACCAATGTGAACCTAACTACTACTAACTTGTACTGAGCGCATAAAGAACAACCTATACACAGTCCTTTACCTTCTTTAAGCAAAACATATACAGTAAAACCTTGGATTGCGAGCATAATTCGTTCCGGGAGCATGCTTGTAATCCAAAGCACTCTTATATCAAAGCGAATTTCCCCATAAGAAATAATGGAAACTCAGATGATTCGTTCCACAACCATTTATTCATAAATCCTTCAGTTTATAGTCCATATAAAAAGATTATAGCATTGCGATAGGTTATATAACCATAAAATGTCCATCCACAAATAGCCGCTTCCACAAGGAGATTAGAAGCAAAATCCAGCAGAAGCTACAGAGTATCAAAGAGAAGAGAGGCGCCTCTAAGTGTAGCAATATGGTTCCATTTAATGAAGGTACAACATTTAGCAACTCACAAGGTTGATGAATAAAACAGGCACATCTAAGTATGCCGGCATCCGGGGTAAAGCTGTCCACATAGACCATCTTCTGCACCGCCGGCTGCCAGTCTGTAATCCTGACCGGGAAGACCACCCTGCAGTAAAGCGATCTGAAAGCAAGGGGCAGCATGGAAGGGATGATGTAGATGGTGGTGCGGAGGATGGAATATGTGGACAGCTTTAGCCTGGATGCCTGCATACTTAGATGTGCCTGTTCCAATCATCAACCATGTGAGTTGCTAAATGTTGAACCTTCATTAAATTTAACCATATTGCTACACTTAGAGGCGCCTCTCTTCTCTTTTATACTCATCTGTGAGTTGAGGCTACTTGTATATCAAGACATCGCTTGTATATCAAGTCAAAATTTATTTGAAAATTTTGCTTGTCTTGCAAAGCGCTCTTAAACCAAGTTACTCTCAAACCAAGGTTTTACTGTATTTGTGTTTTGTTGCTGGAAGTTAACAGAATATGCAAAGAACTGCAGCTTAAAGCAGTATTAGCCCCGGTTTACATTAGTGCGATCGCGGAGATCGCATGTAATTCGGAGCGCACTGCTCCTAAATTACATGCGATCTCATGTGCGGTGCAAATTTCAGCCATACACTTTGTATGGCTGAATTCGCACTAAACTCGCACATGAGGCTTTTTTTTATCCGCAGCAGAATCTGATTCCATAGTGGTTCACACTAGTGCGATCCGATTCTGTGCGAACTTGCAGATCGCACTGCGATATGCGATCGCAACTGGGGGTGTCGTTAACTTCTAATCGACACCCCCTGCGTATCGCATACGGCAGTGTGAACTTCCAGAGGTGCGGATGCGATGCGGGATTACGCTGCATATTCGCAGCGTTCCCGCATCGCACAAATGTGAACCGCCACTTAAACCCAAAAGCAAACATGTATTGTGTTGCAGCTTACCAATTCTTAGATGCGAGTGAGGTCTGCATTAGTTTTCTTCTTTAGGCTCTCTTTCTTTTATTTTCATCTTTTGTTCTAGTCAGGAAATCTGTTTTTCAAAATAACACGCTCTCTTGCAATTACAGGGATAACACAAACCATTTACCCCTGGCAGGGGTGCTTACAATAATCGGCTTATTTATGTAAAACCTTTATCCAAAAAAGGGGAAAAAAAAAAGCTGCTGCAGCTGCTTATAAATTGTTAGCTGGAGTTTGGTTTCAATGTCTTTTATAGAAACAGCATTACGCCAATTTTTCTTGGCATAATTGCTTTAACCATTAACACAATCTTTAAATCCTCATTAAACCCTTACCTCTTTCTAAAGGCACTCACTTCTACAATTATTTCTCAAATCTATCATGTAGCTCCATTATTCAGCAATGTCTGTTAGGAATTTCGTATCTAACCTCTAAAGGGTCAGGGTTGACAGGCATTTGTTCACACATCAGACAACTTTGCATTCTATTGCAAATCTATGGGAAAGCAAAACCCTCATTAAGCATGTCAATTACAGGTTAGGAGCTTTGAATCATCTCAGAAGCATCTAAAACTGATGTCAGACTGATGCCTGTCCATTTAGGCCCTGTGCCTATAGACAATGGAGAAAGCTCACCTAATCTGGCAACATCAGAGAAAGTTGATATGTTTATAGGCACCTCATTGTTAATTTGGTCACTGCACACTGATTGTATGTTCCACTGTCGTCTAGGGCCAGCCATACACAAAGCAAATGTCCTTCAACCATTCAATTACCCCATCAATACAGAAAGTGCTGACAGTGGAACCCCTCCTGCCAGGCCACTGTCTTCTCCTTGGTGGGGGGGGGGGGGGGGGGAGCAGGGGAAGCCGTCCCCACCAGGAGAAGACTATGCATATCGCAAGTGGCTATGGCAGCCGCTACCGATTAGTTAGGGTGGGGTGGGGGTGGTCGACTGATTATCGGCGAGCAGCTGATTATTAGGGCCGATATTCGGGATTTTTCGAATAATTGACATCGGTTATAAACTTGCCGATGTTACGGATGTTGGTCAGACCTCCCCTGCTGCATTGACCACCTTTTTGGGGCCCTGGCCCTAGCGGGCACTACTACTGTCAACATCATAAGCCTGGATAGAAGAAGCCAGGACTCATAAGGTTTGCACTGTAGGTCCAGTGCACAGAGGCACTGGGTGGGCACACTCACACGACATCATTACGTATGTTGCACTGGGCCTGAAAACCTTCTGAGTCCTGGCTTCTTGTACCCATATAGGGCCTCAGCAAACAGTGCTAAGAACAGCGGAACTGGACCAGAGAGGGCACACCAGCCAGCCACAGCAGGGTTCCAGCCACCCACCCACAGCAGGAAGCCAGGCCACCCACCCACCCACATTCCCACAGTAGGGTGCCCTGTCTGTGCCAGCCAACCACTAACCGCAGGGTGCCAGCCGGCCACCCACCCACCGCAGGGTGCCAGCCAGCCACCCACCCACCGCAGGGTGCCAGCCAGCCACCCACCCACCCACCGCAAATAAATGTACAGAATATTGGCATGTTATTTATTGCCCTGAAAGGCGGCCGAAAATCTGTATCGGCCCTGAAAAAAAATAAATTAATATATATATATATATATATATATATATATATATATATATATATATTATTCGTTAACCCCTACTACAGATAATCGCAAGACAATTCGGCAGGCTGGTTGTACCCAAGTTGATCAACTTGGTACCTTTAGCCTGCCCATTACCATTTAGAATCTATGCTGGTTCCTGCTGAACCAGCCAAGATTCGAACGGTGTATGGCCAGCCTAATGGTAGGCAGTATAGGTACCTTTAGCCTGCCCATTACCATTTAGAATCTATGCTGGTTCCTGCTGAACCAGCCAAGATTCGAACGGTGTATGGCCAGCCTAATGGTAGGCAGTATAGGTACCTTTAGCCTGCCCATTACCATTTAGAATCTATGCTGGTTCCTGCTGAACCAGCCAAGATTCGAACGGTGTATGGCCAGCCTAATGGTAGGCAGTATAGGTACCTTTAGCCTGCCCATTACAATTTAGAATCTATGCTGGTTCCTGCTGAACCAGCCAAGATTTGAACAGTGTATGGCCAGCCTAATGGTAGGCAGCAAAGGTCCTTTTATTATATTACTTCTTTCTGGCTCTGGTCATCTAGCTGGATGATGAAAATCTTCTTTCTAAGGCTCCATGTACATGGGACGTTGTTAAAAGTCCCTTTGAATGCTGGAATTTTTAGGACGTTTGAAACGTCCGTTCGGTCGCGTTTGTACCCGCGTTTAGCGGGCCTTTGCGTTTAGAACCGTTCCTATAGGTCAAAAAAATTATTCCCCTTTAAAATGGAAAAACGCGAACGCTAAACGCGGGTCATTGCGTTCAGACGCGTTTGTGCATTTGAAACGCCGGGAAACACACATTCGAAAACACAAATAATTGCGTTCTAAAAAAAGTCCCTGAACGCAACTGCCTGCAAATGACTGTAAACGACCTGGTGTACATGGACAGATAAGATAAAATGTAGATGGGTTCAGGGGCTTCTAAAAAAAATGCCCAACTGCTCCTAAACGGCCATTTCCAGCGTCCCGTGTACATGGAGCCTAAATTAGAGAATTCAAGAAATTCACCTTTAGAACCTGGGCAGCTGGCTAGTATTCCCAATCCCAGGCCAACAGGTTCGTTCTGTGTGAACACACCAGCACTTACAGTTTCAAGTCCATACCAGCAATCAACTGCGTGTCAGTTCAACAAGTTAATGTCCATGCTGACAGACCAGCACCAATCCCAAGCCAGTCTAACAGGTTCAGGTCAATGCTGGCAGACAAGCACCAACAGGTTCAGGTCAACCCTCACAGACCAGCCATAACCTCAAGCAAGTTTAACAGGTTAAGACCAGAACCAAACACATTTTGAACCTTTGGTGAATTAGTATTTCTGTGCAACCTGGATAATTGTTTTCTGTGCTTATTCTGTTTACTCCTGAACTACAGAAGTTCTCAATGCTGTCCTACAGAGTAAATCAAGCACTCCACTAGTGAAGTTAGAGGAATCAGAACTGCATTATTGCTTTAGGTCTGTGAAGACTTAGTTCAGCTAACTAACCAGGCAACTTGTAACTTGCAAAATGAGAGCTCGGCCAGTTTTGAGCAGTTTTGCTGAATCCTCTGTAGAACCGTTCAGCTTCAGTTTGGGAGGTTTAGCACAGATGCGAATAGAAGTTCTGAATGTCATGTTCAATTTTTACAGTTACATTGGTCCAGCTTGGACCAGTGTAAATGGGTATGCGTCTTAACTGTGGGTGCCCCATGGAAGCTAGAAATCACTGTAGTTGACACCACTACTACAGTGATCTCAGCTATAAGGAAGGGGGATGTAGGCACCACCAGGTGAAGACCTTACACTTTAAGTGAAAAGTCCAGTTGTATAAATTATTCTTCACAAACATATACTCATTCTCTATATTGATTTGGTACTGAATCATTCTTGATATGATGATGAATGTTTACCTTACCATTTTAGAATATCCAAACAATCTTAGTATCAAATTAAGGACTTCTTAGAATGTAGTCATAAAATTCCCTTATATTTGGCACATCGCTGGGCACTAAGAGCCTGCCCGGGTCTGCCGCTATATAGAGCGGCTCGTCTCCCTCACTACAGTAGCCTGATAAAAAGAGCGTGCATGCCCCTAGGCAGAAACGCGTTGTTTACTGGCATCCCGGTGACATCGCACATATGCTCCATCTCACGGTCCATCTTGGAAGAAGACGGCCAGCTTCCTGGCTTCTCCATCCCCGCAGCAGCGGACCCTGATGGCCATCTGCGTCATCGTCCTGGTTCTGATCTATGAGGGGCCTGTTTTTAATCCAAAAAGCGTGAGTGGCCAATTTTTGGCTTTGTGTGTCCAATAAACCTACCCATCTGTCTGCACTTGGGAAGCGATTTTCTTCTTTCTTTCTCTGCTATGATATCAAATAGCTTCCGGGTCCTGTTCAGCTGCCCTGCTGCAATTCGAACACTGAAGGTCACTCTCTCAGCATGGGCACCATTTTCTCAAATGCAAAGTGTTCTCCATTTGGAAAAGGTAGAAGGTAGAAAGACATGGCATTGGCACCTCCACCTTGTCCAATCAGAGAACACTTTCTATTTGTTGAAAAAAATGCAAGGTGCTTGCTAAAAGGCGCCTGTGTCAAGCAATTGACCTCCTTTGTTCTGTAAGCAGCAGGGCAGTCTCTTGGCACAGGACCTAGAACCGCCCACTACAGTGATTTCCAGCTTCCACAGGGATCACACAGGTATGGGCCAACATAACTATGCAAAAATAAAAACTTAAGCTTTAAAACAAGCTGTTAAACTTCAATACTACATGAATATTGTTAAAAGCCTGATGAATACTGGTAGCAGCTTTTTTTAAAAACAATAATAAAGTTGCATGAACCTTGCCGAAAGCTTCACAAATGTTTTGCAAAAGTTTGCTGTACATGCTGCTCTAACAAGTTCTAGCCAAGTAAAGAGGCCTTTTGGTTTGGGGCATATTTTGCTTCATGTATACAATAATACATGCTGCCTATTATGAGAGACTAACAAGATTGATTAAATTGATAAATATTCAATGTACACTCTGATAGGGTCTTTGATCCCATGTCAGCGTAAGAAAAGAAAAAGATTACATAAAATCAAAGATGTTTCCTACTAAGGCTGGCCATACATGTTAAATTTTCTGTTCGATTTACCGCAAACCACATAATATGGGGTCAAAACTAAACAACACTTTCACTTGTATCCAATTAGGTAGGCCTTTGTACTACATATTTTAAGGTAAATTGCATAATGTATGCCAGCCTAAATCAGTGATTTTTTTTTATATGATTTTATTTTAAAGTCTGCAACGCAATCTAAATATGACCAAATGTGTGAAGCCCTTAGCAATCCATCTTTACAGATCATTCCAAAGTCTAACAGGTTTCCTCTGCCATTCACAGCTAAAAAAATAAAATAAAACAAAAAAAAGAGGCTAAGCAAAAAATACAAAAGGTAATAAACAAAATGTCAGCTGTCATTTTTCTACTGAAAATAATGAAACCTGATATTATGCTGGCTGCTACATTACTCCAATATCCTTTGTCCCAGTCCTGATACTCATAAATTATCTAGCTCAGTAGTTGTTTAAAAATGGAAACCACAAAGAATTTGCCTAAAGGGTTACCAAACCCACAACAGCAAAATCAGTGTGTATAAGCAGTAAAGCATGCTTGTTATACTCACTGTGGAACCTAAGGGGTTAATCCTCTATGGTGTATAAAAGGATGTTTGAGCAGGTCGCTCTGATCTTTCTCTCCCTTGACTCCAACCCATCTCGTGATAGAACAGAGCATTAGGTTGGCCATACACTATACAATTTTCTTGTTCAACTTTCCTTTAGATTTTCCAAAACCATGTAATATAGGGTCAAACCTAAACATTTTCAATTTGTATGCAGTCAGGCAGGCCCTTGCACTACATAGTTTAAGGTAAATCTAAAGGAAATTGAATAAGAAAATTGTATTGTGTATGGCCAGCCTTAGGAGTCAGGCTGCACATGCTCAGTTTGGTGTGTATTGCTAGAGAGTTTTTTGTTTTTTTCTTGGGAGAGTGCATGTGATCAGCACAGGGCCAATCAGCACTGTCCAGACAGAGGGTCAGGGAAGAATGAAAACTCCAGAAACTGATTGAAGTCGCAAGGCTGCTATATACTGCTGATGAGAAAAAGGTATTTAGCAGTTTATATTTAACCACTTAAGCCCCGGAAGATTTTACTCCCTTCCTGACCAGGGCCTATTTTGCGATTCGGCACTGCGTGACTTTATCGGACAATTGCGCGGTCGTGCGACGCTGTACCTAAATGAATTTGGCGTCTATTTTTTTCCCACAAACAGAGCTTTCTTTTGGTGGTATTTGATCACCTGTGCGATTTTTTGATCATGCGCTATAAACTAAAAAAAAAAAAAAAAAAAAGCGCATCAATTTTGCAAAAATAACTATTTTTCACATTTTTTTATATGAAATTCCCCCAAAAAAATGTAAAAAAAAAAAAATCAAAAATTTTTAACATTTTTTTTTATCATATGTTTGGTAAAAAAAAAAATTGCAAAAAGCGTATTTTGATTGGTTTGCGCAAAAGTTATTGCGTTTACTAACAAAGGGAAAGATTTTTGTCATTTTTGTTGTTTTTTTTTTAACGCATAATGGCGGCGATCTTTTTTTTTTTGCGGGACAGATCGGACCCTTGACTGACATTTTTGACACTTTTGGGGGTACCAGTGACATTACTACAGTAATCAGTGCTATACATATGCACTGTTACTGTAAAAATGACACTGGCAGTGAAGAGTTAACTGTATTGGAGAGGGAGGGGTTAAGTGTGTCCTAGGGGCGTGTTTCTAACTGTGATTGGCTGTGGCTTGAATTGTAAGAACAGTGATCAACGGTTCTACATAGTAGAACCGTTTGATCACCATTCTTACACAGGGGAGACTGACAGGTGGCTTTGTTGATCGGGTCCGCCGGGCACACGCGCGGGGGGGGTCCTTGACTGAACGGGAGCGCGCTCGCTCCCAAAACCCTTACAGGCTGGTGACGTAGCCCTACGTCGCTTTGCCTGTGGGGGGCTGACTGCCGACCTAAATAGTCGTGCGGCAGTTGGCAAGTGGTTAAATAATTGCATTTTTTTGTTCTGTGTACTGTAGGAGACCAGATATAATAAATACAGAGTCCCGGGTTTAGTAACACTAAGTGCAGCAACCCAAAAATGAAACAGGACTGTCAATTGGTTGCCAAGGGTTACAGGACATAAACCATTATAGAATGTAAACTAAGCCTATAGATGTAGTGCTGCACTTCAAGATGGAGCCATTAGATAGCCACCCTTGTGTTAGAATACTGTAGGCCACAGGGCATGATGAAATACACTTAGTCCCCATCAAATGCTGCTCATCAGTAGTAAAAATTAGAGCGGTATGTGCTTTTAGCTCTCTCCTGGCTATTGGCACCTTTGGTGGCCTTCAATCATCTATCAGCCACAATTATTACATGGCTTCCAGTAACAAAATAAAGTAGAAGACAGTAAAAAGCAATTACATTTGCCTTAAGATCAATCAAAAAGGCATACTTGATAGATTTCCAGCCCAAATGGTATTATTTGGTCTCTTCAAAATCAGGAAAGAATTCTGGTTGTAATCAACAAAATTGCAGCGTATATGGTCCTCAATATTCTCCTAAATTCCGACTAGGCACACAGCAATTTTCAGGCAATTGTAAAATAACTGAATGTATTGAAGCAACCTACAATCTACAGTTTAGCTTATTTCACAGTGTTGAGAAAAACGGTTGGCAGTAGGCTGCATTTGCTTGTTTGATCACGCTGGTTGAAATTGCCTGCAAATTGAATGTGGGGAGCCTAAAACGACTTTTGGGACCAACAAAGCATAACTGGCTCAATTCCACTAAAAGTAGGGGAGCTATATTAAGCTGCGAAGGCATACTATAAAAAAAAAAATATATACAGAAAAGGAAAAAAAAATGAAAAGAAAAAAAAAAAAAAAAAACAGCCTGGTATTGTGGGGTCTTTGACAATGGCGTTATTTAAGGGACTGTAAAACTTATCTCGTCCAGCCTTCCTTGTAAAGGTTATTACTTTTGCAAAGCTACTGTTTATAGAACACAGCAGAAAGGAAATAAGCCTATGCAATATTTCCACATCAACATGCATCTCGGTGGCTAACAGAATCAGCTGTAACTCCTCTTGGTAGGGTAATTCAGTTTGTATTTGCACACTCATTCTCTATAAAAAGCAAGGGTTGTACATGTCCACAACCACACAGGTGTGACTCTACATTTACAGGGAGGGGCCGCTTCCACCTCAACTACAGTCCTCAACAAACAAGATCACATGTTTTTCTTCTATCATAGACTGATCAGATCCAAGAGGAAGAGCAGTTAACACTCCTACACACACGGAAAATATTAGATCAATATACAATACACTAATATAAAAAAAATAAGAAAAAATAAAAATTATATATATATATATATATATATATATATATATATATATATATATATATATATATATATATATATACACACACACATTTTTTTTTTTTTTTTTTTATAATGAGAGACTAATCAGATCTAAGTGAAAAAGCAGTCAACACTCCTAATCACATTTAAATCAATGTAAATAGAAACATATAATTTTTTTTTTTTTTTTTTTTTTAAATGATAAGACTGGCAGGATATAGGAGAAAAAGCATCCCACACTTCTAAACACAACTAAAAATGTCAAAAAATGCAAGTATAATATATATTGAACGATATCCTTATCAGATCTAATGGTGGCCATGCATGCTTCATTTTTTTATCAAATGATTGAATCTGCAACAAAAACTGAATACCCATAACTTCCATTACGATCAATTTAGACTCCATTTAAAATCGGACTCAAACCAAGTCAAATCAGCCAGGGTGAATGAAATGATAGATAATTTTTCATCGATCGACAGCACCAAGATACTTTGTTCATTAATACGATCGTATTTTGCGCGCTCAGATTATGAGATGAGATGACGTGGCGGAAATAAAGATGCGATCAATGAGTTATGATCTTACTTACGATCGCATCTTAACTATTGATGGAAATCCCCCTTCCCTTGTGTGGCACATCGATTGAAAAACGGTTGTCGACTATGGATTCTGATTGGAAAGGAAATTGATCAAATATCAAAGCGTCTATGGCCACCATTAGAGAAAGCACAGTCAACACTTCTAAACATCACCTCCATCAGATCATCACCTGCAGCTATTATCTTTTGTACCCCCTCCCTTTAGATTGTAAGCTCCATGAGCAGGGCCCTCCTATTCCTTCTGTATTGAACTGTATAATAATGGTCCCCCTTTTATTGTAAAGTGCTGCGTAAACTGCTGCCGCTATATAAATCCTGAATAAATTACTACTACAATAACATCTAAAAATAATAAATCAATAAGTAAAATAAAATATATAAAAAAGAGTTAACAATAGACTGAGTGAATTAGTTTAGGATATACTAATCGGGTTCAAAAGAGAAAAGAAAAGTGTAAAACACTAACTAAAATAATAAGTCAATGCAAGTATTTTAATTATTGATCTCGTAGTTTTATGAGGGTTGACTTCCTTTATTCTCAGATCCAATCTGTCGATCATTAACAAAAAAAAAAAAAAAATAATATATATATATATATATATATATATATATATATTATTTTTTTTGTTAATGATCGACAGATTGGATCTGAGAATAAAGGAAGTCAACCCTCATAAAACTACGAGATCAATGTAAGAATACACAGTATACAGCCTCTGCATCGGTTTAAATAGAAAAATAAAAGAGATTCATCCTATATATAGTCTATGCAATAACTACAGAGAACTAATGTATTTCAATGGAAGCAGTGTAAATGCAGACTTTCTATTTCAAACTTCTAAAAGGATGTTTAAAAAGCTATGATTTATTATGAAAACATAACCCTACTGAACAGAGAGGTTCCCAAACACATACACACCCACCAACCCCTAGAGGGATGTTCAAAGCAGATCATTTAAGGGTGAAGCATTGAGCACAAGGCACTATCAAGTCTGATCTCCTACTGAGATCCCTTCCTAGGTGTCATGGATTCTCTCTGGTTCAAGGGACTCACTTACCCATCCATGGCCCGGAGGACGAGGGAAAAAAACAAAAAATAAGAGAGAGATAGAGGGAAGGTGGAGAGGCAGAGAGCAGAAGAGACCAGTGCAGAGCAGAGGGAAGAGGCGGAGGGAAGAAGGAAGGGAGATGATTGAAGAGGAGGAGGAAAGGAGGAGGAGGGCAGGGAGGGAGAGAAAGAGAGAGAGAGAGAGGTGCCACTAGACAAGAGGAGGTGGGGGAGTTAGGACTTTAACAGCTTCACTGCCAGAGAAACCTACTTATACGCTCACCATCACGCAACTGATGCACGTCACAACCCAGCTTAAAATAGAACAAATAGGCGTTTATTATATAAAAAAAAAAAAATTGCAGTTTTTTTTTTAAAATGCAACCTGGATTTGGCATCTAAGTTCAAACCGCTGTAATGTCTTGCATTTAGGCTAACCATACATTTTACAATCTAGAATGTGCGATCTCCTTAAGATCTACTACCAACTATGTAGTGCAAGGGTCTGCCTGTTTCGACAGCATGTTAATGGATTGTTTAGGTTTGTCCTCATATGACATAGTTTTAGCAAATCTAAAGGAGATTGTACAGAAAGATTGTACAGCCGTGGCCAAAAGTTTTGAGATTGACACAAATATTCATTTTCACAAAGTCTGCTGCCTCAGTTTTTATGATGGCAATATGCATGTACTCCAGAATATTATGAAGAGTGGTCAGATGAATTGAAATTAATTGTAAAGTCCCTCTTTGCTATGAAAATTAACTTAATCCCGTAAAAAAAACATTTCCACTGCATTTGTGAAGAAGGGTTCAGGGCGGCAAAGAAAGTACAGCAAGTGCCAGGACAGTCTCCTACAGTTGGTTCAGCCGTGGGATCGGAGCACCACCAGTGCAGAGGTTGCACAGGAATGGTAGCAGGCGGCTGTGAGTGCATCTGCATGCACATTGAGGAGAAGACTTTTGGAGGATGGCCTACAGACAAGAAGGGCAGCAAAGAAGTCACTTCTCTCCAGGAAAAACATCAGGGACAGACTGATATTCTACAAAGGTACAGGCATAGGCGTGCGCACAGGGTGTGCCAGGTGTGCCTGGGCACACCCTAATCACCCTGTGTGGCACATATTTCTCATGTTTAGGCCCCTAATATTTCACCAAATACAAAAAAAGTCTCTTTTTCTGCTAAAAAAAAGTAAAAAAATAAATAAAATAAAAAAAATTGTAAAAAATATCCTACTGACACCAATCCTTGCCTCTTGTGACACCATCCACTGCTCTACTGACACTGCCATTATATAAACACATGCACACACATGAATACAGTATATGTTTGAGTTTTGGGGTGCACACCCTCATGCAAATGGCTGCGCACATCTATGGGTACAGGGATTGGACTGCTGAGGACTGGGGGTAAAGACATTTTCTCTGATGAATCTCCTTTCTGATTATTCGTGGCATCCGGAAAAAATCTTGTCCAGGCCAGGTAAGGAAAGGTGAGCGTTACCATCAGTCCTGTGTCATGCCAACAGTAAAGCATCCTAAGACCATTTATTTGTGGGCGTTGCTTCTCAGCCAAGGGAGTAGGCTCATTCACAATTTTGCCTCAGAACACAGATATGAATAAAGAATGGTACAAGAACATCCTCCGAGAACAACTTCTCCCAACCATCCAAGAGTTTGGTGCAAAAAATGCCTTTTTTGCAGCATGATTGAGCATCCATATGGCAAAAGTGATAGCTAAGTGGCTTGGGAAACAAAAAATCAAAATTGTGGGTCCATGGCCTGGAAACTCCCCAGACCTTAATCCCATTGAGAAATTCTTGTCAATGCTCAAGAGGGGGGTAAACCAAAAAAAACACAAATTCTGACAAATTCCAAGCATTGATAATGCAAGAATGGGCTGCCATCAGATAGGATGTGGCTTAGAAGTTGATTGACAGCATGCCAGGGAGAATTGCAATTGAAAAAGAAGGATCAACACTGCAAATTTTGACTCTTTGCATAAACTTTATGTAATTGTCAATAAAAGCCTTTGACACGTATGAAATGCTTGTAATTATACTTTAGTATACCATAGCAACATCTGACAAAAAGCAGCAGACATTGTAAAAATGTATATTTGTGTCATTTTCAAAACTTTTGGCCATCGCTGTATAATCTATGGCCAGCTTTAGACTTGAGAGGAAAAGGCAATCACACCCTGCAGCCCAGAGTTGACCCCATCCAGTATGCTGTTGTTCTTTCACTGTTCAAATAGCAGGACAAGGGAGTGTTACTGGCTAATGTTAGTGAACAATCTGTGTGTATAGCTGCTTTCCTGGAGTTTTACGTAACCCTTGGTTTATACCTATGAATTTTTTAGTGCATTTTGCAGAAACGCGTTACAGTCCTTTTAACCACTTAGGGTCCCCCCTATAGTAGTTGTACTGCTACTGGCCAACACCTATGTGCCAAATCACGTATTATATATATATATTATTAAGGATTTCTATAGCGCCAGCGATTTACGCAGCGCTTTACAATATTAAGTGTTTCTCAACTCCGGTCCTCATGGCACACTAACAGGCCAGATTTTAAGTATTAACTTGGGGAGATGCAGACTAGAATACTGCAATCACTGAGCAGCAAATGATATCCCCTGTGATGTATTTCAGTTTTCTTGCAAACCTGGCCTGCTAGTATGCCCTAAGGACCGCAGTTGAGAAACACTGATATATATATATTTATTAATGTGTGTGTGAACTGACACTTCCGGGTAGGGGAATTGAATACACACAGCAGAAGCCAGTCAGCAGGTGCACGGTAACCAATGTCCTCTGGCACTCTCAGATCGTTAGGCATAGAGACAGAACTGGGATCTGTCTAGGCACACAGTTAACCCTTTGAACACTCCTGATAGTAATCCCTTCCAAGTCAGTGTCACTAGTATAGTGACAGCGCATATTTTTTGTGTCACTGGTTCCCAAAATGTGTCAAAAGTGTCAGTTAGTGTCATAATGTCTGCCGCAATATCGCAGTCCTGCTATAAGTTGCTGATCGCTGCCATTACTATTAAAAAAATTAAAATAAAATGATCCCATAGTTTGGAGACGTTATAACTTTTGCACAAACCAATCAATTGGGATTTTTTTTTTTTACCAAAAATATGTAGCAGAATACATATTGACCTAAATTTAGGAAGAAACAAATTTTTTTCAAATTTTGTTTTGGATATGTTTTATAGCAGAAGTAAAAAAAAATATATATTTTTTTTTTTTTTCAAAATAGTCAGTGTTTATAGCGCAATAAAATAGAAAATGCAGAGGTGATCAAATACTACCAAAGAAAGCTCTATTTGTGGCAAAAAGAAGGACAAGCATTAAATTTGGGTACAGCATTGCATGACCGCACAATTATCAGTTAAAGTAACAGAGTTCTGTATCGCAAGAAATGGCCTGGTCATGAAGGGGGTAAATCTTCCGGAGGTCAAGTGGCTAACATAACTGGCTCCCAACAACAAAATGACTGATTTATAGGAATTTGAGAATTTTAATCTCTTTTTGGCACATACTGTATATTATTATTAAGGTAGATGGCAATCCTACCTGGAAAACAGTTTGCTTATTGTACCATGTATCATAAATTGATTGCCATGTTTGTCCTTTAGAAATTACTTTTTTTTCTATTTAATGTATCATTTCTGCTGAATCAAAAGCCAATGTAAGTACGCGCTTCTAAACCTGTGCATTTCATATGGCTGCTGCACATCTCTCTAGGCCATGCTGTATGTATGTGTATGTACACACCACTATGCAAATGTTTGAGGCAGGTGTGAAAAAATGCTGTAAAATAAGAATGCTTCCAGAAAAGGAAGCGTGATTCATTTATTTTTTTTATCAATTAACAAAATGGAAAGAGAATGAACAGAAGAGAATTCCAAATCAGATTATTATTTGGTGTGACCACCCTTTGCCTTCAAAACAGCAATCAATTCTTCTAGGTATACTTGCACACAGTTTTTGCAGGAACTCGGCAGGTAGATTGTTCCAAACATCTTGAAGAACTAATCATAGATCTTCTGTGGATGTAGGCTGCTTCCAACCTTTCTGTCTCTTCATGTAATCCCAGACAGGCTCAACAAAGTTGTGGGGGCCAAACCAGGACTCCTTATTCTTCTTTACACTAAAGATAGTTCTTAATGACATTGGCTGTATGTTTTGGGTCATTGTCTTACAACAGAAAAATGTGGGGCCAATCCCACGCCTCCCTGAGGGTATGGTATGATGGATACTGACTGTGTTTCTCAGCATTGAGGACAACATTGATCCTGGCCAAATCTACAACCCCAAACTTGTGAGGAACCGTCACCATGCTTCACTGTTGCTTGCAGACACTCATTATTGTACCTCTCTCCAGCCCTTCGCCAACAAACTGCCTCCTGCTACAGCCAAATATTTCACATTAAGGACGCGCTGGCTGCCCTCGCTCCGATCTGGCGGCGTTGGATGGTGAGAACCGGCGGCGCGGGGCCCGCCTCCTCTTCACCGGAACGGCATCCTCCCCAGGAGGTCCAGGCGTACCACGCCTGCGCAGGTCACCCGAACGATCTTCTTCCTCCGGATCCGGTGACGGCGATGCCCTCCGACTTCTTGCGCTGACGACTTCCGCTTCGCGACTTGACCCGGCGACCGGCTCCGTCACAGGCGAGGGACGAACGGTATCTTCCGGCGGCGCATCTTGACCCGAGACAGACGGCATGGCCAGGCATCGCTTAATCCAGTCTTCGGCTCCTTCTTCACCGGCCCGCTCGATGAGACGACGGAGGAGACTCATATTTAAAAGCGGCTCTGAAAACAGAAAGCTGGTATCTTGACACAAAGTTCTTTCCTGAGGTGAGTGAAAACTTCTCAAACTGAGCCCCCTTAAATAACCCACAGGCAGGCTCTGGAGGCGGGAAGGAAACAGGTCAAAACTGGTTAACAGCCTAAACTCCCTAGCCACATGGAATTCTTACTCCGATTGGGGCGTTAGACTCATCAGTCCAGAGCACCTGCTTTTAATTTTCTGCACCCCAATTCCCAGAGTTGTATAAAGTACTTGAAACCCATACTTGAGTAAAAGTACAAGTGCTTGATCAAAAAGTGACTTGAGTAGAATTGGAAGTGCTCGATCAAAAAGTGACTTGAGTAGAAGTACTAAAGTATTCAACATTTTTTGTACTTAAGTATTGCAAGTAGTTTTTTTTTTTAAATTTTGCTACTCAAGTACTGAAAGAAAAAGTACCAGTAGTTTTGAAAAAAAAATTGCTACTCAAGTACTGAAAGTAAAAGTACAAGTACTGTGTTATGTTTTATTCAAGAAAGAAGTCAAAAGTTTGAACATCATATTGTTTTTTATTATTTCAAATGCAGCTTTTATTTATGCATACAGTAGCATTTATTTTCGTATGCGCTGATAATACACATGTTTTGAGCTTCATGAAACCTGCCATCTACTGTTCTGGCAGTGGTAATTTTTATAATAGTAACGAGTAACTATGCAGCACAAAAAAAAGGTATCGGAGTAAAAGTTTTGAAATCATTGAAAAAATGTAGTGAAGTAAAAGTGGAAGTAGGAGAAAGAAATTCTATTCTAGGAAAGTACAGATACCGCCTTTCAGTATTTAAGTACAGTAGTGAAGTAGTTCTACTTAGTTACTATACATCTCTGCCAATTCCTATGTTTTCATGCATAGTTGAGATGCTTAGCCTTGTTTCCATGTTGGAGGTATAGCTTTTTGGCCGCAATTCTTCCATGATGATCACTTCCTGCCAGACTTCTCTGGACAGTAGAAGGGTGTACCTGGGTCCCACAGGTTTCTGCCAGTTCTGTGCTGATGGCACTGCTGGACATCTTCTGATGTCAAAGGGAAGTAAGCATGAAGGGGTTTATTTACTAAAGCTGAAGAGTTTAAATCCTGGTGCAAAGAAACCAATCAGCTTCCAGGTTTTATTGTCAAAGCTTAAAAGCTGAAGTTAGAAGCTGCTTGGCTAAGATGTACAGCTGCACCAGATTTTACACTCTCCAGTTTTAGTAAATCAGCCCTGATGTGTCTTTCATCTGCTACAATAAGTTTCCTTATCAACCTCTGCTTCTATGGTCCTCAAAGTTTCCCAATCAATGGTGTTCTCAATGCAGAGAAATACAGGCAGATATTTCATGCCATACCATCAGGCATTTTCTTATTTTCACTTACTTTGCATTTTGTAAATTGATAAAAATTCAGTATGTATATATATATATATATATATATATATATATATATATATATATATATATATCATATACATGTTATATAGTATCACGCAGTCTTTAAAGTGTGCCTAAATCCTAAGCCTAAGGCTATTCACACCTGGGCATTTTTGAGTGTTTTTCAGCTCCAAAAACGCTAAAAAAAAACGTTCCAAAACACCCAACAAGTAAAACCCCATTCATTTAAATGGCCCCTGTTCACATCTGAGCATTTTGTAAAACGCCTGTAGCTGAAAAAAAGTACATGAGCTTCTTTTTGGGCTGATTACCAGCGTTTTTGATAGATGTCAATGCATGCCTCCAAAAATGCCTGAAAAAAATGCCTGAAAATCGCGGTAAACATCGCGGTAAAAACGCGGTAAAACGCTACGCTCAAGTGTGAATGCAGCCTAAAGGCCCGTACACACACGCAGATCGTCGTCATACAAACGTCGGCGGACGAAAGATCTGCCGATTGTATGCGTGTTAGTATGGTGCCTCCGACAGATGTCTGCACACAATCTGCGGACAAGAGTCTTTCTTGCAAACATGAAAATTTTTGTCTGCAGACACCAGAACGGACAATTGTTTGCCTGTCAGTACAGAAATCAGCCGACAGACCGCAGATTTGCAAGACTGGGCATGCTCAGAAAATAAAAAACACAGGGAAAGTTAACCATTAAGCCCCGTACACACGTACCGATGGTCGGCATACAAATGTTCCTCTTTTCTCCCCGGGATGTCGGTGTCTGCTGAAAAGTGCAAAGACAGCACAAGGACAGCACAAGAATTTTGTCCGCCGACTGCAGAAGTGATGTCATGTAATGGTTAACTTTCCCTGTGTTTTCTATTTTCTGAGCATGCCCAGTCTTGCAAATCTGCGGTCTGTCGGCCGAATTGTGTACTGACAGGCGAACAATCGTCCGTTCTGGTGTCGGCATACAAATATTTTCATGTTTGCAAGAAAGACTTTTGTCCGCGGATTGTGCGCAGACATCTGTCGGAGGCACCATACTAACACGCGTACAATCGGCAGATCCTTCGTCCACCGACGTTTGTATGCCGACGATCGGTACGTGTGTACGGGCCTTAACATGACATCACTTCTGCAGTCAGCTGAAGTCTGCGGACAAAATTCTTGTGCTGTCCTTGTGCTGTCTTTGCACTTTTCAACAGACACCGACATCCCGGGGAGAAAAGACGAACATTTGTATGACGACGATCTGCGTGTGTGTATGGGGCTTAAGGGCTCTTTCATACAGTTCGTCCGTCAGACGGACTCCGTTTATCTCAGCGGGTGATCGATCCGCCCATCCCCGCTGAGCAGGAGGAGACAGCTGTGTCTCCGCGCTGTGTGCGGAGACACAGCTGTCAGGTCCCCATGCATCTCCATGGGGGAATCGGATGGGAATGGACCGTCTGTCCGTTCTAATCCGATCCCATCTGTTCCGATCCGCTGGAAAATAGGGTTTCCATCCGTCCAGATTTGACGGATCGGATTGGATGTCAGCAGACATATCTCCCCTGACATCCAATGCCCCATAGGGATGCATGGGGTGATCATTCAGAACGTTCCGCCTGTGTGAAAGGGGCCTAAATGTTTTTTTTTTTGGTTAGAACCTCTGTCAGATTTTTATTGCTATCTGTATTCTCATCAGGGAAGATTCACCCTCTCTGTTCTGGTGCCACTGATCAATTTATTTATTTCTATATTTACATGGTGCTGGCCCTGTGCTTTATCAAGAACACTGAACCAGTTATACCAGTTCCTGTCCCTCGAAAAGATCATAATCCAGTGTCACTATCAGCCACACACTAGGTCACACACTAGGTCAAGGTAAAGTGGAACTTTACCTTAAAAAAATGCTAGCAGGAGGGGTTTTAATTGCGGAAGAGCTCTGTGTTGAAGGCATGCCTTGATGTCTGGATGAATTAACTGTTGTGTGCATGTGCAAGTTTTACGTCATCCTGGGCCAGGCATTCAGGATGGTTGAAGATGCTAAATCCAGAAAAAGATCTGGAAAGAGTTAGTGCCAGACAGGGAGATATTGCTGAGGGAAATGTTAGTGCAGCAGACTTTAGTTCAACTTCAGCCTAAATAACCATGGGAGGAAATCTATAGAAGGAGATACAGGAGTAATTACAGGAAAACATAAAAATTGTATTCAGAGTTTGCTCCGTTGACATTTTATTTTAGGATTTGAATACTGCAAGGCAAGAGAACTTGGGCACTGTGTTGTCAATGAGATAAAATGCTAGCTCATTCTACAAATAATTACATTATCATGCTATTAAAATAAAAAATCATTAAATAAAATAACTCTCTCCCAGCAAATATTCCCTCCCGCCCCCTCTCTCTATTCATACACCTATTAGACCCCAGATAGAGCAGAGTGAAGAGAAGTTTCCCAAGGCTTTCCCTCTTCTGTGTCATATGGCATGTCAGAACTGAGAAGGAAACTAGGAGAGCTTCACTCTGCTCTGGGTGGACACTGCATCTGAGGTTTGAAACTATGAGAACAAGAAAAGTTGGAGTTGAAAAGTTGGAAGATCCCAGAGCATGAAAAGGGAGTATGTAAAAATGGTTTAGGTCTTCATTAGGTTAATAGGGTTACATTGTGAGTTAATGTAAGGGTTACATTCTTACCGCTGGACACCAATGTAAGGGACATATTGCCCAATGTTAATCAAAGCACAACCAATGTTAAGGTTGTGCAGGATCTGGGGGCCCCCTTGTTACAGGGTGCTTCCAGATTCTGATAAGCCCCCTGCCCGCAGACCCCCACAACCACTGGCCATGGTTGTGGGAAAGAGGCCCTTGTGCCCATCAAAATGGGGACAAGGTGCATTGGGGGGGCGGAGCCCCCCACCCTAAAACACCCCCCATGTTAAGCGCATGCGATCAGGTATGGTTCAGAAGGGGGGGGGGCACTTGCTTGTAACCCCCCTTTCCTGGCCTAACACGCTGCATATTTGGATAAGGGTGTGGTATGAATTTGGGGGGGACCCCACATAGATTTTTTTAAAGGCGTGGGGTTCCCCTTAAAAAAAAAACAGACCCGAAGGGCCTTGTATGGATTGGGGGGGAATCCCAACACTGTTTTTTTATCATTTTGTGTTCAAAACGGATAATATGTGTGATATAGATGTGTTCCAATAGAAGGCAATGAGCCTGGAATTCGCATCTGAACCGAACTCAAAAAACACAAAGGACTCTTTTTAAATTTGCAGTGAATTTTAACTGCCGCTGAACTGCAGATAGGTGAACTGGCTCCAAAGAAAGCCAGTTTGGTTCACATGTTATGCAAATATGATGCAGCACAAAACACATTCAGTTCGCATATACAGTATGTGAACAGAGCCTCATGCAAAGAAACAATATCTGCACTTGATCCACAAACCCCACTGTCTTCTATGGGCCAAAGCTCATTTAAAATATGTTGCAAAGTGGAAACTGTTCTGTGGTTAGATAAATCGCAATTTGACATTCTGTTTGGCACCATATCCTCTGGACTAAAGAGGAGAGGGACCTTTCGGCTTGTTACCAATGCTCAGTTCAACAGCCTGCATCTCTGATAATATGGGGTGCATTAGTGCGTATGGAATGGATAGCTTGCACATCTGGAAAGGCACCTTCAATGATGAAAGATATATCCAAGTTTTAGAGGAGCATAGAACATGAAAAAAATCATCTCCCAAAACTCCGGCACCTGGTCTCCTCAGTTCCCAGACGTTTTTTAAATTGTTAAAAGAAGAGGGGATGCTTGCTGGGCTGTGGTAAGCATGGTCCTGTCCCAACTTTTATGAGATGTGTTGTTGCCATCAATTTCAAAATGACATTATTTTTTTTCCTAAAATGGTACATTTTCTCAGTTTAAACATTTGATACGTTTTCTATTGTAAATAAAATATGGGTTTATGAGATTTGCAAATCATTGCATTCTGTATCTATGTAGATTTTACACAGCATCCCAATTGGGAATTAGGATTGTAGTTAAAGATGTTAGATTTTTTTTATAATTTTTAAAAAATGTGAGTTTAGTGTCACTTTACGAATTCAATACATACATTTCACACATTCAACATTCATACAACAGTATCTTCAGGTAGAACACATGTCTGCTAATGATCACAAAATATCAATCTTAAATGTATCTGGATCTAAAAGTGACACTATTCCTCATATTACCATTTAGCCCTCATTCACGCTAGTGCGATCTGTCATTAAATTTGACAGTTCCAAATCCCATGACAGGCCGCACCCCATTGTCGGCACTGGAACTGTTCAAATTGCCGCAACTCATGTCGAAACGACTTTAAAAAAGGTTCCTGCTCTAAGCAGTTGTCTGGAAAACTGAAACTGAAAACTGAGTTGACGCTCACAAAGCTGGAGAAGGCTATAAGAAGATAGCAAAGCGTTTTCAGATGTCAATATCCTCTGTTCGGAATGTAATTAAGAAACGGCAGTCATTAGGAACAGTGGAAGTTAAAGCAAGATCTGGAAGACCAAGAAAAATATCAGACAGAACAGCTCGCAGGATTGTGAGAAAAACAATTCAAAACCCACATTTGACTGCACGATCCCTCCAGAAAGATCTGGCAGACACTGGAGTTGTGGTACACTATTCCACTATAAAGAGATACTTGTAAAAATATGGTCTTCATGGAAGAGTCATCAGATGAAAACCTTTTCTACGTCCTCACCACAAAAATCAGCGTTTGAACTTTGCAAATTAACATATAGACAAGCCTGATGCATTTTGGAAACAAGTACTGTGGACCAATGAGGTTAAAATTGAACTTTTTGGCCGGAATGAGCAAAGGTACGTTTGGAGAGGAAGGGGCACAGAATTTAATGAAAAGAACCTCTGTCCAACTTTAAGCATGGGGGTGGATCAATCATGCTTTGGGGTTGTATTGCAGCCAGTGGCACAGGGAACATCTCACGAGTAGAAGAAAAAATGGATTCAATAAAATTTCAGCAAATTTTGGATGGTAACTTGATGCCATCTGTGAAAAAGCTGAAGTTAAAGAGAGGATGGCTTCTACAAATGGATAATGATCCTAAACACACCTCAAAATCCACGGGGTATAACATCAAGAAGCGTAAACTGAAGGTTTTGCCATGGCCTTCACAATCTCCTGACCTCAACATAATTAAAAATCTATGGATAGACCTTAAAAGAGCAATGCGTGACAGACAGCCCAGAAATCTCAAAGAACTGGAAGACTTTTGTAAGGAAAAATGTGCAAAGATACCTCAAACAAGAATTGAAAGACTCTTGGCTGGCTACAAAAAGTGTTTACAAGCTGTGATACTTGCCAAAGGGGGCAGTACAAGATATTAACTCTGCAGGGTGCCCAAACTTTTGCAGATGCCTTTTTTTTTTGTTTTCTGTTATTTTGAAAGTGTAAATGATGGAAATAAAATCTAACTTTTGTTGACATATTATAAGAATGTCTAATCTGTAATTTGATGCCTTTTGGAGATTTTTCCATCTTTCCTTGAAATTCTTTATGCACATTAATACACATTTTTACCTGGGGTGCCCAAACTTTCGATCCCCACTGTAGTTCCCCACTAGCTATTTGAATTGTATGTTGACACCTTTGATTTTGCATATGAAATAGTTTTTTGCATATACAGACAATTTTTTGTCTCCGGTTAAGAATGTGAGGGTTCCAGAAAACAATACGCTGTTGAAGCGTTGTTGTACCTTAAAGCGTTTGTTACTCCAACACTTCATATTCCTGATATGTGCCTCCTGTACCATGTACTTGTATGAGAAAGTCTTCTGTTCTCTTTGTATTGCTTCCTTTGTATGAAATCCCTGGTGTTTCTGCCAGTCCCGCTGCGTTTCTTTTAAAAAGTGACCACACTAAGCAGGAGAGTACATCATGGTCAGTTCTCTAGCTATGCTGGGAACTCAGCCTGCTCTCCTCCAATGAGCAGATTTGTCCTGACACGCCCCCCCTGCACAGCCATTACCTGACACACTCAGTGGCCTGAAGCTTCTCCTCCCCCCCCCCCCCCGATTCAGCTGAGAACAGAGGGGATGTAAACATTTATAAAAAAGGTAAAAAGGTATTTATAATGTTTTTTTATATACTGATACAAACATTTTTGCATTTCATTTCTGTGGACGACCTTCCTGGCTCTGGATTCCGCATCGGCAGACGACCCCGCATCACACGACGAACCCGGCTTCGGCAGACTACCCCCCTTCTGGACTCTATTTCGACTTGGATTACTACCTGTTCCTGGACTCGATCCCGTCTTGGATGACTACCCGCTTCCGAACTTGACCCCGGCTGTTCTTGATTTTGCTCCTCTGGCTTGCAGTGCGATGATTATACAAAGGCCAAAGCACCATTGGCACTTTTTATCATACACTATTTAACTGCCCCCCAGTTCTTGCTTATTGGGGTCAAATCACAAGTAAAATGTCAAAAACACTTCATTTACCTGTATTACCTGTTCCCCTTGTTCTACTGCTGGGTAGTTATGATGCTCTTCCTATTCAAAAAAATGATAAATTGCATCTTACTATGATCGAAGCAAAATTCTACTTAAGTGGAAACTTTCTTCCTCACCATCCTATAATGATTAGTTTTTTTACATTAATTCCATGCGCCTATGTACTAGTTAACATATATGAGTAGAGGCTGCTCTGCCAAACATGGCAACATCTGGACTGGTTAGCATGGACAGATTCTCCTTGACCACCTCCTCCCCACCCATCCATTCCCCTCCCCTTTCACAAGGGTTTGGTATGTTTGGACTACTGCTGTTCTATACTATCCTAACTTCAATGAACTTCAATCATGGGGACCATATACCCTTTATTGATTTATGTTATAACCATAATATATTATATATCACTACATACAACTTCTTACCCTTCTTATTTCATTCTGCAGCAGCACCATGGTGACTCTTATCCTTTATACTCTGTATTACTACTAACACCATTATATATATATATATATATATATATATATATATATATACATATATATATATACTGTAAAATATATATATTTTTGATAGATATCCTTCCATGCTGCCACATATCCTTGACTTCTTACTACACCCAGTTCAGCCCACACCCATCATGAGTGCGGCACGCTCTGCCTGGCCCGCCGGCCTTGTGCGCCCTCAGCTCCCGGGGGGAGCTCATTGGGACACATCCACTCTCCTTCCCAATTACCATCTGAGCCTTTTATAAGTGTGGGTATGTATGGGATTCAGCCCCTTCTCCCCCCCCCCCCTCTTCTCCAATTCATATTATCAGCACTGTGCCAATTTCCTTATATGTTTCTTTTTAGATTTTCACATCTGTTCCTGATGAAGTGGCGATTTGGGCCACAAAACGCGTTGAGATCATGATGTTTTAAATCCTACTACTATTTTACTACTACTTGGAATTTAATTCTATGATGCTATGTATACTCTCCAATACTCTATCATATACGGAATCCTACTCTGTTGATTTCTATGCAATTGGACTGTGGGATCACTTATCAGCTCTCTTAATATATAATTGTTTGCAAATATTGTATATGTTATATTGAACTGTATGTACCAATAAACATGCCAATTGTTTCCTGCCAGCCTTATCACATCTTTCACTTAAAGTCCCAACCTCCTCTTCTTTTTACCTACTGAACCGGGATGGAGTCGCACGGCACTCCCACTGTGCGCCTCATTTAAAGTCCCAAACCTCCCCCCCTATACATATTATACTATCCTAACTTCAATCTGTATGATTTTCTCTCTCTCAAGTCTCTATGAGGCTTCTATGGGTCATATGTCTCTTTATATCACACTCTTTGTAAAATTTATGCTATAAATTTTTGACATTCTTGTCGTTTTTGCTCCACTTTAACATAAAAACTTAAAAAAAAAACAAAAAAAAAAACAAAGTTTCTACTGTTTAAAGAATGTGAGGCTTTTGAGTACACACTGGTTACATGGGATATAGATATATTATATACTAGTACTGATCATGCATTAATAATACACGACACCAAACAGCTATTTGAGGAGCCACAACCACAATATCCCCTGATATTTAGTTTTAATGGCCCTGCTACATATGTATTAACATTGTATTTTATGTTTTAGAATCAATATTTTTACAACTGAAAGGTGCAGCGATAAGGCTGGTCCACCATAAGGTGGATGCTTTCATTACCATGATTGAAATAGCACACATTTTTGAGAACCCACTATTGAAAGATCACTTTTTAGGATAATATCCTTTTATTGTCAATATCTGTGCAATATGGTGGGCAATCTATGAATGCATTTGACACATATATGAATGTGTCCAGGCTTAAAGTTTAACAGTACAGTCAGGGATTGGTTTCATTTTTGGATACATTTATCTAATAGAGGATGGCCATATATGGAGCAATATTTCTTTCTAAACCGACTGATTGTAATCAGCTTTCACCCATCAGGGGTATTTTAAATTGATTCCTAGAGCCAGTTGAAACAAGTTAAAAGAATAGTTAGTGATAACACTCAGGCATGGTATAGGAAGATGAAGGAGAAACTTGTGACACTGAGGTATCCCAGAGAGATCATTCAAAAAGAAACAGATATTATTCAAGGAGAGGAGGAGAATAGAGATCAGATAAATAAGACAGAGAAACATATATCAATCATTAAACATTTTTATCGCTACTCTTCTCACTCTTCTATTTATTCCAATGTAAAAATGCACTGGAATGTTTTAGGTGACAACTATCCAAATATACCAGAAAATTTATTGTTACAATCCTTTACTGTCCTTTAGAGCCCATTCAGACTAGCGCGACACGACTTTGGGGGGGGCGACCTGTGAAGTCGCGTGCACCGCTGTGCACTGCGACTTCGGCGCGACTTGCAGAGACTTCACATAATGGAAGTCTATGCAAATCGCCTTCAGGTCGCCCCAAAGTAATACAGGACCCTTTTTCTAAGTCGGAGCGACTTGTGTCGCTCCTATTAGAACGGGTCCTGTGCTAATCAATGGGCTGACAAGTCGCCTGACAAGTCGCACTAATGTGAATGGGCTCTTAGAGGAGGTAGAAAATCGCGAACTGGATGATGATAACAAATTACCAAATTAGAGTACAATAAAATCAAAATGATTTGGGCCTTATAAAGCATGGGGTGTGCATTGTTTGATTATAATTAAAAGAATCTACAAATACTCTATTAAAGATGAGAAATATAAACTTCTGGTGGCTATAAATTTTTTGAAGAAATCCCATTCAGTAGAACAATTAAAATAGAGCGTACATGATGAATGACCATATAAAGGATGGGGAGGGGTAGCAAATTGATATTTAAACAAAAAGAGGTTTAATTGATGCATAAATCTGACACAATACAATCCCGGGGATTGAAAACTAACTTTGATTTTTATTTGTTTTTATAAATAAATATTTGTAACAGAAAATGGTTTAATTCATTGTTGCTATTTTGCTTTCAAGTTATAGGCATACATATCAGCAATGAACAATTTTTTTTTCTAGAGTTACTAGATTTGCAAGTCGTCTTAGGACTCTTTCACACAAGCGGACCGATAGGGTTCGCCTGTCAGTCTTTTAGTCTGACCCAATCGGACCATCCATTGCCCTCTATGGAGCGGCAGGTGTAAAATGACGTGTCCGTTTACACCCACTGACATCCGATCCTATCTGGTAAAAACAGACAGATGGGGGATCCATTCTCTATCCATCTGGCAAAACGGATCAGATGACAGTAAGATGTAAACAGAGAGGCGGCCCATAGAAGAAAGTGGACTGTGTCTGCTTTGCATAAGTGAAGCAGACGCAGACTTGTCATCAGCGCACAGATTCCCCCCCTGAGCAGGCAGATCCGCTGGCGTCCACCCACTTGCCAATTCTGAATCGCTGGCATAAAAACACGCAACACACGTCTAAGTGCCAGCATTCCTAATGGCACCTCAAATGCGGTGCAATTTTGCCACGTTTGTTAAGAAACAGAAACACACAGTAATCACAGCAAAAGCATCACTTGAGCTTCTTTTGAGCGACAAATATGCATAGAGCAGCCCATTCCAGTGAATGAGCTGCCCTTTGCGCAACACACGTCTAAGTGCCAGCATTCCTAATGGCACCTCAAATACGGTGCAATTTTGCCACGTTTGTTAAGAAACAGAAACACACATCAATCACAGCAAAAGCATCACATGAGCTTCTTTTGAGCGACAAATACGCATAGAGCAGCCCATTCCAGTGAATGAGCTGCCCTTTGCGCAACACGCAGAATCACTTAAAAATCACGCACACAAAATCTAGAGGGGGGAAGCTCATTCCCGCTATGCAATATGTGAATGGGGCATTTTTATAGTGTCTTTTGACATGGCAAAGGCCTTTGATTCAGTGGATTGGAACTACATGTCCATGGTTTTACATCGTATGGGGTTAGAAAATCAGTTTCTTACCTGGATGTTTTTACTCTGCAGTAATCCTAAGGTGGCCATTCAGATTGGTACATCGGTTTCTCCTCAGCTTTCTGGGTAGGGGTACGCGTCAGGGGTGTCCACTTTCTCCCTCTCTATTTGTCCTTGCAATAGAACTGATAGCCATTGCCCTATGGACCTCTTCAGCTGTGAGAGCTCTTGAGGTAGGGGGCATCCGTTAGTGCACTGTACTTTATGCGGACAAACCCCCCCTTTTTTTTTTTTTACAGTATCTTGGGCCGTCTCTTGAAGCAGTTTTCGGGATTTTGAATACTTTCAGCATTTTTCTGGCCAACTGGGAGAAATCTAATGTGATCCCCATCGATGCTGGAGCTCAGGCAGCTCAGATTGTTTCTATACCTTGGGTCTCTGAGTTTAAATACCTAGGTATCTGTATTTCCTCTAGAGTAGGAGACTACTATATGTCGCTTAGATATGAAGGAGGAAGGAAGTGATTGGCGCTGCTTGGTGGGGTGTTTTTGGGAATATATTTGTTGGTTACTATGCTTCTAGTGAGGTTTTATATGGAAGTCTGTATAATAAATTAGAATCTGTGTGTAATCCACTAAAATCTGATATCAAATGACAAAACCTGTATAAAATCAGAACAGGTCTCTGTGTAATTTCTAAAACATAAAAACCTTATATAAATTACATCAGCAAATAAATCTCATACGTGCAAATTGTGCAAAAAGTGGTGCCAAAGTGAATGCAAAAAGTGAGGTGATAAAAAATTAAATAATGATCAAATGTTGTCCAGTAATAAATATATAACCATAAAATGACAATTGGTAAGTAAGCTCCAAAAAGTACCAATAAATATAAGTGAAAAAATTAATAATGCATGTGTAACCATAAAATGACAATAGGTAAGTATGCTCTTATACGTGCCAATAAATATAAGTGATAAGAATATATATAATATATAATATATAATTAATATAATATAAATATATATAATATATAATATAAAAAAATGACTGCCAATAAATAAATAAGTGCAAAGGTGCAAGAGTGAACGGATTCCTCTGTATATATATCAGTGCAAAACTGGCAGTAAAAAGATAATAAAAATATATAGAAAAAGTGTCCGTTTAAATAATCCAGCAAATTGATCCAGACCAATGTGCAGTCTCAGTGACTTAAAAATTCAAAAAAAGAGTCCTAGATAGGTGAAGTCCGTATATGGTGGTTGAAGTACTCTTTTCTCTATGCCCAAAGTAGGGTGGGTGGGCAGAAGGAAAAAGTGTTCCCCTGAGCCTGGGGTCCTGCGCTTACCAGATTCCCTTACCCCTACAGGGGTAAACAGCGGGTCGATTTTTAGGGGATCGCTCCCACACACTGGCAATCAGGATCTCCCACGCCCTCGGTTTCACTCCTTAGTAGTAGTACAGATGTCAGCTCAATAGGTATATAAGAAATCCAGTACAGTGCCCGGGTATGTAGAAGAATATAAAAGGGGGCACATTATGTGGCCACTTGTGTGGGATTGTGGCCACCATTAGCAGTTCTGTCAGGTAAGCATAGGGGTATAGGTTTACAGGTTTAGGCTAGTAGGAGGTTAATTTTACCTGAGCATACAGCAGGTATCGGCCAATCGGTGTGCAGGGAAGGTTCTAGCAAGCTGGGGCAGAGGCTTTATAAGCTTGGTTTGGGCTGGGGTGCTTCCTTTTGCACCGAAGAGCACAAAGAAGAAAGTTCAGCAGAAGTAGTCCAGGAGGTTTTTTCTTACCTGCTGTCTTGGAGGCCTTGTTGAAGCAGCTGATTGAGAAGGCAGAGAGTGCGGGGGGAGAAGCCTGGCTGCGGCATTGTCTCTCTATGTCTGGAATTACAGAGCAAGTTGCGGTTGAAGTTCACCCTGCTCCTTCACAGGCAGAAGCGCCTGCAGCGAGGCCGGTGGTTAGCCCAGGGCAGGAGACGGCCCCCAGAGAGAGAAGACGCCTGAGAAGCCGGCGTGTGTACCTGCAGGCGAGCCGCCATGCGGTGTCATGGCGGTGAAGACATCCCAGGCGCACATGCGCCGAGCATCTAAAAGAAGAAGACGAGCCTCCCTATCTCCAAGAAGGGGCGGCGGAGGGCGGGCTGAAAACTGCCAGGCGGACCCAGAGAGGGAGAGAGGGTGTCTGCCATCTCCACAGAAAATTATCCCTGTAGTTTCAAGAACACCTGCTGTGGGAGTGGCTACAGCGCAGCATGAGACAACAGGAGCATCTGACAGTGTGCTGCTGGAGGAAGCTGAGCAGCAGCCTCTTCTCCCCCCAGCAGCTGGTGAGTTGTGCAATGTACAGAATCTGTCTATATTAATTAACTCTTTATCTTCTTTGGTGCAATCTTTTTCTCGTGTCTCCCCTGATGTTACTCCTGTGCCTGTTAAGCCTGTTGTGTCTGTTAAAACAGCAGCAGCCAAGCTGTGAACTTAATTTCTCACCTGCAGTATCTACTGTCTCCATTCCTTATGGTGATAATTTCGCTCATAGTAATATTAGTCAAAGTTTATCTAAGGAAAATAATGTTTTGTCCACGCATGCACCATTGTTGGGAGGTAGCGGTGTGCCTGAGGTGTGTATGAAGGGCGCGATGCCATGTGAGATGTCACCTCTGGGCTACCACTTGAGTGTTGGGGTTAAGGAAAAAATATGGAAGGGCGAGTTTGTCGACTTGTTCTCACTGTTACCTGCTCATAAGGAGCTGTCGGTTAGGACTGATAAAAGAGATGACAAGCAGGATGAGGAGCGGCGCAGGGGGGTCCCTAGGATATTCCATAACTGGTTGCAGGCGTTTTGTATATTCGCGGGGGTGATGGCTGAGAAGCACCCTGAGAGGTGTGGGGGCCTATTTCGGCACCTCGATTATATCTTGGAAGCTTACAAGAGTTTTGGGGGGCTGGGCTGGTACTATTACGACAAATCTTTTCGTCAGAAGCTGTCAGTCCACCCCTCTTTAAGATGGGGTATGAAGGATGTCGGCCTTTGACTGAACTTGATGTCCCCGCAGAATCCTGCTAGGCAGCCGGTGGTGAACACTCAGAATGCAGCTTATCGCAAAGGTTGTTGTTTCGCATTCAACGAAAGTCAATGTAGTTGGAATGCAGCTTGCCGTTATAAGCACAAATGTTAATTTTGCTCTGGCCCACATCCAGTGAGTAAGTGCTTTAGAAAAAATGCTACGGTAGGGTCGGGGCAAGTTCCAAAGGATATTTTTCCAAAAAGCCTGCACGCTTGTGAGGCTGGAAAGAATGCTTCCATGGTTGGACAGATACCCAAACAGGGAGAGGGCCAGTTTTCTCATTGAAGGTTTTGAAAAGGGTTTCCCTTTGCCCCCATTTGTAGGGAAAGGATGTACAGAGGTTGGCAATCTGAAGTCGGTGGAAAACTTCCCACAGGTAGTTAGGGACAAGATTTTAAGGAAACCGAGCTGGGTAGGGTGGCAGGTCCTTTTGAGCATCTGCCTTTTGATAGTTTACGTGTTTCTCCACTTGGAGTGGTCCCCAAAAAAGAGCTGAATGAATTCCGTGTCATACACCACCTCTCTTACCCGAAAGGAAGCTCACTGAATGAGGACATTGATGGAGATTTGTCTTCAGTGTCATATGCCACGTTTGAAGAAGCCATTGCTAAGATAAGGCTGTTTGGCCAAGGGGCATTGTTAGCGAAGGCGGACATAGTCCACGTTTCGTCTTTTGTCTATATCACCTGTGGCATTTAATTCTTTGGGCTTTAAGCTGGAAGGTATGTACTTCTTTGACAAAAGCCTCCCTATGAGATGTTCTGTGTCATGTGCCTACTTTGAGGCGTTCTCTTCTTTTTTGCACTGGGTGGTAGCGGCTAAGTCGGGTAATGTGGGAGTTTTGATTTACCTGGACGATTTTTTGTTCGTGGGCCCACCAGATTCTGTGGATTGTCTTAGTTTGTTGCAAATCTTTAGGGAAGTGGCGGAAGATTTTGGGGTTCCTCTGGCGGAGGAAAAAACTTGCTTGAATACTACAAAAATAATTTTTTTGGGCATTCACATTGATACGGATCGTATGGAGTTCTCTTTACCTGTGGATAAGGTGGCAAAGCTGAAATCTCTGGTGCGGTTGTTTATGTCGAGGAGGAAGGTCCTATTGAAGGAGATGCAGTCTTTCTTGGGTTTGTTAGCGTTCCCATGCAGAATTATGCCCATGGGTAGGGTGTTTTCAAGGCGCCTTTACTTGTCTACTTCGGGCTTGAAGGCCCCCTTTTCCCACATCAGATTGACTAGTGACATTCGGGAGGATTTGGCTGTTTGGGCAGAATTTCTCAAGGTGTTTAATGGTCATTCATTTTTTCAGGAGGATTTCATTTTTGCCCCTGACTTTCGTTTGTTTACAGATGCGGCGGGCTCTAGAGGCTTTGGGGCCATATGTCAGACGCATTGGTGTTGTGCAGGATGGCCGGAGTCATGGAAAAGTGGAAAGCTGACAAAAAACGTGGTTTTGTTGGAGCTGTTCCCGATCTTAGTGGCGTTGGAACTGTGGGGTGCATGTTTCGCGAATAGAAGGATTCTGGTGGAAACTGACAACAAAGGGGTCTTGTTTGCGGTGAACTGCCTCTCATCCAAGTCCATTTGTGTGATTAGAGTGCTCAGGAGGATTGTCCTTTTGTGTTTACAGCTCAATGTATGGCTTAAGGCGAAACACACACCGGGTGTCTTGAATAATCTGGCCGATGCTCTATCTCGGTTTCAGATGGACCGTTTTCGCCAGCTGCTGCCGGAGGCGGACGAAAGGGGTACCGAAATTCCGAGCCGAGTTTGGACAGTTGTTGGGATTTAGTCGAGAGGTCGATCGAGGGATCAGTGGCCCCGAGAACATGGGCGAGTTATTCTGCTGCCGGGAGGAGTTGATTGGCTTTCATGGAGGCAAAGGGCAAGATGGAGGGTCGACCGGAGGAATGTCTGGTTCTGGAGTTTATGGGTTCTTTGATGCAGCGGAAACTGTCTTATAGTTATTTAGACATTGGCGGGCATCTCTTTTTTCTGCCGCCTGAAAGGTTTTCCGGCTTGTACGACCTATTTTTCGGTACAGCAAGCATTGAAAGGTTATAGGAGGAATGTGGCGGTAACAGATGACAGGAGATCTATTTCTATTGAGTTATTGGGGGATATCTGCGGTATGACCTCATTAGTGTGTAATTCTGACTTTGAAGCACTGTTGTTCAGAATGGCTTTTGTATTGACCTTTTTTGAGGCGCTCCGCATCTCTGAGCTGCTACCTTTGTCAAAGAAGACTGAGGGAGGCCTTTTATATGATCAGGTAGTGGTAGGCAGGGAAGATGTCCAGATTTGGTTACGTCGCTCAAAGTCGGACACTCTGGGGAGAGGTGTGGCAATTACTATTAAGGCTCAGCATAATCAGGGTGTTTGCCCGTTGGGCATGGTCAATCAATTTTTGGAAGTAAGACCGGTTGGTGGTGGGCGTTTTTTGGTCCACATGGATTCCACTCACAAAATATCAATTCGATTTTGTTTTACGGAAATTCTTAGAGCGGCTGGGCTTAAAAAAAATGTAGGTTTTCCTCACATTCATTCAGGATAGGGGCAGCATCAAAGGCAGCTAGAAGGGGATTTTCGGACAGGGTAATACAAAGTATGGGAAGGTGGAAATCGAAATGTTTTAAAGTGTATGTAAGGACTAACTTGTTTATTTGAATCCTTCAGGTTTTCAGCGAACAGTCTGGATCTTGGGCCACTCATTCATTTTTTGGGCGAGGAAAAGAGCTTCACAATGTATTTACAGAACAAATTTAGCACTACCTCCGGAATTTAAATTATTTTGGAAAGGAATTAGAGGCTTGCAGTGGCACCAGCTGTACTTTCATTTGTCTAGATTGTTCCAAGTTTGGCCTCCTCCGTCCATCGTGGTTATTCACGCTGGGAGTAATGACCTTGGTAATATTAAAACTTTGGACTTACTATTTAAGATTAAGAGAGATTTGCATTTATTTTCCCTCTCGTCTCCAGGGACAGTGATGGTATTTTCTGGAATAGTTCCTCGGCTTCCTTGGCTTTCCTCATCGCAGAGGAAAGTCATGGAGAAGATGAGGAAAAGGGTAAATAGGGCAATGGAAGAGTTTATGCCGTCTATTGGCGGCTTGTCCTATAGGCATGTGGATCTGGAGGGTGGCATCCAGGGGCTCTATCGCCAGGATAGCATTCACCTTTCGGATGTGGGGATTGATATTTTAAATCTAGGGCTGCAGTGTAGCATTGAAAGGGCTGCGGTGGTGGGGTAGGGCCGTCCTTGTTGCTCAAGCCCGGCTGGTGGGGACATTGTATTTCGTATGGTATTTTATGTTTATTGTTGCTCGAGTTGTTTTATAACTGAGCAATTATAAGTTATTTCAGTTTGAGTGTTTTTACAAGCAAGTAATTGATGATTCAATTGAATTGAATGATTCAACTATTCAAGTAATTGTTATGATTTAATTTATTTATTTAAACCAATAAAGAGTGCCGCGGCCTTTTCTTTGCCAAAACTGGGGTCAGTGTTATTATTCTAGTTAAGTTAAGTGAGATTATGCGGGAGTGTGGCCTACAATTCCATATAAAAGGGGGCACATTATGTGGCCACTTGTGTGGGATTGTGGCCACCATTAGCAGTTCTGTCAGGTAAGCATAGGGGTATAGGTTTACAGGTTTAGGCTAGTAGGAGGTTAATTTTACCTGAGCATACAGCAGGTATCGGCCAATCGGTGTGCAGGGAAGGTTCTAGCAAGCTGGGGCAGAGGCTTTATAAGCTTGGTTTGGGCTGGGGTGCTTCCTTTTGCACCGAAGAGCACAAAGAAGAAAGTTCCCCGCCCCCCCTCCCTTTGTCGCGTGCACCTTTGTGTGGTTGGGTCACCCTAGTATACTAGGGGGGACATTGTATTTCGTATGGTATTTTATGTTTATTGTTGCTCGAGTTGTTTTATAACTGAGCAATTATAAGTTATTTCAGTTTGAGTGTTTTTACAAGCAAGTAATTGATGATTCAATTGAATTGAATGATTCAACTATTCAAGTAATTGTTATGATTTAATTTATTTATTTAAACCAATAAAGAGTGCCGCGGCCTTTTCTTTGCCAAAACTGGGGTCAGTGTTATTATTCTAGTTAAGTTAAGTGAGATTATGCGGGAGTGTGGCCTACAATTCCAAAGGGAAGGAGCCTCCAATAGTGTAAAATTGTTTCTTAAAACAGTTTTATTGTAATAGCATACTTACCTATTGTCATTTTATGGTTACACATGCATTATTCATTTTTTCACTTATATTTATTGGTACTTTTTGGAGCATACTTACCAATTGTCATTTTATGGTTATATATTTATTACTGGACAACATTTGATCGTTATTTAATTTTTTATCACCTCACTTTTTGCATTCACTTTGGCACCACTTTTTGCACAATTTGCACGGATGAGATTTATTTGCTGATGTAATTTATATAAGGTTTTTGTGTTTTAGAAATTACACAGAGACCTGTTCTGATTTTATACAGGTTTTATCATTTGATATCAGATTTTAGTGGATTACACACAGATTCTAATTTATTATACAGACTTCCATATAAAACCTCACTAGAAGCATAGTAACCAACAAATATATTCCCAAAAACACCCCACCAAGCAGCGCCAATCACTTCCTTCCTCCTTCATATCTATTCAAGTGCTCCCCTTCTTAGGGTCGCAGCAGCCAGGTGCGGTGTTAATTTCTACATATATACCCCCATCCTAAGCGCGGAATTACATAGACCTCTTCACACTATATGTTGCTTAATTTGCTCCGTTTACTCACTAAAGTCAGGACACAGTTGGAATGCCTGGCGACATTTGCCCCTTTCGCTGATAGGCCTGTGAACCTTCTCAAGATGAAAATTCTTCCGGTCTTTTTATATTTTTTTGCATAATTCTCCAATTTGGGCCCCCTGTTCATATTTTAAGTGTGCAAATAGCCTGTTTAGTTCCTTTTTTTGGTCATCGTCCCATTCAAGGATAGGGCTTCATACCCTGCAGGAGCCTCTCGGGCAGGAAGGCCTGCCATTACTGGACCTCTTTAAATATTTTTTAGAAGGTCAAATGAGTGTATCCAGGCACCGGCTGCTGCAAGATGATGGGAATGCAGCAACAGTGCTTGAGGCCGCTCTCCTGGGATCTTAAGAGTCTTTACTATCTGGTTTATAGGGGTCCTCAAGTGGCGTCTCCGTTTACTGGATAGTTGCGCCCACCCTACGTGCCTGGGACAAGTCACAGGTGTTGATGCAACCTTATGCCCTGGCATGTTCACCAGCCACCCCATTGTGGTTCAATCCTAGATTTCCCCATTTTGGCACCATCCAGGATCCTGTATTGTGGGTCCGAGTGGGTGTCAAACAACTGAGGGATATCATGGGGGGGGGGGGGGGACTTCTTACATTCGACCAATTAAAGTCTAAATACCAACTTCCGAATTGGTATCTCTTCGGCTACCTGCAGCTATGGCATGCATTCTTGGCACTCTTGTACATTCTTGTTCTGAAACTCTGGAGATCAGGTCTTCTCCTTTTAATATTTACTTCCTCTGTATCCTAGTAGGATTTTCTGCTGCTGATGTGTCTTTATGTGACATTGATATTTGGAAGTATAATGTGTATTGCTATGGTAATGTGAATAGTGATGCGGAAAAAAAAGGGTTAAAATGAAGAATAATGTCACCTCTTGATTCAGATATATTCAAGAATGGTTTTGTAATCAATAGTCGTGTTCTACCTGAGCAAAGACCGACGTGAGCCTGAAGCTGCTGTAGTTGAACATGTGGACGTACCTATTAAAATCTTGCATTAAGATATTCGAGTGCTGCAACCTTTTGTCTTTGGAATATATTTGGGAGATCGTTGTGGCTGCGTGCAATAATTGAAAGAGCATGGTGTGCTGTCCACTCTCTCTCTTTCTCCTATATATATATATATATATATATATATATATATATATACATACATACACAGTGCCTTGAAAAAGTATTCACACCCCTTGAAATTTTCCACATTTTGTCATGTTACAACCAAAAACATAAATGTATTTTATTAATATTTTATATGATAGACCAACACAAAGTAGCACATAGTTGTGAAGTAGAAGGAAAATGATGAATGGTTTTCAAAATTTGCTGCAATTACAGCTGCAAGTCTTTTTGGGGATGTCTCTACCAGCTTTGCACATCTAGAGAGTGATATTTTTGCCCATTCTTCTTTGCAAAATAGCTCAAGGTCTGTCAGATTGGATGGAGAGCATCAGTGAACAGCAATTTTCAAGTCTTTCCACAGTTTCTCAAATGGATTTAGGTCTGGACTTTGACTGGGCCATTCTAACACATGACTATGCTTTGATCTAAATCATTCAGTTGTAGCTCTGGCTGTATGTTTAGAGTTGTTGTCCTGCTAGAAAGTGAACCTCCGCCCCAGTCTCAAGTCTTTTGCAGACTCTAACAGGTTTTCTTCTAAGATTGCCCTGTATTTCACTCCATCCATCTTCCCATCAACTCTGACCAGCTTCCCTGTCCCTGCTGAAGAAAAGCATCCCCACAACATGATGCTAACACCACCATGTTCCATGGTGGGGATGGTGTGTTCAGGGTGATGTGTAGTGTTAGTTTTCCACCACACATAGCGTTTTGCTTTTAGGCCAAAAAGTTCAATTTTGGTCTCATCTGACCAGAGCACCTTCTTCCACATGTTTGCTGTGTCCCCTATATGGCTTCTCGCAAACTGAAAACGGGACTTCTTATGGCTTTCTTTCAACAATGGCTTTCCTCTTGCCACTCTTCCATAAAGGCCACATTTGTGGAGTGTACGACTAATGGTTTTCCTGTAGACAGATTTTCCAATCTGAGCTGTAGATCTCTGCAGCTCCCCCAGAGTTATCATGAGCCTCTTGGCTGCTTCTCTAATTAATGTTCTCCTTGCCCTGCCTGTCAGTTTAGGTGGACAGCCATATCTTGGTAGGTTTGCAGTTGTGCCATACTCTTTCCATTTTTCGATGATGGATTGTGCAGTGCTCCGTGAGATGTTCAAAGCTTAGGATATTTTTTTTATAACCTAATAACCTAATCGTGCTTTCAACTTCTCCACAACTTTATCTATGACCTATCTGGTATGTTCCTTGGCCTTCATGATGCTGTTTGTTAACTAAGGTTCTCTAACCCTGCTTTAAACTTCTCCACAATTTTATCTTTGACCTGTTTGGCGTGTTCCTTGGCCTTCATGACACTGTTTGGGGCTTCACAGAACAGCTGTATTTATACCGAGATTAAATTACACACAGATGCACTCTATTTACTAATTAGGTGACTTCTGAAGGCAATTGGGTCCACTAGATTTTAGTTAGAGTCAGAGTAAAGGGGGCTGAATACAAGAGCATGCCACACTTTTAGATATTTTTTTGTAAAAATGTTTGAAAACCATTTATCATTTTCCCTCCACTTCACAATCATGTGCCACTATGTGTTGGTCTATCACATAACATCCCAATAAAATACATTTACATTTTTGGTTGTAACATGACAAAATGTGGAAATACTCAAGAGGTATGAATATTTTTTTAAGGCACTGTATATATGTAAAAAAAAAAACATATAGTGGGTAAAATAAGTATTGAACCGTGATGTTCCTCAACAGCATGGTTATGCTTTTGCACTCCCGACGATTCCTGTTAAAGTTTTCAATCGGAATATGTAACCCCTGTTTTTACCAGCATGGTTGTTGACTTCACTTTTGTCGCTCTGTTTTCTCTATAATTTTTTTTTCTTTTTATGAATATGAATCTCAGAGTCGCCTCTCTCTACGTAATAGCGAGCGGCAGGTCGTATCGCCCCACACAGGCACAGCTTGTTCCCTTTACGGGGTGCCTGGGTGCCGGCTGCAACAGCCCCACCTCCTTTCCTCCTCGTTACTTGCGGCTTGCTTTTGTAACCGCCTGTATGTACAGTTGGGTTTTGTATCTATGGTTTCTATAACGCCATGTTGCTATACACATTGCTGTATTTATTCTTCTGTTCATTGTTCTTCTGACGTTCCTTTTCACCTGTAAACCTTAATAAATAGTTTGAACAAGGAAATAGGTCAGGGGCAGAACCCCTTTTGTTAGAGAGAGAGTAGGAGTAGTGTTAGTGAGAGGTACCCGTCAAGGAGGGAAAGAATAGGTTTCCCCTTATAGGGTATCAGTTTTTCTAGCTTCCCACCATTAACTGCAAGGACTTTGGGCATCTCAGAGTGACCCATAAATCTGATATATATATATATATATATATATATATATATATATATACAGTAAACCCCCGTTATATCGCGGTTCAGTTTTTGCGGTCCCGGTATATTGCGGTTTTCTCTGTAATGTTATTTTACTAATTAAATCATTGATAATTAAAAAAAAAAAAAAAAAAGTATTGAACATGTCACAATTTTTCTAGGTAAATATATTTCTAAAGCTGCTATTGACATGAAATTTCCATCACATGTCGGTAACAACCCATGCAATCCATACATACAAAGAAACCAAAATACTGTAACTTCAGAAATTAAGTTATGTGTAATAAAATGGAATGACTGAAGAAAAGGAGGTGCAAAAAGGCATGGAAAGCCAAGATACCAGCTGAAATTTATCAGTAATTAGAAAGCAATCCTGTCTCTTGTCAGTGCAAATTATTATCAGCTGGTTCCAGAGGCGTAACTAGAACCTTCAGGGCCCCGATGCAAGAAACCATGAAGGGCCCCCCAGACCCCTGGCCGGGGCCCTTCCCTTCAAGCCCGGGGCTCTTCGCACTAATCCTGGGGCTCTTTACTCTCATTGCATGGCCTTTTATTATGGTCCCGCATCAGGATCCTTTCACAAGTTCTGCAGTGCCCCTTTTAATGCACAGTGACCAGCGTGCCCCCTTTCAATGCACAGTGACCAGCGTGCCCCCTTTCAATGCACAGTGACCAGTGTACATGCCCCCTTCAATGCACAGTGACCAGCGTGCCCCCTTTCAATGCACAGTGACCAGCGTGCCCCCTTTCAATGCAGTGACCAGTGTACATGCCCCCTTTAATGCACAGTGACCAGCTTGCCCCCTTTCAATGCAGTGACCAGTGTACATGCCCCCTTCAATGCACAGTGACCAGCGTGCCCCCCTTTCAATGCACAGTGACCAGCGTGCCCCCCTTTCAATGCACAGTGACCAACGTGCCCCCCTTTCAATGCAGAGAGACCAGCGTGCCCCCCTTTAAATGCACAGTGACCAGCGTGCCCCCCTTTCAATGAACAGTGACCAGTGTACATGCCCCCTTTAATGCACAGTGACCAGCGTGCCCCCCTTTCAATGCAGAGAGACCAGTGTGCCCCCCTTTCAATGCACAGTGACCACAGCATTGCCCCCAATCATTGCAGAGTGCCAGCCACAGCATTGCCCCCAATGATTGCAGAGTGCCAGCCACAGCATTGCCCCCAATGATTGCAGAGTGCCAGCCACAGCATTGCCCCCAATGATTGCAGAGTGCCAGCCACAGCATTGCCCCCAATTGCAGAGCGCCAGCCACAGCATTGCCCCCAATGATTGCAGAGCGCCAGCCACAGCATTGCCCCCAATTGCAGAGCGCCAGCCACAGCATTGCCCCCAATTGCAGAGCGCCAGCTACAGCATTGCCCCCAATGATTGCAGAGCGCCAGCCACAACATTGCCCCCAATTGCAGAGCGCCAGCCACAGCATTGCCCCCAATTGCAGAGCGCCAGCCACAGCATTGCCCCCAATGATTGCAGAGCGCCAGCCACAACATTGTCCCCAATTGCAGAGCGCCAGCCACAACATTGCCCCCAATTGCAGAGCGCCAGCCACAACATTGCCCCCAATTGCAGAGCGCCAGCCACAGCATTGCCCCCAATTGCAGAGCGCCAGCCACATTGCCCCCAATTGCAGAGCGCCAGCTACAGCATTGCCCCCAATGATTGCAGAGCGCCAGCCACAGCATTGTCCCCAATTGCAGAGCGCCAGCCACAGCATTGCCCCCAATTGCAGAGCGCCAGCCACATTGCCCCCAATTGCAGAGCGCCAGCTACAGCATTGCCCCCAATGATTGCAGAGCGCCAGCCACAGCATTGTCCCCAATTGCAGAGCGCCAGCCACAGCATTGCCCCCAATTGCAGAGCGCCAGCCACATTGCCCCCAATTGCAGAGCGCCAGCTACAGCATTGCCCCCAATGATTGCAGAGCGCCAGCCACAGCATTGTCCCCAATTGCAGAGCGCCAGCCACAACATTGCCCCCAATTGCAGAGTGCCAGCCACAACATTGCCCCCAATTGCAGAGTGCCAGCGATCCCCGCGAGACCCATGCACTTACCTCACGGACGGTCTCGCTTTCGGCTCCCCGCGTCTCCGAGTCCTCCCGCGGCGCCTCCTCCTCGTCCAATGGCACGGTGTTTGCCTTTCGGCCAATCAGGAAGCGGGAGGACCCGCTCCCTGATTGGCCAGGAGGAGGATCATGTGACAATAGCGAATTCTCATTCGCTATTGTCACAGAATGGGCGGGTCAGGCGCACTGCTCCGCCCCCCAGCCGCCACGTCTGCCCGAGCGCGGGACATTCAATTGTCCTGCACGTCCTCAGACGCGCAGAGGGATTCAGCCGGTTCTGCGAACTTGCAGAAAGTTAGCCACCGGTTCTATGGAACCGGTGCGAACCGGCTGAATCCCACCACTGGACTTATATACCCGCAAAGATGGCCCAGATATATGAACTAAACTTCACACCCTTGATTGGAGAGACAAAGAAAATTTTGGAACAATGGAGGGGAGGCCTTCATTCATGGTTTGGAAGAGGCAATTTGATTAAAATGAATGTCTTGCCAAAATATTTATACATTATGAGAGCACTCCCAGTTAAAATTCCTAACAGTTTTTTCAAAATTATGCAGGGTGTGTTTGGAGGATTTATCTGGGCGGGTAAAAAAACGCGTATAGCGCGTAATACTATAACACTGCCCAAGAATATGGGTGGGCTAGCCATACCTGACCTGCGTAGATACTACCACGCCATTCACTTAAATAGAATATTGGACTGGTGGCACCATCGGGAAACAAAAAGGGGGGTCCAATTGGAACAAGCCCAAACGATGGTCTCATTAAAGAGAGCAATTTGGTGCTATAAGACACTCCCCAAATCTTTGAAAACACATCCCATGCTGGGAAATACAATAAAAATAGGATATCAGCAGACACTGAGACAAAACCTAACTTCAACCGAATCCCCTCTATATCCGATTCTGGGAAATCCTAAATTCACCCCAGGTATGGAGAGACAGCATTTTAAAAAATTGTGGGAAACAGGACAAGATGGCATCAAAACTTTTACGAGTCAGCAGATGTGGCCCTCAATCGGCAGATTAACAGATGAGGAGGGACCATATAGGCTACTCTTGTGGGAAGCATTCCAATTGCGACATTTTTTAGAGTCGCTGCCGGAACCGGAAAAATTTAAGAAACCACTGACACACTTTGAGAAACTATGTGAGAAAATAGGAAGCATAGATCGCCCATTATCTATTCTAAAAATGCTGAACACTCCGTTAGACCAACCGAAGCTGAAATGGTTGGAAAAATGGAAAGCGGATCTAAATATAGAGATAACAGATACACAGAAACAGAGTATGTTTAGGGCAATATTTAGACCAACTAAATGTACTAAAATCCAGGAAATAAATTATAAAATCCTGACGAGGTGGTATCACACACCAGTCAAAATGCATAGTTGGCACACCCAGGAATCGGACAGGTGTTGGAGATGTGGGGAAGGGGAAGGCACTTTATACCACATCTTTTGGAATTGCCCAGAGATGAAGAAATTTTGGTCAGAGATTGGGGAAATAGTCCAAGAAGTAACAGACTTTAAAATCGAGGGAGAGGCCGCCTTCTGCCTTTTACAGATATCTGGGCAGACAGAGAGGAAATACGCAAGATCAGTATTACCACACATGATGAATGCTGCGAGAGCATGCATTCCCCAACATTGGAGAAAAAAACAAGCCCCTTCATTGCTTGAATGGGTAAGAAAACTAGAGCACATTAATAAAATGGAGGACCTAGTGCTTTCTTCACAACACAAACAGGAGCAATATAAAAAGACTTGGAGAACATGGAATTTATTTATAGCTACGGATAGAGGCAAACAATTGCTGGTACCATCAACTCAAAATGTAGAAGGAGTCCCTGGTTCCAGTTGAGGGAGAGGGGAGATGTAGGGGAGGGGAGGAGAATTAAGTTATATGTCTCTGCCTTCTTTTTTTTTCTCGTTGTGGTTGATGTTGGTATGGGAGTGCGAGATGAGTGATAGGGGGTATGAATGGGGGCTTGAGGGAGGGGGGGTAAATTAGATAAATAAAAGGGGCAAGGAAGAGAATGAACAGATAGAAAGAAGAAAGGGAAACAAGGACAAGAGCAAAGGCTAAGGGTCACTTAAATAAAAGCATAATGAAGTAAAGAAAGGGCAACGATTGAATAAGTGGGAACAGAGAGGAAGACTTGATGTTTTAACAATATCTTGCCTTAGCGGATTATGTGACAAAGGACCATATACCAATAGTTGTAAATCTCGGGAGGATTCTATTAGACCCAGGAGATGAGAAAACTGCTGTGGATAATGTCTTTGTAAATTTAAGATGGTGTTATATACTCTGTAATGACTTCTTTGAAAACTTAAATAAAACGATAAATATAAAAAAAGGTGTTTCATTATCAAGGTGTCACCTCAAGAAACATCTCATGATGGGTAAAAGCAAAGAGCTCTCCCAAACTCTCTCAATACAACTTCTGAATGTTCCAGTGAGCATTGTTGGGGCCATAATCTGGAAGTGGAAAGAATACAATTTCACCATAAACTGGTCACAACCACATGCTCCTCACAAGATTTCTGACATAGGAGTGAAAAGACTTATCAGAAGAGCCAGCGACCACTTGTGGAGAGCTTCAGAAAGACCTGGAAGTAACAGGTATGATTGTTTCATAGTAAACAATAAGTAATGTACTCAACCGCCATGGCCTGTATACATGCTCACCATGCAATACTCCATTGCTGAGGAAAAGGCACATTGAAGCTCGTTAAAAGTTTGCTGCACAACATTTAGACAAGCCTGTGAAATACTGGGAGAATATAGATGAGACCAAAATTTAACTCTTTGGATGCCATAATACACACCATGTTTGGAGGTCCAATGGCACTGCATACCACCCCAAAAACACCCTACCAACAGTGAAGTTTGGAGGTGGGAACATCATGGTGTGGGGCTGTTTTTCAGCATGCGATACTGGCAAACTTCATATCATTGAAGGAAGGATAAATGGAAAAATGGACCAAAACATTCTTGATTAAAATCTGCTGCCATCTACCAAGATGAAATGAGGGTGGACATCTCAGTAAGACAATGATCCCAAACACAAAGCCAAGGAAACTCTCAATTGGCTTCAAAGAAAGAAAATAAAGCTGCTAGAATGGCCCAGCCAATCACATGACTTGAATCCAATAGAAAATCTATGGAAAGATCTAAAGATCAGATTTCATGGATTTTCCCTGGAGGCCCATGGATTTTGACTGAATGACTTTTTCCCTGTCATTCCATTTTATTACACATAACTTAATTTCTGAACCTATTTGTTTTGGTTTCTTTGCATATATTAACTGCATGGGTTGTTACCGACATGTGGTGAAAATGTCATGTCAGAAGCACCTTTAAAAGTATATTTACCTAGAAATACAGTCAGGTCCATAAATAATGGGACATCAACACAATTATAATCTTTTTGGCTCTATACACCACACCAATGGATTTGAAATGAAACAAACAAGATGTGCTTTAACTGCAGACTTTCAACTTTAATTTGAGGGTATTTACATCTTAACCACTTAAGCCCCGGAGGATTTTCCTGCTAAACGACCAGGAGGTATTTTGCGATTCGGCACTGCGTGACTTTAACGGACAATTGCGCGGTCGTGCAACGCTGTACCTAAACGAATTTGACGTCCTTTTTTTCCCACAAACAGAGCTTTCTTTTGGTGGTATTTGATCACCTGTGCGCTTTTTATTTTTTGCGCTATAAACAAAAAAAGAGCGTACATTTTGCAAAAATAACAATATTTTTCACATTTTTTTATATGAAATTCCCCCCCAAAAAAATGTAAAAATCAAAATTTTTTAACATTTTCCGCCAATTTGTTTTATGCTACATATGTTTGGTAAAAAAAATAGCAAAAAGCGTATTTTTATTGGTTTACGCAAAAGTTATCGCGTTTACGAACAAAGGGAAAGATTTTTGTCATTTTTGTTGTTTTTTTTTTAACGCGTAATGGCGGCGATCTGCGATTTTTTTTTGCGGTACTGCGACATTGGGGCGGACAGATCGGACCCTTGACTGACATTTTTGACACTTTTGGGGTTACCAGTGACATTTCTACAGTAATCAGTGCTATACATATGCACTGTTACTGTAAAAATACACTGGTAGTGAAGGGGTTAACTTTATTTGGGAGGGAGGGTCTGTGTGTGTCCCTAGGGGCGTGCTTTCTACTGTGATTGGCTGTGGCTTGAGCTGTAAGGACACTGATCAACGGATCTACATAGTAGATCCGTGTGATCAGTGTCTTTACATCGAGGAGAATGACAGGCAGCTTGTTTACACAAGCCGCCTGACTTTCTCCCTCTCCCCCGACGATCGCCGAGTGACCGGCGGACATCGGGTCCGCCAGTCACACGCGCGGGGGGGTCCGTGACCGCGCGGGAGCGGGAGCGCGCCTCCGCGGGCACGCGCTCGCTCCCCAGAGCCTCACAGGCTAGCGACGTAGACCTACGTCACTCTGCCTGTGAGGGGCTGACTGTCGCAGTAAATATACTGTGAGCAGTCGGCAAGCGGTTAATCAAGTGAACAGTGTAGGAATTACAACAATTTGTATATGTGCCTCCCACTTTTTAAGGGACCAAAAGTAATGGGACAGATTAACAATCATAAATCAAACTTTCACTTTTTAATACTTTGTTGCAAATCTTTTGCAGTCAACTACAGCCTGAAGTCTGGAACGCATAGACATCACCAGACGCTGGGTTTCATCCCTGGTAATGCTCTGCCAGGCCTCTACTGTCTTCAGTTCCTGCTTGTTCTTGGGGCATTTTCCCTTCAGTTTTGTCTTCTGCAAGTGAAATGCATGCTCAATTGGATTCAGGTCAGGTGATTGACTTGGCCATTTCATAACATTCCACTTCTCTCCTTTCAAAAACTCTTTGGTTGCTTTCGCAGTATGCTTTGGTTCATTGTCCAACTGCACTGTGAAGCGCCGTCCAATGATTTCTCAAGCATTTGGCTGAATATGAGCAGATAATATTGCCCGAAACACTTCAGAATTCATCCTGTTGCTTTTGTCAGCAGTCATATCATCAATAAATACAAGAGAACCAGTTCCATTGGCAGCCATACATGCCCACGCCATGACACTACCACCACCATGCTTCACTGATGAGGTGGTATGCTTTGGATCATGAGCAGTTCCTTTCCTTCTCTATACTCTTCTCTTCTCATCACTCTGGTACAAGTTGATCTTGGTCTCATCTGTCCATAGGATGTTGTTCCAGAACTGTGAAGGCTTTTTTAGATGTTGTTTGGCAAACTCTTATCTGGTCTTCCTGTTTTTGAGGCTCACCAATGGTTTACATCGTGTGGTGAATCCTCTGTATTCACTCTGGTCTTCTCTTGATTGTTGACTTTGACACACATACACCTACCTCCTGGAGAGTGTTCTTGATCTGGCCAACTGTTGTGAAGGGTGTTTTCTTCACCAGGGAAAGAATTCTTCAGTCTTCCACCACAGTTGTTTTCCGTGGTCTTCCGGGTCTTTTGGTGTTGCTGAACTCACCGGTGCGTTCTTTCTTTTTAAGGACGTTCCAAACAGTTGATTTGGCCACACCTATTGTTTTTGCTACCTTTCTGATGGGTTTGTTTTGTTTTTTTTCAGCCTAATGATGGCTTGCTTCACTGATAGTGATAGCTCTTTGGGTCTAATATTGAGAGTTGAGAGCAACAGATTCCAAATGCAAATAGCACACTTGAAATAACTCTGGACCTTTTATCGGCTCCTTGTAAATGGGATAATGAGGGAATAACCCACACCTGGCCATGGAACAGCTGAGCAGCCAATTGTCCCATTACTTTTGGTCCCTTAAAAAGTGGGAGGCACATATACAAACTGTTGTAATTCCTACACCTTTCACCTGATTTGGATGTAAATACCATCAAATTAAAGCTGAAAGTCTGCCTTTAAAGTACATCTTGTTTGTTTCATTTCAAATCCATTGTGGTGGTGTATAGAGCCAAAAAGATTAGAATTATGTTGATGTCCCATTATTTATGGACCTGACTGTATATGGTGGCGTATTCAATACTTATTTTACCCACTATATATGTAATTAATAATGAGCAACAAGATAGCAATAGAGCATTATGTTTTATCTTCCTAGAATGTCTTCCCCAGAACATTCAAACAACAAATACCCAGAATGTAATAAAATTATATTACAAATAAAATTGTTCACTTTATAAAACCTTATAGGGACCAGATGTGTTTTACCTTCATACAAATGTTAGGCATATATGCATAATGTACTGATTTTCCTAGGTCCTGCATTTATATTTTAGAAAATAACACCAAAAGCACACAATTCTAAAAAGTACTTACCTTACCCCTACCCTATCCTCAAAGTCCAAATCCTTAAACAACACCACTGTTAAAAAAAAAACCCAACAACCTTTGTCATGTGAAGGGTTATGCTGCTTATTCTTTAGCGGATAGAAAAAGAAAATCCATGTGGACATAATCTGATGATATATAAGCAAGCATGCTCAGTTTATCTCTCTTTTAATGTTATTTTCTAAAAGAATATGAAAACTTTAACACTACGTTGGACTTATAATTAGCCCCCATGGTCTCCCAATCTCTAAACGGCTATCAAATAATTTTGTGAGAAGCTGTAAAACAGACTTAACAATCTACCTTCCATTAACACAATAATTTGATAACAGACAGAGACCTCTTCATTCCTCTATCAGATTATTCAGGTAATTTCCTAAGTCTGCTCTTACCTATTATAAGGATGTTGTCATAGATTTGAAGAAAACATGCTTGTGTAATTAAATTTGTGTAATTCTTTTCTGTGGAGTTGCGTTCAAATGTGACATGTCTAAAATAAATCTTCATAGGTCCCCTTAGGTCTACTATTCTGTTCTTAGCTTCATGCATTTATTCATTTGTGATTTATTCTGATTATTAAATGTCCATGGAAAAGACTGACGCTAATGAAGGGGTTGCTGCTGAAAGCAGAAGCTTATGACGTACATGCCTTTAAACTTCCTTGTATCTCTTATGCATATTGAGTTCAGCAACATACAGAAATCACAAGGGCTGCAAAACAAATGAACTATGTAAGCACAAAGCTTATCACAACATATCCATTCCATTTTTATTGTATCATTACTTTTGTAAGGTTTTTATGAACATGTCAGGTAAAACTGGGAAATCAGGTCAAATAATATAAGCAAATCTTTCTCCCTTCTTTCATGTTTGAAAAGCTATGGTAAAATATGTTGCTATTTAGCATTGGAAGTGTTTTGTGTACTCAGGATTTTTGTGTCACATTCCATTCATGCCTACGAATGAATAAACAAAAAAAATGTAAAATCTGCTTTTCTGGTGATTCGGGGGAAATGTGGCAATCCATTTTTGACACCAAATATAATACATTTTAGTAAAGTTAAAGTGTGTCAAAGACCATTTTCTTCATTTTGAATGCAGTAGGGAAGGGTTAGTACCTCTGTTAGGTTTTTATTACTGTGTGCACCAACACTGATACTTTCTGTTCTGGTAACAAGTTTCACTGGGACAGGAAGTGAGGGAAAATCCAACATATTATGTGTCATTGAGTCCAGAATAAAGGCTAGGTTCACATTTTTGCAATGCAGGAATGCACACAAAATCATTCTTATTATCACATATATATAAAAATATGCATCCCTTTATGCAGGCTTGCTGCAGTGCCATTAATTCCTAAAACCAATAATTCTTAATGGCACCCCAATGCACCTTGCTAATGTGCAAGAGAAATCGAGTGTCAAAATGCATTGTAACAAAGAACAAATGCAGTTTGGGGCAGTGCAATTTTAAAAAAAGGTGTTTGCACTTTTTTTGTGTGATTTTTCTTTGTAGGGAAGCCCATTGAAATGAATGGGTTATGCAGGGGTCACTGGAGGCAATGGAGTGCAGGGGTCGCTGGAGGCATAGGAGTGCAGGGCCATTGTATGTACTTTAGTGCAGTGGTCACTGGAGCCACAAGTGTGCAGGGTTCACTGGAGGCACAGGAGTGCAGGGGTTGCTGGAGGCACAGTGGTCAGTTATTGAAAGCAAACACCACATAGGAACAGGTTCTCGAGGCATGGGGAGGTGGGTGGCTCCGCTTTGGCATAGTCAGTGCCATCTTAAGAGCCTTATAGGCCCCCCGGGCAATGCAGTGCACTGGGGCCCCGAGAAAGAGAGAGGGAGAGAGAGGGAGAGAGATAGAGAGAGAAAGGGAAAGAGAGAGGGGGGAGAGAGGGGGGAGAGAGAGAGAGAGAGGGGGGAAGAGAGAGGGAGAGAGAGAGGGAGAGAGAGAGGGAGAGAGAGAGGGAGAGGGAGAGAGAGAGAGAGAGAGAGAATAGAATGGCACACACAGAGGATATATAGGGCAGGAAAAGGATGGCACAGACAGTCGATGGAGAGTGAGAAAAAAGAAATCGAGCAGCTGCAGCAGTCTGCTTACCTTCCACAACGGCTGCACAGCGCATGAAGGGAGGAGGTGGGTGGAGCCCATCTTCTAGGCGTGGAGAGAGGAGGACAAGCCGACGAGGAGGATCCTCCTCCGCTGTGCATGATGGGTCCTCCTCAGAACGTCACTGGTTGCTAGATGCCAATCGACTGGCTTTCCTAGCAACCAGTGTGCAGAGAGACTCAGAGCCACCGGTGGACAGCGGGGGGCCCGGCCAGTGGTGGGATTCAAAAATTTTAGTAACCAGTTCCAACTCTCCCAGCAGAATGACCAGCCGTGCCCCTTTCAATGCACAGTGACCAGCGTGCCCCCTTTCAATGCACAGTGACCAGCGTGCCCCCTTTCAATGCACAGTGACCAGTGTGCCCCCCTTTCAATGCAGAGAGACCAGCGTGTCCCCTTTCAATGCACAGTGACCACAGCATTGCCCCCAATGATTGCAGAGTGCCAGCCACAGCATTGCCCCCAATGATTGCAGAGTGCCAGCCACAGCATTGCCCCCAATGATTGCAGAGTGCCAGCCACAGCATTGCCCCCAATGATTGCAGAGTGCCAGCAACAGCATTGCCCCCAATGATTGCAGAGTGCCAGCCACAGCATTGCCCCTAATGATTGCAGAGTGCCAGCCACAGCATTGCCCCCCAATGATTGCAGAGTGCCAGCCACAGCATTGCCCCCAATCATTGCAGAGTGCCAGCCACAGCATTGCCCCCAATCATTGCAGAGTGCCAGCCACAGCATTGCCCCCAATCATTGCAGAGTGCCAGCCACAGCATTGCCCCCAATTGCAGAGTGCCAGCCACAGCATTGTCCAAAATTGCAGAGTGCCAGCCACAGCATTGCCCCAAATTGCAGAGTGCCAGCCACAGCATTGCCCCCAATTGCAGAGAGCCAGCCACAGCATTGCCCCCAATTGCAGAGTGCCAGCCACAGCATTTCCCCCAATTGCAGAGTGCCAGCCACAGCATTTCCCCCAATTGCAGAGTGCCAGCCACAGCATTGCCCCCAATTGCAGAATGCCAGCCACAGCATTGCCCCCAATTGCAGAGTGCCAGCCATAGCATTGCCCACAATTGCAGAGTGCCAGCCACAGCATTGCCCCCAATTGCAGAGTGCCAGCCACAGCATTGCCCCAAATTGCAGAGTGCCAGCCACAGCATTGCCCCCAATTGCAGAGTGCCAGCCACAGCATTGCCCCCAATTGCAGAGTGCCAGCGATCCCCCCGCGAGACCCATGCACTTACCTCATGGACGGTCTCGCAGTCGCAGCTTCTCTTCAGTCCCAGGCTCCCCGCGTCTCTGAGTGCTCAGTCCTCCCGCGGCGCCTCCTCCTCGTCCAATGGCACGGTGTTTGCCTTTCGGCCAATCAGGAGGCGGGAGGACCCGCTCCCTGATTGGCCAGGAGGAGGATCCGTGTGACAATAGCGAATTCTCATTCGCTATTGTCACAGAATGGGCGGGTCGGGGCGCACTGCTCCGCCCCCCCGGCCGCCACGTCTGCCCGAGCGCAGAGGGATTCAGCCGGTTCTGCGAACTTGCAGAAAGTTAGCAACCGGTTCTATGGAACCAGTGCGAACCGGCTGAATCCCACCACTGGGCCCGGCGGACAACGAGGGGGGGGGCCCTAGACCACCAGGTAAACTAATCTGGAGACTGGCCTGGGGGGAGAGTGTAATTGCCACCCTGTGTGTGGGGCCCCTTGCTAAGTGGGGCCCCCGGGCAACCGCCGGGTGTGCCCAATGGAAAAGACGGCCCTGGGCATAGTGACACGTTGCCCCTAAGAAAGTGACTGAGATCTGACTGGCTGCAGTGCTGGCAGAATGTGGAAGCCAGCAACCATACCTCCCCATCCATCAAGGCTTTCAATAGAAAGCGGAGGTGGAATTTCTTTACCAGATGAGGGGCCAGCACATCAGATGCAGGAACCCAGGATCTTTCTTTGGGACTGAAGTTTTTCTAGTCAATCTGATACAGAAGCTTCCCACAAAAAATATTGGAGTCCAGAGCTTGGTAAATTATGTATTCTTGAGATGGACTGGCAGATGGAGTAACTAGAGATGAAGGCGAAGAAAATCTCCTCAAGGCCAGAGGTTTGAGCAGTGAAACCATTCAGTAGCTTAAGATGTGGAGGCAGAATAAATTTGTAGCAGACTGGATTGATCTTATCAGTGACTACAAAAGGTCCAACACATAAGGGCAAACTTCATGGAGGAAAAATTGCAACAACAGTTTTTGGTGGTAAGACAAACTTTATGCCTAGATTGTAGCAATGGTGCTCTTCAACAACGCCAACCAGAAAATCAAATTTTTGAGAGTAGAATACTGGAGCTGGTTTTGAACCTGAGACCAAATTTGGTTGAAGGCTTTCTGCATTGCAAAGAGTGTGGAAATCTGTGAAACAAGGTATTGGCAACATGTGGAAGCTTGCCATAGACAATGAAGAATGGGACTCCTTGGTGCTAGCATTATGATGGTTATTGTGAGCAAGTTCTGTCCAAATCGGGAGGGCAACCCAATCATCCTGTTGGGCAGACATTAGGGCAGGAAGATATTGTTCTAGGGATTGGGTAATCCTCTCTGTTGGTCTATTGATCTGTGGATGATAGGCCAAGGAAAACTGTAAGGATATATCCAAGGCCCTACAGAGGCCTTTCCAAAAGACCGAGAGGTGAATTTAACCCCCACTTTCAGAAATAATATGGCTTAGCATGCCATGATGCCTAAAGATTTCCTAAAAAAAAAGGGAAAAGGGGGGTTAGAAGAGGTGCTGCCAAGGGCAGTGAGGAAAGCGGTACAAAATATACCGCCTGTAGTTCTGCAACAGCTGGGGGGCCACAGTTTGCATATCCCTGCTTTAAAGTAGTTTGTGCTTTTGTCTAGATGTCTATGTGTTTCTAAAGTTTGTGTTCATACTTACTATATAACTGCTGCAATCTGTAGAAGCAGCCTAGTCTACACACTGCAGAGGCAAATAGAAATCTCACCGCTGGACACAGTTCTAATCTCAATAACCTTAAAGTGGTTGTGAAGTCAAACTGTTTTTTTTCTTAATGCACTTCTTGCATTAAGGTAAAAACTCCACACCAACTGCCCCCCCCCCCCATCCCTAGATACTTACCTGCCTCCTATCATTAATCCAGCGCTGTCCCCATCTGTAGTACCTCTCTTCTCTCTTCCTGAACTCACAGGAGACACTGATGGTAGTGGGAGCCATAGCTACCACCATCAGTGGGAGCTGTCAGTCAAACTCTTGGGAGGAGAGAGCAGAAACGTGGCTTACACACCCGCACATGTTCTCCTGCAGCACACGACTTGCTAAGGGGGCACTTGGTGTAAGAAGGAGTGGACAGCACCAGCAGAAGACTTTCAGAAGAGGAGGTAATATTGTTGCACGGAGCAGGTAAGTATTGCATCTTTTTTATTTTAATTAAAAAAAAAAAAAGTAGATTTTAATATCTCTTTAAAGAAATTTCAGCTATTTAGTAAAAATATTCATTGGGAAACTAATGTTTTTTTAGCAAGCACATACTGTATTTTGAGCTATTATTTTACATTTACATAAAAGTACTGTTTGCAAAGTTTTTATATCAGTTGTTTTGTTTACTCTTCCCCATTTTAAAGACAAAATTTGTCATACAGATTTGCAAGTACTCCCTCTAGTGGTTGCCTGTATTTTACGATGTGATTACAATTCTTTCTTAACGTAAACATACAGTGTTTTTTTTTTTTTTTTTTTTTTTAAACAAACTGTTTGTAAATAAAATTAAAATATAATTGTGAGGTGTGGCCTGGGGCTGACTTGGAATAAAATTAAAGTTCATAAATTTTCATACTTCAATTTAACTTGCAGCACTTATGTCTTGGCCTCATTCACACAGGAACTGTGAATGGTCCGTGAATGGTTTATGTAGCTTGAGTTGCAGGGTGCTGCCTGTTTAAGCCTATGGGTACAAAAATTGCTTGACTCCACTATCAAGGCAGTCAGTGCTCCAGCTGGGCTAATGTGTTCTCCTGGCGAGACAGATGGATCGACTTGGGTAAAATCAGCCTGCCTCTACATGGATCGAATCTCTGCCATTCCTCGTTGAACTTATACGAACCATCTATGGCTGGCATTACTTTGCACAGATATGGTTGACATTTTTTTATTTAAAGTTGCTGTAAATCTTAGTCATGAAATCTGAGCAAAACACACATATCTGTTTACTTATCTCTCTCCAAAGCTCTAAGTGTTGTTTCTCTCTGGTGCTTCCTTCCTCTATTATCAGCACGAGTCACTTCTGAGAAGTTTTCTCGACACATGAGATAAAATCTCATGTTGGGGAGAGAGCTTAGCATAGAGCTTGTCTATTCACAACACAGTTTTTCTGCTATGTAAAGGGGGATGTGTTCCTTTCCACCAAACAGCTCTCACACAATGTAACTGCAGCCTCTCCAGTCCTTCCTCTGTGATACTGACAGATGCAGAAGAATTTTAACACTTTTCTGCTCTTTTGAAGGGGTGTAGGGAGGAGAAGCCTGCAGATAAACAAGTAAAACCTATGTTGGAGTATTTGTTTCATCTCTGTGTATCACCTGAGGCTGTTCACTTTGCTTGGCCTGCTTCCCTTTAGATGTGTTCCCTATTGTCAGTATCTCACCAAAAAAGACATTTTTGTTCCAGGGGATGCCAGAAATCTAACTTGTATCTTAGTGCTTGCTCAGTATTTCTGGGAAAGCGGTTAGCCAAGCACACAGGCAGGAAATGATGTTTCTGGGGGTGTGGTCAGTATACATTCTGTGTACAGAACACCTCCAGGTAGCCATATTGCATTACATTTTCAGAAAATTACAACAGCTGTAGATTGAAAAGGAAAGGTCATTTTTAATAACATTCAATTATAATCTGATTTGTGTTTCAATTGTATACGCTATATTGTTTTTTTGATTGAATTGTATACACTATATTGTTTTTTGCAAATTGAAAAGGAAAGGTAATTTTTAATAAAATTCAATTATAATATGATTTGTGTCACAATTGTATATGCTATATTGTTTTTTTCTTTATTTGCTGATATTTTTTCCCCACGAAAGTGGCGTTACCCTTTAAACTCAGTGATTAAATTGTTTACTAACCACATTCTTATCTATATTCACAAAAATGTAAAAAGAATATTATCATTCTTTGTCATCTGCAAACAAGTTAGAACAAGGAAGATTATCCTCTTTTTCTCGCTCATTTTAGCAAGTTGAATAATCAGAGTGCTGTTCTAAAGCTCCAAAATGTGTACTGCGCTGTTTTTTTGGAAATAAAAACAAGTGGAAAATAAAATGTGAGGAAAAATGTTTCAACCCTGTATTCTTTTTTTTTCCAATGATCTAACCTTTATAAACAGAAACAGCTAATAGGCTGTAGAAACAGGAGTGTCTAGGCACCTTAACAAACCAGGAAGTACACTCCACTATTTTACAGGAGGAATTCAACACAAACAGGGCTTATTTTCAGACTACCGCTTAAGCTGAAGACACACTATACGATTTTCTTTTTTTTTTTTCTTTAGATTTACCAAAACCATATAATATGAGGTCAAACCTAAACACTCTCAATTTGTATGCAATGAGGAAGGCCCTTGTACTACATAGTTGAAGGTAAATCTAAAGTAAATCTACCAACAAAAGTTGTATGGTGTGTATCCAGCTTTGGACGCAGTTAACATTTCTAGATGCTACCTATACCATAGTAAATCTTCACTTTTCAAAGCTGTAACAATAAAAATCTCTATTTGCTCCCTTTTGGTCTGGAAATGAACTATCACAGGTGTTTTCCTATATTTGTTGCATAAGTACAAAATAAAAAAAATCTTTGCATCCAGCCAGAAATCTTGCGAGCTGATAACATTCCAGAGGTAGACAGCAGAGGAAGTTATCAGTTGGCATATTTACTGTACCTGCTGTCCCTGTGGAATGCAAAACGCGTCCCCCTGTAATGGAAACGAGAGGGAGGGGTTATTTAGTCCTAACACAGTTCCTGTCCCAAAGCTACTCAGTACAGTTGTCACCCTAGGACAGGAAGTGTTTTTAATGTCATGATTATCAGGTGAAAATAGGAAGATAAAAACGTGTGAACAAAGTAAATGAATGCAGGCACAACATCTTAGGACAGTTAAGCTGCAATACTATCATCTTTTGGTTTGGGTATAGATATACTTTGATAAATTCTGTTTATGCTCAAACTTTGGCATTTAATCTGGAACGCAACTGTTAACTAATCCCTAAAGTTAACTCTATTTAACCACTTCCCGCCCGCCATATAACAGATTGACGGCTGCAAAGTGGTTAAACTATCCTGACTGGGGGTCATATGACGTCCAGCAAGAAGGTGATCGGGGATGACGCGTGTCCCTCGGACACAGCCCATCACCGATCAGGGTAAACAGGGTAAATTGGCTGTTTACCACGTGATCAGCTGTGTCCAATCACCCAATCACAAACGGTCACAAATCAAAACATAGACAACCATTACTACTGATCCGGCTTCTTCTCCTCACACACCCATTGTGTGAGGAGAGCTAGGATCAGTGAGAGAGACATTTTTGCCTGTATTATTACACATTACTGTGCACCACATCCCCCCCCCCATAAAGATAACCTGTCACCACCTAGATCTGTTACAGCACATCTGGATCTGTCACAGCACATCTGGATCTGTCACAGCACATCTGGATCTGTCAGAACACATCTGGATCTGTCACAGCACATCTGGATCTGTTAGAACACATCTGGATCTGTCACAGCACATCTGGATTGGTCACAGCACATCAGGATCTGTCAGAACACATCTGGATCTGTCACAGCACATCTGGATCTGTCAGAACACATCTGGATCTGTCACAGCACATCTGGATTGGTCACAGCCCATCTGGATCTGTCAAAATCTGTCACACAGGCCTGCCATCAGTGACCTGTGGCATACTACCACCATCAGTAATAATATACACTAATTTGGGCTAATTTTACCAAAGATATGTAGCAGTATAAAGTTTGGCCCAAATTTATGAAGAAAAATTACTTATTGGCAACCTATTGCTTTTTTTTGCCTGTATCACAAAAAAAATAAAAAAAAACAGCGGTGATTAAATGATACAAATTTTGTTTGGGTACAGTGTATCATGACTGTGTAATTGTCAATTAAATTGTGAGAGCACTGAAAGCTGAAAATTGGTCTGGGCAGGAAGGGGGTATAAGTGCCTTGTATTGAAGTGGTTAAAAATTATATATATGTTTTTTTATTAATCTATTATAGGGATTCAATGAGCTCAATTCACAACCAGAATAAGAATAGTTTTTTTAAAATGTGACAGTTATTATCAGCCTAGTCTTGAGATTTGAAAATTACTGTCACATGGGTAAAACAAGCATTCTTATCATTGTATTACCACTTTGGGGAAAACCGGAGAGTGCAAAATCTGCTGCAGCTCTGCATAGAAACCAATCAGCTTCCGGGTTTTTTGTCAAAGCTTAATTGAACAAGCTAAAGTTGGAAGCTGATTGGTTTCTATGCACAGCTGCACCAGATTTAGCATTCTCCAGTTTTAGGTCCGATTCCCACTTATGCGATGCGGGAAGGCTGCGAATCCGCAGCCTGTTCCCGCATCGCACACGCACCCCCGGCAGTTCACACAGCCATATGCGATACGCAGGGGGTGTCAATGTAATCTTAACGACACCCCCAGTTTGATAGCATATCGCAGTGCGATCTTGCAGTTCGCACAGGATCGGATCGCACAAGTGTGAACCGCTGTGCGATCCGATCCTGATGCGGCTGCCAAAAAGGGTCCTGTGCGTGTTTGCTGCGGGTGCGGGTGCGAATTTAGCCATACAAAGTGTATGGCTAAACTCGCACCGCACAGCCGATCGTATGTAATGAAGGAGCAGTGCGCTCCGACATTACATGCGAACCCCGCACTCGCACAAGTGTGAACCGGGGCTTAGTAAATCAACCCCTTTGTGACTAAGGTCTAAGGTCTTTAGTATTTTCTCAGTCATTGCCAAAACAAGTACAGATCAGGAGTAGTGACTTTAGATGATGGATGCTTGTTCCAAGACTTATGCAGGCCATACATGGGTCGAAGTCCGAACTAATTTTATTTTTAAAATCAGAAATTTTGTGCATTTTGTTATCCAATGATGCCACCACTGATTTCGAATTTGACCAACCAAGCCTGCAATTTCACCTCATGTTGCCCCAGAAAATAATTTTTGTGGCCAGGAATTTTCTTTTCTTTCTGAGAATTTTCTTTTCTTGTGCTCATGCGTATTTCTTTTTCGATTATATTTTTCACACAATTCTCTCATCATTGATGAGAGAATTGTTTGTTTTTCCAAAAACTACCAACATGCCTGACCACTCAATGGCCACACAAAAATCAGCCGTTGCTGCGGCCCACTAATGGTGCGAAATTTGAATGAACATTCTTATGCGGTTCATTAATGGATCAAATTCTGAACTAATTTTCTTTGGAAAATCACAATTTTTTTGTGATCCAATAGTGCCACCATTGACTTTGAAATTCAACCAAAAGCCTTCAATTTCACCTCCTGTTGCTACAGAAAAGAATTCTCGTGGCCAGGAATCTCCTTTTCTTTCTAGGAATTGTATTTATGTGCATTTCTTCTTTTTTTATTATATTTCTCACATTGTCCTATCATTGATTAGAAAATCTTTGTCTTGCAAAAAATTTCCAACATGCCCGATCACTTAAATGTGATGGTTTCATGAAAATCGGCCGTTGTTGCAGCCCACTAATGATGCAAAATTTGAACGAAAATCCTTATATAAGATTTCCTAAAGAAAATTATTTTGAAATTCATCCCATGTATGGCCGGCCATATACAGAGCGATTTTTCTTCTTATACAGGCTTTACATGGGTTGAATTCCAAACCAATTTTCTTTGGAAAATCAGAAACTTTGTGCGTTTTGTCATGAAATATTGCCACCATTGATTTCTAAATTCTACCAACCAAGCCCTCAATTTCACCTCATGTTGCTACAAGAAAGAATTTTTTCTTTCCTGAAATCTTCTTTGCTTTCCTGGAATTTTCTTTTCTTGCACTCATGTGCATTACTTTTTCGATTATATTACTCGCACGATTCACCCATCATTGATTAGAAAATCATTTGTTTTTCAAAAAATTTCCAACTTGCTCGATCACTCAATTTGATTTGATGGCCACACTAAAATCGGCTGTTGCTGAAACCCATTAATGGTGTGAAATTAGAACGAAAATTTCTAGTTAAGATTTTCGAAAAAAAAATTCTTAAAAAAAAAAAAAAAAAAAAAATCTTAAAAATTCGACCCATGTATGGCTGGCCTTACCCGAGGTTGCAGGAAAGAAAATCGCTTGATTCCCCCATCAACACATTCAGTGTTGATGGGGGAATCCTTCCCGCACAGCCATTGCATCTCGTTCCAACAAGGGGAATATAGTGATTACTGCTAGCAGCTGTAAAAGCCGCTAGCAATAATTGCATGTAAAATCCGACAGATGGTTGTACCCAAGTTGATTGATCGATCACCTTTGGTCCATTCAGCCTACCCATACATGGTTTGAATCTTGGCTTATCCCTATTGAACCGGCTGAGATTTGAACTGTCTATGTTAAAGCTAGGGATGGCCAGACAATGTGTCTTTTCAGAATGAGCATTATCAGCCAATAAATATATCTCTGTAAAGGTTCCCTTTAAACATTCCTTAGTAGTTAATGCCAATCAGTAGCGTGTATACAGTATATATGCTACCTCTAGCTTATTAGCTGGAAAAGACCAATAAATCTGGCAATTTAGGGATGTGCTCACTAAAAGCTTTGTAAAGACAAAATCTGTCTTGCTTCCCCAAGGAGTTAGGTCAAGGCCACAGTTAGTACAGATGTGGCAAACCTTAGAAAGCATCAGATAAATGTTTGGCACAGCCAAGACCTTCCCAGAGGAAATTAGAAAACACATTTCTTACAATGAAGTCTATATTTATAGTCTGTGTGACGACCTCCTAGTAATGGATGTTATTATTCATAAAATATTCAACTGGAATTGATTTTTCTATGTTCCTTCATGGTAGATGGATATTTTGAGGAACAGATTATTCTACAACTGCTTTGCAAAAGCAAATGGATCTGTAGAGAAATAAAAAATAAATAGTCTCGTCAATTCAGAGAATCAAAAACCCAAAGTATATATAGAAACCTTATTTATTACTGTGGACATAAAACAGTGTTCAAATGCTAACCACAGATGGGCAGATGTGTTTCTGAGCAGTCTACTACCGTGTTAGGTTATGCCACTGTTTTTTTCATGTAACTTCCCTGATGGATTTAGGATTTGCATTTGTATTCAGCCAGGTTGCACAGATTTTTTTCAACAATCTTTTTCAATAATAATGAGTGTTCCCAAGCACTAAATACCCCCCACTGGCCTTCTTCTTGCAAATTATTGTATGACCACTGTTCTGTTCTCACTACACGTATGCCCCAGGCGTGTGCAGCTCAACATACAGCTAAACCTTTAATCCTGCAATAACCAGTCCTTTTGTAACTTAAGGCTTTATTCCAGAGATAGAATAGTGGTCACATGAACAGGTTACAAGTCAAAATGGATATGCAAATAGGATTGTGAATAGAGGTGAAACTGTAAATAAACATATAAAGGCATATAATCAGTATACAAACATAAACAGTATATGCGTTGAGTATATAACCAACAGTTCATAGGCATACCAGCGATGCTTCAAAGGGGGGTTCAGGAATCTTCCCACAGCAACCTCAGATGCTGTCTGCTCCTTCCTGAGGTAAAATCTTAAAATGGAGATTCTCTCAGAGAGGGGTGGAACTAATATCCAGCAATAGAGTACAGGAAGTACCATAAAGTACTGTCCAACAATCGTTTTTGTCACAGTGGCATCTTGTGGACAATATTGGTGTTACAACTTCCAATAGACTTAATTACTTCCTTATGCTGGAGGCATGACAACCACCTTTATAATTCTGCATCATTTTCCAAAATTTAAGGTATCTAATTGTCAATGTCACTTTGTACGTAAGTGGAGGGTATACTGAGCCTGAGATACTCTCATTGGCCACACAAAATTGTTTTGCAGTAAGGGCTTGTTCACACCAGGAGGTGTGTCTGTGCGCCTGCCCTTTTTTTTGCACCTTCCCACGTAGCAGGTTTTACGAAACCTATTCATTTAAATGGGCTTTCCTATACGCATGAAAATCGCAAAAAAAGGTGATTTTCTAAATTGCGACGCACAGTACCATGCATTTCGGTGGGCACATTTACTAGATGCATGGGGGTGCAATGAATGAATGGCATCTGCACAAGGCAGTACATTTTTATGAGGTGTGGGAAAATACAGGATTTTCCCCGCATCACACCTGGTGTGAATAAGCCCTAAATGGAAATTAAGATATGCTCTTTACTTTAACATGAAGGAAATTAAGGGCTGTAGGCATTTTAGATAAAAGCCCTATTCTGGTCTCAGCACTCCCCCCCCCCCCCCAAAATTTTGAAATAAATAAATTATCCCTTCTATAGACCCTCTTAGAGGCCCCCTACAGTTTATGTTTTGCTATTTTATTGTTTTTTTTTCTTTTTTACCTACCTAGTTCATATGTCTTCAGGTCAGTCACATGACATTTATTTTGTTATACATATATATATTTGTTTGGATATATTTTCCTGAACATATTCTCTTGTGTATATGTGTATATATATTTTTTTCTTTATATTACTTTTTTTGTATACATATTTGCTTTCTACAACCTAGTGCTATGTGGGATTATGATGTTGGATATGGGAGGATATTATGACACAAATTATTTGTAATTGTTCACATATTTATTATTATAAAGATGTGTTCTTCTATTAATAGGTTAATCATTGGATACTACTGACAATGTGTTGAGGAAAGGACTCGGTATATGTAGCCACATCCTAGCTTTTCAAATAATGAATGGAAAAAGTCTGTGTTGTTTTATTGCTAATTGATGGCTGAATGGATTCCTAATTACTATTGAAACATATAAAAGTGTGTATATAGCTAATATGTGTTAGATGCATTTTTATCTGAAGAAGGGTGCTATCATACCAGCCCGAAGCTATTATGTTAAAGACTTCGGAGATGTACTAAATTGTACTTCATGGAATTTTTTCCAATAGATTTTATGTGCACCAATCCCTGTGGACTTTTTCTACATATATATATATATATAGCAATCAGTGAGGGTGAACAGCACTCAGCCGTCAATTAGTGCATAGCAATCAGGCAGTCCCATAGGCCTTATATAAAGAAAAAGGTCAAAATCCAATCAAGCAGACATAATACAAATTCTGTGAGAATATGTCCATAATTACGGTTTCGGGCTTTCCCCTTACACACGCAACGATTATCGGCCGACCGATCGTCCTTCTTTTGTCCAGAGTGGTGTTTTTTTGGTTGGAATGTGCCTAGACTGCACACGAATTTTCTCGCCCAACAAAATTCTACTTCAGAAGTGATGTCATGTGTTGGTTGCTTAAAGCCCCGTACACACGCATCGAAAATTGGCAGGGAATTTTCGTCCAACGTCCAATCTGCCAATTTTCGACTTGTTAGTAGGATGCTTCCGACAACCGACTCCATCTTTTCGGCTGAAAAAAATCTGGTGTGCATGCTATAAAATTTTTGTACGCGGTCAAAACACGGCCGATTTTCGTGCAGTCAGTACAGATTTTGACAGGGAAAAATCTTATGTGCAAGTCTGGGCATGCTCAGAGGAGAAAGAACACAAAGAAAGCAAACCAACACATGACATCACTTCTGAAGCAGATTTTTGTTGGGAGAGAAAATTCGTGTGCAGTCTAGGCACATTCCAACCAACAAAACACCACTCTGGACAAAAGACGGACGATCCGTCGGCCGATAATCGTTGCGTGTGTACGGGGCTTAACACTCTCATAAAGGAGACATCAAAATGACAAAAAATGTCAACGTTTCGGATCCATTATTATCCTTCTTCAGGAATAGCAAGCATGAAAATCAGATTCTGATGACATTCATTATATAGCTAGTTTCCAGTTGATGGGAGAAGTTGCTAAATAATGAATGTGATTAGAATCAGATTTTTATGCTTGCTATTCCTGATGAAGGATATTAATGGATCCGAAACGTTGACATTTTTTGTCATTTTGATGTCTCCTTTGTGAGTATTTTACTCTCTTAATAAATATACAAGGTGCTGCAAATTGGATCCATTTGTTTTTCTATATACTGGAGTCTGGGTGATCTCCATTGCCTGCTCTGCACCTGAAGAATCTAGCTATATAGGGCTTTTTTTCAGCTGGAACTTGGTGGAACTTAGTTCCACCACCTCTGGCTCAGGCCCTCTGCTCCCTGCTCACCACTATCACTTGTAAACACAGATGTCCAACTTCTGTGTTTATCAGTGACAGCTTGTCTCCCACTGTCTCCCACATATCTGATCTCCTGAGCGGCTCCTACAGAATTCAGGATGGGGAATATGGATATGAAGGGGCCTGGGGTGCAGTGCTGTTAGACATAACCTTTTGGAGCTTAACAAAGTACAGGTAGACAGTCTGTTGTTTCACTGAACACTGCTTTTGTTCGGAGCAGGAACTCGTTTATTCCTTTTGAGGCATAGACAAAAACATGAACTCACAAATGTAACACTGCCATCTAGTGGTCATACAATGTAATAGGCACACAGTAATGACATACAGTGGTTGTTGCTGATTAAATACAAACCTTGTATGCTAACACCCCCACTCAACAACTACTATCTATGTCAATCCCATTTCTGATCTAAGATCCATAAATCTGGTTCTAGCTAGTGGCTTTGTCAAAGCATCAGCAATCATTTTTTCCGACTCACAATACACAAGTACAATCAATTTCTGATCAACTAAGTCATGAATGTAATGATGTCTGACATCGATGTGCTTGGTTCTTCCATTAATTTTCTCACTTGTTGCAAGCTTAATGCAAGCCTGATTGTCCTCAAATAAGACGGTAAGTCTGCTTGCTCCTTTTCACATTGAACATTTCATACAAACATAGCTGTATTACTGACAACATTTTTTACTTTGTAGATACATGGCAGAAACCTACTTTGACAAAGCGAATCACATTTCGCGAAACGCGTCAGTACAGTACAAGGCTACCACATTCTATCATGTTCAACATATGTTTCATATACGCATTGAATGCAGGTTCACACTGCTATTGCATATATTTTATAATATTGTCTATGTTGTTGTAATGGACACCACTGATCAGTCCAAACATGTTTGTATTCTATGTATTTACCATTTCTATCATTGTCAAAATAAATCATTTGAATTTTATGGTACTATGTGTGTGAGTGTGTAGCCTCATTTTAAAGTCCCCAGGGCAAAATTGTTTCTGTTTGTATAATGTATACTTTATGGGATGGAGGCACACTACTCAGTATGGTTGATCCAGATCACACCCCCTCTTTATTTTCACAAATATATTTAGGTGGAAGACACCTGCGCCCCCCCCCCCAGTGATCTGTATCGCCATCATACACACCATTATTACAATGTACCTATATATGTTCTACAATGGTGCTGACAACACCCATTTATACAAACACATACATTTTTTACTTTTCCATCAATAGCCTTTGGCTAAGCCTTGGAATAGCTGGTTCTCCGTCTCCGGGAGCTGCAATGCACCTCGGACCCCGCCCCTCCCGCTGACGTGCTGACCCACGTGGTGTTGGGGGGGGCGGGGTCCCGATGTGCATTGGCGCCATGTCTTCCCGCGCTTGGGGTGTAGCTTCCGCATATGTTGCGTGCGTTGCACGCCAATGCGGTGATCAGTCCATCTAGCCATACGAGCGAGGAGACCGCCGGCCGTTCACATACCTGGCGGTCACACCGAGTGTGCTTCCACACTATGGCTTCCCCGCATTTTTCTATGGCCATACATGGCGTTGGGGGAAACTCCGGATGCCGGTCTGGGGATCCCTTGGTACAAGCAGGACATCACCATCCACACTTTCTGGTAACGCTTTTCCCAATCTTTTTCACTTTTTTAATTTTTGCAATGTTTTTTTGTTTTTTTTTTTTATTTTTATCTGGTATTCACCTATTACTTTTTTACATTTTTTTCCATTTTTATTCAATCCCCCTTATTTTTATCAACAACATCTTGGCTGTGGACACCAGTGTTGCTCCCACCTCCACCAATTTTTGTGCACTCCTTTAGACTACTAGGATCACCCATGCCCAATCACTATTTTCATTATATTTAAACATTTTCTAGATTATATGCAAATATATATATAGATTCTATATATATATATATACACACCCCCATATACACATTGCTGATTGGTTCTCTGGGTTGATCTCTCCAACCTAATACAGGTATACGGGTATACATCATGGCACCTTTCATCCTGCTTTCCTTGTGGTCCCCGCGCCCACTGGGGTCTCCCCCTCAGCTCCCGGTTTAGACGTTTTTATGGACCAGCGTATCCGGCGCTTCATGTTGAGATTGATATAGTGAGTATGGAGCCTTGATGTCTGCTTGCTCCTTTTCACATTGAACATTTCATACAAACATAGCTGTATTACTGACAACATTTTTTACTTTGTAGATACATGGCAGAAACCTACTTTGACAAAGCGAATCACATTTCGCGAAACGCGTCAGTACAGTACAAGGCTACCACATTCTATCATGTTCAACATATGTTTCATATACGCATTGAATGCAGGTTCACACTGCTATTGCATATATTTTATAATATTGTCTATGTTGTTGTAATGGACACCACTGATCAGTCCAAACATGTTTGTATTCTATGTATTTACCATTTCTATCATTGTCAAAATAAATCATTTGAATTTTATGGTACTATGTGTGTGAGTGTGTAGCCTCATTTTAAAGTCCCCAGGGCAAAATTGTTTCTGTTTGTATAACAAATAAGACGGTAGGTTCTGATGTTGCTTCTCCAAGATCCTTGAGTAATTGCTGTAACCACACAACTTCTTGACTGGCATAAGCTGCAGATATGTATTCAGCTTCTGTAGAGGACAATGCCACTGACATCTGTTTAATGCTGGGCCATGATATAGGACTGTCTCCCAATTTTAATAAGTAACCACTTAATAACAGCGCTGCAACATGGAAATCTTTTATCTCTTCTCCAATCCCTCTCCGTCTCTCCACCATCTCTAAGGTCTGTCTTATATAGTCCTGCATGTCCTGGTCTTTCTGTAGCTTAGTCTGATAGAGCTTTCTGATTACATACAGTTTATTGCTGAGATTAACTCTTTCATGTGCTTTCTGTAACTCTTTTCCACATGTCTTTAGCAGTCTGACAGTTACATATATGTATGATTTGATCATCATCTATGCACAGGGAGATTGTGCTCTGTGCTTTCTGATCTCTGTCTAACCACTCCTCTGTGAGCTGTCCAGGTCTTGGTTCATTTATACATTTCCACGTACCTTCTCTTATAAGCAGCATTTTCATCTTGAATTTCCAAGATTGGTAGTTCTGATTTGTCAGATTTGCAATGGAGAACTTTGCTGAGGGGATGGCAGCAGCCATTTCTGCTGTTCGTCTTTCTGTTGCTGTCTCCTGCACTTACTTGCTTTAGCTCACTGTATCTGGCTATATCCGGGGGTAATCTGTATTATATCCTGGGCTTCTGTAACATGTCCTGGGCCCATAACCTGTTAGACATAACCTTTTGGAGCTAAACAAAGTACAGGTAGACAGTCTGTTGTTTCACTGAACACTGCTTTTGTTCGGAGCAGGAACTCGTTTATTCCTTTTGAGGCATAGACAAAAACATGAACTCACAAATGTAACACTGCCATCTAGTGGTCATACAATGTAATAGGCACACAGTAATGACATACAGTGGTTGTTGCTGATTAAATACAAACCTTGTATGCTAACAAGTGCAGATTCAAAAAACCCCAACTGGATGCTCTCCCTGCAAGTGAGAGAGGCAGAGCCACCTACAATGTGTGGGGAGGTAATAGAACCGGCTGGGTGTTTCAGAGTAATACAGCAACACAAGTGAGACATGTGGAAGATGGTGGAGCTTCTAAAGAGGGAGGGAGAAGATGGAGCAGTGGAAGGGGGGTTGCATGCAGAGGTCAGAGCTGAAGAGGGGTGAAAGTGAGATGTGGATAGGGGATGCAAAGGTAAACAGCCGTAGAAGAAGGAGAAGTGCACCTCTGAACTCTGCACAATGTACGTAGCACGACGCCCCCCAAATCTGAACATAGTGCACCCCTGAACTCTGCACTACAAAACGCCCCAACTCAGGAACTCTTTGACTACACCATTTAATGTGGTCTGGAGGGTATATGCGGGGGGGGGGGGGAGGAATTTGGGGGGTTGTGGTTGAGTTCCTGCACCTATTTTCTGAGAGAAAAAGTCTATATTTATTCAACTTTAGCATGCATGCATACGTTATTGCACTATAATGAACAATATATATATAAATGAGCCTTAAAGTGGTATTAAACCCCAAAACCAAAAATGTATTATTTTGCCAATCACAGATGTGGTGGCTGCATCAGTGTTAATTTTTAGGCTTTTTTTTCCATTTGTTTTAAGCTGGTGATCTGGCCGGTAATACCTCCTGCATTAAAGTGCCCCCACCCTGGATGAAGGAGAACAGAGTGCACCTTAGACAGCAGCATTGTCAGTCTTGGTGGGGGAGTGTTAAATGTACTAGCAGATTTGGATGCACTAACAAACTGAAACCAAACTCCAACTAACACTATTAAATCAGTTACAGCAACTTAGTTGTACATAAAAAAACCAGACTTGTATAAAGTACTCGAAATTTCTACTTGAGTAAAAGTACAAGTGCTCGATCAAAAAGTGACTTGAGTAGAAGTGGAAGTGCTCGCAGAAAAAGTTACTTAAGTAGAAGTACTAAAGTATTCAACATTTTTTTTACTTAAAGCGGAGTTCCACCCAAAAGTGGAACTTCCGCTTTAGGGAGTCCTGACCCCCCGACATGCCACATTTGGCATGTCATTTTTTGGGGGGGGGGAGCGGGTACCTAGTTTTGACAGGTACCCGCTCCCACTTCCGCTCGGAGCGCCGCGGCGCCCTGAGCGGAAGTTCTCCTCTCCCCCTCCCTCCCTGCAATCTTCTGGGACACGTCAGAGGTCCCAGAAGATTGCCGGCCAATCACGGCGCGCAGCGCGACTCGCGCATGCGCAGTGGGTACCCGGCTGTGAAGCCGCAAACTGTAACAGCCGGGTGCCCACAGCAGTGATGCCGGCGCCGAGGGAGAGGATCGAGGCTTCCGGCGGCCGCATCGCTGGACCGTTGGACAGGTGAGTAAATGGCTGGAACTCCGCTTTAAGTATTGCAAGTAGTTTTTTCAAAAAATTTGCTACTTAAGTACTAAAAGTAAAAAGTACCAGTAGTTTTGAAAAAAAATTTCTACTCAAGTACTGAAAGTAGAAGTACAAGTACTGTGTTATGTAGTTATTAACGAAAGAAGTCAAAAGTTTGAACATCATATTGTTTTTTATTATTTCAAATGATTTATTCAAATGATTAACCTGTGTTTGTTAGTAGTTTCTTGATGCACTTTAAGCGCTGTAGCACCATTTATTTGTTTGTTTCATTTTTTGTTTCTTTTTATTGGAAAGATTTGGTATAGCAGCTTTTATTATACACAGCCTTTATTTTCTTATGCCCTGATTTACAAATGACATTATACACAATTTTTTTAGCTTTATGCAACCTGCCATCTACTGTTCTGGCAGTGGTAATTTTTTTAAAAGTAACGAGTAACTATGCAGCACAAAAAAAAAATATCGGAGTAGAAGTATCGAAATCATCGAAAAAATGTAGTGAAGTAAAAGTAGAAGTAGGAGAAAAAAATTCTACTCTAGGAAAGTACAGATACCGCATTTCGGTACTTAAGTACAGTACTTAAGTAGTTCTACTTCGTTACTATACATCTCTGAAAAAAACTGATCACTATAAACACCCCTGTCAGTGTTAAATGGTTTGTCTGAACCCTCTAACTGCTACATCTGTAGGATAGCTTGTTCTGCTGAAAAAAAGACGACTTACTGGCAGAACCACTGGGTAAAAATAAAATAAAGAAAGCCTAAAAAGAATCTTCATACAGCCACCACTTTAAGTATTGGTAAGCTGCAATGTTTTTTTTTCTGGGTTTAATACCTCTTTAAGTTGTTTTTTTTATTCCCAACCCCCATACCTTCAGCCTGTTCTTTCTATTTCCCCTTGGTCCAGGGCAGTTAATAAGTCAATGTAGGTGTTGTGACTGAGTGATGTAACCTCACATGAAGCTCTTCATACTAGCACCCTTCATCAATTCTACTACTGCCAGAGTGAAGAAGGCTGCTGCATTCTCTATGCCCTGAGCTGCCAGCTTTTCCCACCCACAGCTCTGCGCTGCTCCTGGTCCTTTTACCCCTGCATTTAGCATATAGTTGACTGTCCCCTGGACATTTCCCTTCAGGGACTGGCAGCGCTAGTCAACGATGGCAAAATCGCAGCACACATGTATATTTTAATTGTAGGGGAAAACAAGATATATTTATATTTTATATTTAATTATGAGAAGTAGCATCTCCTGTCCTTTGTTGTTTCGTTGTTTCTGGCTGGCACTTTCTGTGCCCCCCCCCCCCACACACACACACGCACTGACCTCCTATCAGCTTCTGAATTGATCTCATCCTAGGCTCTGTGTTGGGGGTCTACTGAAAGCAGCCACCTATCAAGGGGGCCATGTTACACCAGATATAATTGCTAAAAACAGCAGAGAAAATGCTTATTTTATGTGTCTCTTCCTTGCTGGCATAACACTCCTCTGAATAGTGAGAAAAAAATGTTAATACCCCCAAGATCTTGCTGTTAGGAAATGAAATCTCCCTGGAAGGCATTGGTTGCCGTCTGGTGGTACAGTCATGTGGTTGCAGCCTGGTGGTGCAGGCTTTTAGGGGTTAAAGCAGGCAGTGTGGAGATGCCATAACAACCTCTAAAATGTCTGAAAAGGATCCACTGCAGATCGCTCTTCAGTGTGCAAGCGCAAGTGAAAACAAGCCCTTAAAGGTAGGTAATAGCCAATATATTTAAAGGAATGTTCTAAAGTCACAGCATACACTTTCATTATATAACATCAGAATTGTAATAACAATACAAACAATAGTTATATATTTGGTAATCCAATAAAAAGCTACAGTAAAAAAATTATTTTTTTTATGTTGTGAGCAGGGCCCGGAGTTAGGTACCCAAGTTAGGTACCCACATAAGGGTTGGATTTACTAAAACTGGAGAGTGCAAAATCCAGCTCTGAAACCAATAGAAACCAATCAGCTTCCACATTTAAGCCCTGGTTCATACCGAATCCGACTTTGATATGGTGAGACTTCACTTGAAATTGCACGATTTCAAAGCAGCACTTCAGGGCAACTTCAGGTGTGACTTGGCTGACATCTGTGTGACTTCATGCACAGATGTCTATACAAGTCGCACCTGAAGTGGCCAAAAATAGTGCAGGAACTTCTTTTTCAAATCAGTGCTGCACCGCAAAGTCGGTATCGCACCGATTTGAACAGTTTCATTGCCGACAATAGGATTCAATGGACCTGTCAAATCACATGACAAGTCGCACAGGTGTGAACGGGGGCTTATTGTCAAAGCTTAATTGAACAAGCTGAAGCTAGAAGCTACCATGCACAGCTATGCCAAATTTTGTATTTAGTAGAGTGCAGATTTAAAGGATAACAATGTTGCTTGCAGAACACAGATGCTAGCACTGATCTTACTTTGCAACAGGTGCAGAGCGCTGGTAGACTCATATACAGGATGCTTGTGGTAACAGGTGTAGTACCTTTTGCAGTAACAGGGTCAGTAAGACTTGTAATAATTGGTATGATGACCACTCCACACAGCTCAAGTCGCAGCAGGGTGCTATCAAAGTCCCTAATGCACAGGAGTGACTGAGCAGTATAGGTAGGCAGGCAGCGTTGTATCCTCAGCAAAGTTTACCTTACCGGGTTGGCATCTGTTGGAGGGGTGGCTGACTGACAGGGTGGCTGACACAGGTAGTGGCTCAAGCAAGGTTGGAGCAAGTTGTGGCAGCGGCTCTGAAGGCCAGTAGCTATGTGGAGTATGCAGTGATATTCCCTACTCCTAATTGCACTTCTCCCACCTGCTCATTCTCTGTCACTGCCAGATGGGGTTCCACTCTCTACATTGTCCACTCGCAAATGCATGCCAAAGCCCAGCAGGGCACTGCTATTTATTAGTATTGCCCCCAACCAAGATGGCCATGGAAGGTCACTGGGGGTTGCATTGTCCAATCAGAGGAACATCATTCCCCTGATACTTCACTCCATTGCCCACGGCAGCAAGGTGCCATCTGCTTGGTGGAACAGAAACTATACCTGCCAACTCTGCTGTAATCGCTGCCTTTTCGCTGTCCATTTCTTTCATGTTGAATACTAAGTAGGCATGAAATGCGTTAGCTGGTGATGCTGTTTCCCCACATTTGTATTTTGGAGTTTGTTTTACGAACATGCTACAATAAAGATGGTTTTAATGTGCTGCTGAATTTCCTTTACTATCTCTTTCCACAGCTTCTTGAATTCCCTGCATGCTTTCCAGTTTCTGCTCTGCTGTTTCAATTTCTGGGGACTACATATCCCATGGTACCTTGCTGCCTGCATGCAGGATTCCTGTACTGACTCCGCCTCCTAAAACCCCTCCCTCAGCACTTCTGTAGTTCAGAAGGCCGGTGTAACGTTAAAAAAACCTACCTCGTGAAAATTCCCTACCCTCATCACTTCCTGTGCACATACGTCATGGAACAGCTGGGCAGCTTACCACTGCGCATGCTCACAGCTCCGGAGGGTAGGGAGATCTCACGGGGTAGTGTTTTGTAACGTTACACCGCATCAGCTGTTGCCGCGGGTACACATTAAATCATTTCCGCTGCAACATTAAATCATCTCCAATCCAACCCCTCTTTCCTTGCCGGAGTGACGTCATCGCGGCTCCGGCCTATCACAGCGCCGGAGCCGCCGAACCCGGAAGAGACGCCGAGGGATCATGGCAGCGCCTGCAGCGATGTCCGGGGGTCCGTGTCAGGGCTTCGTTCTAAGGTAAGTAATACATAATGAGCTAGTATGTGATGCATACTAGCTCATTATGCCTTTGTCTTGCAGGTTTTTTTTTTTTTTCGGGTTTACAACCGCTTTAACCACTTGCCGACCGCCGCACGACTATCTACGTGGGCGGTCAGCCCCTCACAGGCAAAGTGACGTAGGTCTACGTCGCTCGCCTGTGAGGGTTTAGGGAGCGAGCGCGCGCCGCCGGAGGCGCGCTCCCGCTCCCGCGTGGTCACGGACCCCCCCGCGCGCGTGACCGGCGGACCCGATCGCCGCCGGCCACTCTGCGATCGGCGGGGGAGAGGGAGATAGTCAGGCAGCTTGTGTAAACAAGCTGCCTGTCATTCTCCTCTCTGTATGAGAGCTGATCACATGGATCTACTATGTAGATCCATTGATCACTCTGCATACAGTTGAAGCCACAGCCAATCACAGTTAGAATCACGCCCCTAGGGACACACACAGCCCCTCCCTCTCAAATAAAGTTAACCCCTTCACTACCAGTGCATTTTTACAGTAACAGTGCATATGTATAGCACTGATTACTGTAGAAATGTCACTGGTAACCCCAAAAGTGTCAAAAATGTCAGTCAAGGGTCCGATCTGTCCGCCGCAATGTCGCAGTACCGCAAAAAAAATCGCAGATCGCCGCCATTAAGCGTTAAAAAAAAAAACAACAAAAATGACAAAAATCTTTCCCTTTGTTAGTAAACGCAATAACTTTTGCGCAAACCAATCAAAATACGCTTTTTGCGATTTTTTTTACCAAACATAGGTAGCATAAAACAAATTGGCCGAAAATATTAAAAAATTTTGATTTTTACATTTTTTTTTGGGGGAATTTCATATAAAAAAAAGGGAAAAATATTGCTATTTTTGCAAAATTTACGCTCTTTTTTTGTTTATAGCGCGTGATCAAAAAATCGCACAGGTGATCAAATACCACCAAAAGAAAGCTCTGTTTGTGGGAAAAAAAGGACGCCAAATTCGTTTCGGTACAGCGTCGCACGACCGCGCAATTGTCCGTTAAAGTCACGCAGTGCCGAATCGCAAAATGCCCTCTGGTTGTTTAGCAGCCAAATCCTCCGGGGTTAATAGGAGTAGGCTAGAAAAAGTAGAAATACAACATGGAAATGACTATATGATTTTACATGTTTACCATAGATATGCTTTAATTTGAAAAATACTACTAAATGATTTCACGTCAATATGCAGTTGCAAGATGATGTGATTTTCTTTTAGTGAAAGAGGGTTAGAGTCCACTTTCAATCAACCAAAAACACTTTTCATCTTTTCATTGCCGTATAACCCTGTAATGGTTCCCTGGTGAAAGGGAGGAGTATTTAAACTCAAATATATCACTCGTATGTATTAGCTGTCATACTGCACGAGCACTACCGCCCCAGTAATTCAGAATTGAGCATCGCTCCGCCCCTCCATGCGTTCCAAGCCTCGTTTTCACACCACCAGCATGTCCAATCAGATTCAGAGAGGTAAAAAAAAGGTGGTCAGCTATTGGTTGCGTTGCTACACTCTCGTCTCATGTGACAACCTACTGGGCGTGATTGTTGTGTCAGTCCGTGTGGAAGTAGGTGACCGGTCATGGTGAGGACTTCCTGGTGTGGTACAAAGGTACAGCTGTATAGCAGACTTGCCGTGCAGTTGTACTTTTAGTGCCAGCTTTGTTGGTGCGGGCCTTTAATGTACTGCTGATTACTGTGTACAGATGCAAACGTTTTGACCTTTAGGTCGTGACGTTACTGGTGAACTTGGAAATGTGGAGCAAAGGGCACCAGTAGTGTGTGGCATCACCTCTAACTCCTCCTTTCTCCATTTCCAGATATTCAGGCTTACTGCAGCAAGCAGCCACCTCGGCTATTGCAGGCTTGGAAGAAATTTGTGCTCACACACAGCCACCATGCTGCCAAACACAGGGTAAGACAGAACAGTGTGGATAAGAATGAACATGGTGCATGCAGCTTGTCAGCAAATCCTGCAGAGCAACAAGCCTACTCTGTATTTACACATAGCAGGTTTGGATGGTATTTGTATAAGGCAACTATACGCCTGGGGCAAAGGGTTCTGTGACAGTGCCTGGTATAGTGCGGAGTGTTATTTCAAATCAAAGTAGATAAAACTGGTGTTTTTTTTTATTTACAACTGTTCACAATGTGACACATCAAGAATCAGATGTACTTTCATGCTTCTGCAATCTAATTCTATAATATAGGACAGTACAGTGGCTTAGTGGTTATGTCTCCTGCATTGTAGCACAGATGTTACTCTACAGTCTGTGTCCCTTTGCAGTATTAAGTGATGGTAAAGTATCCCACTATAGGCCATAGGGGACGGCTTTAGGAATATATCCATATGCATAATATTTTCTATGATCCTTCAAACCGTGTGTCAATTATCTTAGCATGCTGCTAAAGTCATGCGCACTGTTAGTCTATGGGTCTTTTTGCAATGTCTACCAAGATTTGGAGCTGTAAAACAATTTACCTGACCCAGTGGTATATTTACTTTGTTAACCGATACCAGACAGCAAGCAATTGTGCTGCAAGTTTGAAAATGACTTGCCAGGCTTCACAGGTTTGTTGCATAATTGCAGCAAGTCCGCATTGCATAACCCCAGATCAAATTTCTTTGCAAACCTTCTGCAAGTCTGCTGCAAGTTCTGGTTCAGTTATATTGTGCAATAGTCATCCCAACACAGGTGTCACTGTGGCTGAATTTCCATGCTGTAGACTTGCAGAGCTCTTGCTGTACAGTAGAATCACCACTTGGGGTTGACCGATATCATTTTTCCAGGGCCGATAATGATTTTTTCAGCCGCCTTTCAGACTGATAGCCGATATCAGGTGCCGATATTCTGTACATATAAGGCTGGCTGGCACCCTGCTGTGGGTGGCTGGCTGGCACCCTGCCGTGGGTGGCTGGCTGGCACCCTGCCGTGGGTGGCTGGCTGGCGCCCTGCCGTGGGTGGCTGGCTGGCGCCCTGCCGTGGGTGGCTGGCTGGCGCCCTGCCGTGGGTGGCTGGCTGACACCCTGCCGTGGGTGGCTGGCTGACACCCCGCCGTGGGTGGCTGGCTGACACCCCGCCGTGGGTGGCTGGCTGACACCCCGCCGTGGGTGGCTGGCTGACACCCCGCCGTGGGTGGCTGGCTGGCACCCCGCCGTGGGTGGCTGGCTGGCACCCCGCCGTGGGTGGCTGGCTGGCACCCCGCCGTGGGTGGCTGGCTGGCACCCCGCCGTGGGTGGCTGGCTGGCACCCCGCCGTGGGTGGCTGGCTGGCACCCCGCCGTGGGAGGCTGGCTGGCACCCCGCCGTGGGAGGCTGGCTGGCACCCCGCCGTGGGAGGCTGGCTGGCACCCCGCCGTGGGTGGCTGGCTGGCACCCCGCCGTGGGAGGCTGGCTGGCACCCCGCCGTGGGAGGCTGGCTGGCACCCCGCCGTGGGAGGCTGGCTGGCACCCCGCCGTGGGTGGTTGGCTGGCACCCTGCTGTGGGTGGCTGGCGTGTCTCTGGTCCAGTTCCATGGCGTACTGTCCGTGGCAAGGGAGGCGGTGGCCTTTCCCTATCTAGGTAGAAGAAGCCAGGACTCAGTCAGAATGTGTGCAGGCCCAGTGTGTGCAACATACATAATGACGTGCACAGCAAACCTTCTAGGTTCTGGCTTTTTCTACCCGGGCCAATGACATAGGGGCCCCATAAAGATGGTCACAAGATGGTCGGTTTGTGACTGATACTAATTATATAAAACATTTTAATATCAGTCCCCGATAATCGGTCGAGCCCCTACTCACCACTGCAACTTTGCTCTTGCTAGAGACTTGCTACACAAATTTGCTACAAATTGGAAAAGTGTCAACTAGAACTTGTGCTATAGACTAGAGTCGCACTAAGGCGACACGACTGCACTATTTCGGGAGGCGGCTTGTCAGTCCCGTGCACCACGACTTCGGAGCGACTTGCACGGACTTCATATAATGAATGTCTATGCAAGTCGCTCCCAGGTCGCCCCGAAGTAGTACAGGACCCTTTTTCTAAGTCGGAGCGACTTGTGTCGCTCCTATTAGAACGGGTCCTGTAGCAGTCAATGGACCGCGAGGGAGCGCGACTTGTCAGGCTGACAAGTCATCTGACAAGTCGCGGCAGTGTGAATGGGGTCTAAAGTGCTCTGCGAGTGTACAGCTTTCCATTGAAAATCTGCAGCAAGGTAACAGACTTACAATTCAACACTGCCACAAATTCGTGGCAAGTTATCCTTGTTATCTGGGATGCTGTACTGGAACACGGCAGCTCCTACAAAAAAATATTTGTTGAAGAATGCCCAGCATATTTAGTATAACTAAAGGCAAAATTTTTTTTTTTTTTTTTTTTTTTAGTTTTGGATAGCGAAGAGGGGTTAGAACACCTGTCAGATTTAGTTGCTGTCTGTGTCCCCATCAGGGAGTTTCCCCCTCTCTGTTGGTCCTGTTTATTATTAACCATGAAAGTAAAAGAAAATGCCACATTTTTGGATGTCCCTAAAAAAGTAATAACATGGAAATCTTCCAATGGAGGCTCTAATTCTAATGACCTGGGGGTCCCCAAGGAATTCTCTTCATTTGCAGGGATTTCCTCTCACATCCTGTTTGGCTATGGGACAGGAAGTGAAGCAAAATCTTTTCAATGGGACACATATGGTGAAAAAAAAAAATCTGACAGGGGTTTTTACCCTTACTCTATCCAAAATGAAAAAAAAGCTTCGGTTTTTATTTAGCCAGTAGAGAAAAATATCACCAGTTTCGTCATTTGTTGCTATGTTTTTTCAGCTTTTTTAAAACATTTTTTTATCCACTTTTATTTCATATTTATTTATTTTATTTTTATTTGTAAGCAGTTAAGGGGTATGGTTTAACTTTTTTACTTATTTGTTTTGTTAGGTTAGGGGTTATTATTCTGGTTAGGGTCATTGTTAGAGGTTATTATTGGGGTTAAGCGTTGAGGTTAGGGTTTTTAGTTTATGTATTTTATTTATTGCATTTGATCAACAAAACGATCAACCACGTTCGAATCAAGCGTTTCCTTGCATTTCTATGGAACAAAAAATGCTTCAAAAATACACCACTACTCTGCCCGATTATAGCTACAAATAGCTCCAGAACATTTTTGAACCTCCAGCTCATAACATCAGTTTTCAGCACAGCTAGGAAACTGACCATGATGTACTCGCATGCCTAGTGTGGTCAGTTATAGGAAAACAGAGGGACTGGCTTCAGGCAACTTGTAGTGGGGATGTGAACCATCTCCATAGAGAATCATTTTTTTTTTCTCTTCCTCCAGCATTTTGGAGCTTCAGGCTACAAAATACTGAGGTGTAAATGGGGCTTTAGTGTGCTGGACTTTTTCTAAAGAAGTAGTTTTTAGGGTAGCTGCTGTGTGCCAGTATTTTATCCAGCCCCATGATTTCCATGCAGTGCTGATGAAGAGTTATGAGCTTTCCCCTTTCATTAGTTTTGTGCAATGTAGATGATTAAAGAGCTGTTTCTTTGAATTACCCTGCTCTTTACCATGTTGGACAAAGACATTTTCCAGATTTAATAAACTGGGGGATGCAAAATCTGGTGCAGGTCTGCATAGAAACCAATCGGCTTCCATTTTTTTTTTTTTGATCAAGCTGAAGTTAGAAGCTGGTTGGCTACCATGCTCTGCTTCACCAGATTTTGCACTCTCCAGTTTTACTAAATCACCCTCAATGTTTAGATCCACAGGAAAAGGCAGCAAAATGTATTGAAGCTTGGGTTCTGGTGCCTAGCTTTAGCTATAATAGTCCATGCAACTCCTACGAGATGCAGCATTACCTGTAAATCAAACATTCAAATATGTAGGTTCACTCTTTGCATTCCCATCTTACCTTGGTCATTCATTAGGACTTGGCTTCCATTGAAGATTGGCTGCATGAACAAAACTGTTAGGACACCCATCCTGGATTTTAGGGATTGGCCTAGAGATGCATAGCATAGGAGTATTCTGCTTTTGTGTAATGAGCTACCGTTTGTTATCCACAGCATCTGATATGTTTAAATTCCACGATTTTGGTTAAATAAAAAGCCTGGTTAAAAGCACCATCTATGGTGGTTTGGTGAAATAGATGTGTTGGGGCATTATTGTACCATAGTATTATACATACAGTACCCTGGAGACTATTCAGTTCTCATCTATTGCAGGAGACTTGCTGGATGCACTCTCTTCATCACCGGTGCCAGTCGCGGTATTGGAAAAGCCATTGCTCTAAAGGCTGCAAGAGACGGTGCCAATGTAGTTATAGCGGCAAAGACTGCAGAACCACACCCTAAGCTTCCAGGAACAATATATACTGCAGCTGCAGAAAGTAAATATTTGCTATTTGTTTTTGTTTTGTTCTTTTTGTTCTGCTTAAAAACACCGTATTTCATTTTTCTTAGAAATGTGTGTTTGTAAATAATGGGTATAGATAAACCGTACTAGAAGACAAGCCTGCAGGTAATTGCTGCTTTCTTTGTGTTTAGATTGATGTATTTATTTAGTCAGACATGATAAGCAAGGATTTCCTACAACCGTGATTTTGTAACATTTATGGGCAGTGAGGCTGAAGAATCCATTTTTTAAAGAAATGACTCTGGTGTGTGAAGTTATTCCCACACCATATATAGAGCTCCTATAGAGATCATTGATCAAATGAATGAGATCATTTGTCTCCTTAAAGAATATGTAAACCCAGCACTTCATATTCCTGATATGTGCCTGCTGTACCATGAACTTGTATAAAAAGGATCCTCTTCTCTTTGTATTGCTTCCTTTTTGTGAAATCACTGGTGTTCCTGCCAGTCCCTCTGCTTTCCTGGTAAAAACTGACCATACTAAGCAGGAGCAATACACCGTGGTCAGTTCTCTAGCTGTGCTGGGAACTCAGCCTGCTCTCCTCCAATGATTAGATTTGTCCAGACACACACACCCTGGACAACCTTTCACTCTGAAGATCGGTGTCCTGCTGTTTCTCCTCCCCCCAGCTCTCATTTTTATCTTATAGAAATGATAGGGAAAACACAAATGTTTTTGCCTTTAATTCCAATTTAAACTGAATGGGTTGTTCTACAAGTTGAGGATTTTACATATACTTTAAGGTACTCCCTAAATACTCCTCCTTCGTCAGCCAATCCAGAAGGCTCCCCGTGTCTACATAAAGTTAAAGTATCTCCAGCACATGCACGGTTATTCAGAGCCTTTTATTTGTCCTACGGACCAAAGTGACCTTTTAGAGCCCATACGATAGCTTCTTCATCAGGCAACAGGGAAGCCCACAGACTTGATACATAACCAACAGCAAAGGTGGAAAAGGAAAGAGACTTAAAGTGATTGTAAACAATCACCTTGTAAAACAACCCATTCAATTTTAAAAATGAAAGGCAAGACCTTATAAAATAGATTAAATAAAAAGCATTATGAATACTTTTTCCCCCTTTTTATAACTGATCACGTTCCCTCTGTTCTCAGCTGTGTAAGAAGCTCAGAGAAATGGAGGAGGGAAAACAGCAGCACACTGGTCTTCCCAGCAAACAGCTGTGCAGGGGGGCATGTCAGGACAAATCTGATCATTAGAGGAGAGCAGGAGTTCCCAGCATAGCTAGAAACCTGACCACGCTTTGCTCTCATGCCTAGTGTGGTTAGTTTTTTTATTAGGAAAGCCAAGGGACTGGCAGGAACACCAGAGATTTCACACAAAGGAAAAAAAAAAAGTATCCTGTGTTCATTGTAGTAAGCGCTTTACACTGGGGTTTCATTGATGTTGGATCTTTACATATTAGGATACTTAATAAAAATGTATCAATAGCATTCTCTTAATTTGCATTCACTGTTGGGTATCCCACATATGTAATATATGCATTAGGTTTAAAAAAATAAAGTGGTTCTTAAGTAAAAAAATTAATAAATAAATAAATATATATAAATATATATATTCACTCATTCTCTCCTCCAACTGTTCCCTAGACACTTACCTGACACCTCTTACGTTCCTGGCTACAGCACCACTTTTCTCTCTTACTGGTCTTACAGGAGACACTGAGCACAGTGGGAGCCATAGGCTCTTGCTGCTGTCAGTCAAAATCTGTGGCTTACTGGCATTGTGTGTGTGTGTGTGTGTGTGTCTATGGACGCACACAGCCCTGATCGGGAGCGTGCACACATGGGTGCCCCCAGACCACCCAGCTTGCAGAGGGGGCACTTGAAAGAGGGAGAAGCAGACAGTGCTGGCGGGAGACTGCCAAAAAGGATGTAAGGGACTGCTCTGTGAGCAAACGATAACTTTTTTTTTTTTTTTTGGGCCAAATAAAACCTTTTTAGTATCACTTTAAATGCTGTTTTAGTATCCGGTATGTACTGCCTTAATTATACAGTAATAGATAAATAAAATGCATGCTTAACTTGCATTTTCATTTTTATATTAGTTGAAGCGGTTGGTGGAAGAGCATTGCCTTGCATTGTTGATGTAAGAGACGAAAAGCAAATCAGTGAAGCTGTGGACAAAGCAGTGAGCACATTTGGAGGTAAGATTTAATTATTGGCCTGTAACTTATTTCAGATACACTTTGGTGGAACATTTGAGACTGTAGCTTTAAAATAGCATGACAAGCAAGCAGCAGTTTTCTAAATTTTTGGCTGTAGCTGGTAAATTGTAGAAAGCCTGTGCAAGTAGAATGTAAAAGTAGAATAAGGTATGTAGGTTAGACAATACTTTAAAGTTTGCCCTTTCTGCAGAACTTACAGTTGTTTATCGGGACCACATTTTTGGAGTGTGTGTGTGTGTGTGTGTGTATATATATATATATATATATATATATATATATATATATTTACCGTATTTGCCGGCGTATAAGACGACCCCCAACTTTTCAAGTTAAAATATTGCTTTTGGGATATACTCGCCATATAAGACTACCCCCCCTTCCGAAGCAAGGCAACACCATTGAAAAACATTTTCTCAGATCTCTTGTATGTCTCCAAGGTACTGTAAGAAAGTGAGATAACCATTCAAACAGCACACTAGGTGCTGCATGGCTCTGTCACAGTGTGCCACATGGCTTTTGGGTACCGATTTTGTTATTGCTAAACTGTGTTATAGTCTATCATTCAGTACAGCTATAAATTAACAAAGTTAGCACCCAAAAGCCATGTAGCACACTGTGACAGAGTAATGCAACAGCTAGTGCTCTGTGTCCTAATGCTAATCATCGTAAGGCACTTTGAGGATTCTACAGTGCGGTACTTAAGACATTAGACATTACAATATCTATTTAGTCCCTACTCACTGTGTGCTGCCAGTGCCATGCTACCCGCCGCCATCGGGATTCGTTTTAAATCTCCCGCTCCCTGCGAGTCACCTCACATACCGTAGTCCGAGTATACCGAGTGCATGACAGTCAGATCACTCCGCCGCCAGACAGAACTTCCTGAACATACGACGTGGCGCTGATAATGTACATGCGCCCCGAAATAGAAGAAAAAGTTCCTGCATTGCTCCAATCTCCTCTCTTGAAGGTACCTTGAAAATGATATACTCGGCGTATAAGACGACCCCCGTCTTTTGAGAAGATTTTCCTGGGGTAAAAAGTCGTCTTATACGCCGGAAAATACGGTAGTGTGTGTATTTATTTCTTCTTTTCTTTTTTAGTATTCTGATGTATTTGATTTAAAAAAAAAAAAATGTGGTGTTATGCATTGGTTTGGCCCCACTGTATAACGTGTGGCAATCATGGGCTGCCTGGAGCCATGGAGCTTAAACAGTGCCCAGTTATTTACAGGTACCCCTATAGTGAAGTTTGGGTTCCCTGCGTAATGCTTCTAAGTTGCAGTTTCTGGTTTTCCATCTTTGGTGACAACTGATAGACAACTCAAGCAAAGTGTTAAAATATTAGGCAAGACTAAAGGTAATAATTAGATATGGTTTGGGGAGGTGGCATTTAGGTAGTGTTGTGACCTGGGTAAAAGGTTAGGGTAGATGGCATCTAAGCAAACAGAAATCAGATATGGGGTCATAACCAGAATGGCAACCAGAATGCTAGGATGCTTACAAGGGCAAACCAGAAACCTTTGGTTAGATAATGTCCCAATGGATAGAGCTGGTTTTAAGGCTCTAACACGCATATCGCCCTTGTTTGTTTATAAATACTAATTTAGGCATCAGATTTAGCCCCCATTCACACTGGGGCGACGCTACTTCGCACCGCGACCTCCGAGCGGCCGCCACGGACTTCGTAACATTGAAGTCTATGGCGGTCGCCTCCTGGTCGCCCCAAAGAAGCTCCAGACCCTTTTTCTGAGTCGGAGCGACTTGTGTCGCTCCTATCAGAACGGGTCCGCAGCTTCCCTATGGGAGGCGACCTGTGAGGCGACCAGGTCGCCTCACAGGTCGCCCCAGTGTGAACGGGGGCTTAGCAAGTATCTGGCAAAATGATTTCTTGAAGTCCCTAACCAGTATCCCTAGAGCAATATTTTCAATTTTTGCACGTGTTAAAATCTGCAGTTTTGGCTATAAAATTAATGAAAGCCCCCAAAACAATGTATATTTTCTAAACCCAAAGGCCATATAGAATAACAAATATAGTAGTTGCAATTTTCTTATGTTGAATAATATTTGCGCAACTGTTTATCAAATCTATATTTTCAGGAAAAAACACACTAAAATGAATTTTATTTCACACAAACATTATAATCCCTATTTTTTTGTACATTAGAACAGATGAGGTAGTGTAGAATATATAGGTAAGAAATCTGTCAAGCCTAAAAACTGCTTACATTCACAAAATGGCGAAAAATTATGGTATTCCTTACTAGCCATATACAATGCTTTAAATACCTTTACAGCTTATCAGTTTAGAGTACACCAAAAGTGATGGCTGTAGAATGTAGGGCTGTGCATCTTCACTTAGGAGGAGAGGAGAGATTGGCGCAAACAGATGGTCAGAACTGCATACAGTATCTATGCATAGAGCAAGGTATGGCAAGGTGGGCTTCGGTACACAAAGTCCGGTGTGGCTTGCTAAACACTTCGATGGCTGCCTCCAGTGAAGGGTGAAGTAACCCTGTATGACCCAAAACAAGAAGAGAGAAGACCGGGCGCCGATCTAAGTGTAGCAATAAAACATTTTATTAGCAATAGCAAGAGTACTACTCACAGGAGTACGGTAAAAACAGGCATCTCAATGATGGTGGGTATGCAGAGTTCGTCCAGGGGGTCCTCCCAAGGTCCTGTTGGAGCTGGTGCTGCGAGGGATAAGCTGCGGTCTCCTGGTGCGGGACGCGCTGATCGCTCTGTGATGATCCGGCAGCGTGAGTCCGTAGGATGGAGGGCCGCGGTGTCACTTCCTGGTCGACTCTGTGTGCTTGAACGGCGACGCGTTGCGGAGCATGCGCTCCTTCTTCAGGCCGTCTACCCACCATCATTGAGATGCCTGTTTTTACCGTACTCCTGTGAGTAGTACTCTTGCTATTGCTAATAAAATGTTTTATTGCTACACTTAGATCGGCGCCCGGTCTTCTCTCTTCTTGTTTTGTGCATCTTCACTTACCTCACGATTAGATGCGATTACGATTATTAGGGTCGCGATTCGATACGATTCGATTCCGCGATGCATCACGATTACTGCCCAATGCCCATGCCCAGCCCACTGCCCAATGGTTTTCAAAACTTTATAAAAAAAACAAACAATCAAGCAGTCACAAATAAAAGAATCCTTTTTATTTTCATTTGCTTCAAAGGACACTTTCCTGGACCCTGTCATGGCCTGCAAGCCATGCATACTTTAGTGCACTTGCACTGCAAACATATAGGAAGGTCTGAAAATGCAAACAGCATAGCAGAGACAGACAACAACACCAGAAAAGCCAGAAAAGCTGTAAAAAATATAAAATGTTCCAGGTTCACTGCGATTGTGTTTGCCCCTGCCATTGCCAGTCAACTAAACACAGTGTGTGTGTGTCGTGACTCGTGACAACTCAAAAGCTTATACGCAGCCTCAGCATCAACTCAACACACACACACACACTGTGCGTGTGTGTGTGTGTGTGTTGAGTTAATGCTAGAGCTGCGTTATAAGCTCTTGAGTTGTCACGACAGTCAGTCAGTCAGTCACGTTACAGAAAGAAAACTTTACCTGCACTGCACTGAGCAGCACTCTACCATGTCGATTACATCTGTAACTGAAGCCAAGCTAGCCAACAAGCCACCATTAGAGGAAGGAAAATCCTTGAGAGAATAAATTGTAAACTGAAGCTTAACCTTGAGGAAATCCTATGGGGGTCACATTCACAAACTCACAAATATAGTATATTACACAAGAATCCACAATTGGTGTTTGTGATCCAATAAGATAAGATTTACTCGAGGTTAAGCTTCAAATGTACAAGTTATTTCTCTCAATGATTTTCCTTCCTATAATGCTGCACCGTGGCTGGCTTGGTGTCAGTTGTCTAGAAGAAAATACACTTTAATATTATTTGGTTGAGGGTTAAATGAACCCCTAGTACTTGCCTAGACACTTTTAGTGTGAAGCAACGGAACGGATTATGGATTGGAAATGGACACATTGGACAGGACAATCTTCAAAAACAAACCATCAGTGCTATAAAGCTATAAAACAAGACTGGTGATGTGACTGACTGGTGACTGGCGGCAGACTGAATTAGTAATTATTCATTAAAAACATGAATTAGTAATTATTTCAGTGCTTAGCATTTGGGAACATGTAGGTTTTTCTGTAAGAACACTAGATGATCCACATGCTCAGGTTTAAGACTTCTTCTTTTCGCTGTTATAACATCTCCTGCAGTAGAGAAAACCCGCTCTGCAGATACACAAGTATTTCTTTGACAGCTGAGAGAGGAGGGGGAATATGACCTCATGCTCACGCCACCATTTTAAAGGGTCCTCAGTGAGAGGCAGAGGTGGGGCTTTACAATGTTTTTCCATTTCGTCTTCTGCCTTGGCATAGGGGGTCTTAGGTTCTATTGCACCATCAGTGAAAGACTGCCCCAGCAAAGTCATGAGCAGCGATGTTGTGGCCTTTTTTTTGGGAGGAGAATGGCTGTCCTCAATGGGTGTTCTTTCTGTTTCTTCTTCCACAGTTGCTTTTTCCCTAGGCACTTCATCCACATTTGTCCTTCTATTAGATGTAATCTGTGTGTTTGAACAAAAGATAATAGTATAAGAAGAGCTGAACTGACTAAGAGTGTGATTCATTGATGAGGTGTGGGAAACTGCACGGTAATCCATACCATACAGTTCCACTTCCCACACCGCATCAGTGAATCAGGGCATGTTATTACACAACACAATGTAGCTGAGCTTCTAGCTGTCTGGCAGGAAACATGATGAAATTCTAATTACCTCCAAAGATGCAGCCTCCTCAGTCACTCCTTTGTATATCTCCGATCTCTCCTCCTCTGTGAGAATAAAAGGCAGTCCTTTAAAGCGAGGATCCAGAGCAGAGGCTGTATGAAGGATCTTCTTCTCTGCCTCACTGCTGTACCTCTTCAGGAGATCTGTTTTGATTGCATTCTTGATCTCATGGGTCATGGCTGTGTCTCCCATGGTGTCTGTCATGCTCTGGAGCAGTTGTGCATTTAGAGGGGCAATGAGCGACACTGTTGGGTTGCGCTCTTCTGACATCAGCAAGGTTGCATCCTTCATTGGCTTTAATGCACTCACAGCGTCCTCTGCATTTGACACATCTGTTTCATTGAGAGTGCAGAGATCAGACTCTCCTTTTCTGACTTCTGGAGACAGCAAGGTGGCACAAACTGCAGGTTGTTGTTCTAAGAACCTCTCGACCATGTCATATGCGCTGTTCCATCTTGTTGGCACATCAGTTATTAGCTTATGATTCTTCAGGCCCAGACATTTCTGTTTCTCTTTTAGACAGTGGCTTGCTCTAGTGCTGCGATGGAAGAATGTGGATATTCGTCGCACTCTGGCGAGAAGCCTGGAGAGCGTGGCCCCTTTCAGTGCCCACTGACATGCAAGATTGAGTGTATGGGCAAAACATTTAACATGAGGAAATTTACCAACTTGAGCTGCAACTATCATGTTCGCCGCGTTGTCGGTCACAAGCACTACAGATTTATCAGACAGCTGCCATTCTTCCACAACATGAGATAGTAGCTCTGCCAGATGAGCACCTGTGTGAGACTCATAAATGGCTCTTGTTTGCAACACATGTGACAAGACCTGCCAGTCCTTAGTAACGTAATGTGCTGTTATTGTAACATAGGACTCCGTTGTGACTGACGTCCATGAATCACACGTTATTGCGACTCGACTGGCTTGGTTCATTGACGCAAGTACCTGAGCTTTGGTGTCGTGGTAGAGTGCAGGTATAACGTTTTCTGTAAAGTGCCTGCGTGATGGGATCTTATAACGTGGCTCTAGCGTCTTCACAAGGTAGCGAAACCCGGCGTTGTCCACAACTGAGTAAGGCCGTAGGTCCTTGGCGATGAAAGCTGCCACAGCTTTGGTTAGTTTCTTCCCTTTTTCTGAGTTGGGCGGATAAGTTGACAGTATGGCATCAATTCTTGGCTGATCTGGGTCTAGCAGTCTTTCCTTGGCAGTGGTGGCACTGCTGGTGGCGACAGGTGTTACTAACTCAGAGTGAAAACGGCTAACATGGTTTCTCAAGTTCGTAGTATTCCCTAGGTATTTAATTTTTGTGTGAGAGGCTTTACATACGGCGTGTGTCTTGTCCAACTCACGCTTCCCTGTGTGTTCGTAAAATCCGAAATGTGCCCAGATGTTTGCTCTTAAAACGCTTGGTGCATTTTTTATCTCTCGATCTTTTTCTCCTTCTGCCATATTTACCACCATACTACCACGTATGTGACGGAGACGGATGACGTAAGTTGCCAAACTCTGTCAGTGTTTAAAAAAAAAAAAAAAAACTTGTAAACTGAGCCGCAACAAATCAACCAAGCAACATCTTTCATAAAATATGACTGTCTGTCTGTCAGACTCCCTTCCTTGCATGCACTGAGCCAAAACCCCCAGGGCCCCCCCTTACCCCACAGCTGCCTGTGACAGTGACACTGACAGAGACCCCCTTCCCCCCACAGCTGAGCTGACTGCAGCCTGACACACTGACAGAGACCTGGGTGGATGTCCCACACCTTCCCCAATCCCCCACAGCACTGACAAACACTGAGAGTGAGTGAGTCCCCCCCCCCCTTGCCCAGACCCCCACACTGACAGAGACCTGGAAGTCCCACACCTTCACCAATCCCCCACAGCACTGACAAACACTTGAGTGAGAGTGAGTCCCCCCCTTGCCCAGACCCCCATAGCTGACTGACACTGACAGAGACCCCCAGGCCCCCACTGACTGACCCCCCTGGCTGCCAGACTGCCACAGCAGAACAGTACCCCCGGGCCTCGACCGACCGTCCCCTGTCCCAGGCCCCCCCCCCCCATCACAGACATCCCCCAGAGATACAGACGAGAGACCCCCATGAATGATAACGCAATTATTTGTTCGGACATACCTGCTGTGTGACTGTGTGGGTTGTTGTGCACTGCATTGCAGAGGAGGACAGGTGCTGTGCTGCTCTCTGGGCTCTGTGGCGGGCGGCTGGCGTCACTGGCAGTGGCGTGGCGTGGCGGCTGGGCCTCCAGGGCCTGTCGGCTACGGTGAGGTGAGTTGAGGCTGGCGGCGCTGGCTGGCTGCGATGGGGACGCACTTGGGGCTCCTCGCTCCTGTGTGTGGACTCACTGGACTGGCGGCTTCTGGCTTGGATGGCTGGCTGGCTGGCTTCTAGGCCGCAGGTGGGACACCGATACACGCGGGGGATGTCTTGCTGCACCTCGGCCCGGGTCAAAGAGGCGGAAGGGGAGGGGCGGAGCCTTTTTATTAAGCTCACGCCACTAACCCACCAATCAGCTGCCGATCCTGCGATCTTGTGATTTTTTTTTTTCCCTTGCGCGATAGGGCGTGGCCGCGGCTGATGACGTCACCTCGTATAATCGATTATGCCGGCAGCCCGCATCGATGCAGAATCGCGAAGGGTCGAATCGCGATGCATCGATCTTTCGATTATATTCCCCAGCCCTAATAGAATGATTGCTTTCACTTTGACATTTGTAGGAATATATGCATTTGCCCTCTGGTAGATTTACCAACCCCCCCCCCCCCCCCCCCCCTTCGTACCTACGACATTTTTTTCGGTACGGCACTGCGTTACTTCAACTGACAATTGAGCGTCACAATGTAACCAAATACATTATGTCCTTTTTTACACAAATAGAGCTTTCTTTTGGTGGTATTTGATCACCACTGTGGTTTTTTTACTTTTTGCGCTATAAACAAAAAAAAGCAAGTTTTAGAGTCTATAAATTATGGTAAATTCATTTATTTATTTATTTTTTACTAGTTAGGGTGGCGATCAGCGACTTGTAGCAGGACTGCGATATTGCAGCAGACAGTCGGGACACTTAACACTTTTTGGAAATCAGTGACACTAAAACAGTGATCAATGCTAAAAATATGCACTGTCACTTTACTAATGGCACTAGCTGGGAAGGGCTTAAACATCAGGGGCGATCAAAGGGTTAACTGTGTGCCTAGCCAGTGTTTTCTAACAGTTTGGGAGGTGCTTTTACTAGGGGAAGGCACTGATCCATAGTTCTGCCTTGCAGGAACAAAGAATCAATGCCTTCCCTACTGACAACGGCGATTTGCCTTGTTTACCTAGGCAAATCGCCGTTCTGCCTGTGTACCGAACGATCAGCGGGACCCACTAATCAGCTCCATCTGTGTAGAATCACAGTGGGAGCAAGCCGCCAATGGCGCGCACTCACACCTGATGTCCGGAAGTGCAGGATCACGTGTGTGTGTGTGTTCCTTGCCAGTATGGTGGCCCTTTAGCAGTAAAACTGCTATAGGGCTGTCGGCAAGTGGATATAACATGGTAAATTGCAATTTACATACATGTGTACACCCTGTGCACTCGTTTGCATTTGCAGGTGTGTGCAGGGCAATGGGGTTACTTTACATTGTTAGTACATTTTTCTTTTTTTTTTTTTTTTTATTTAGAACATTATTGCTATCACAAGGGCCCCCTATGTGATTGCATTTGGCAGGTGACAGGTCCTCTTTATGGAAACCTTGGGGGGTCTATTGGAAAGGGGGGAAAGGTGGTGGGGGGCACACTGCCTGCACTGTAAAAGTGATCAGGCAGCATACATTTAAAAAAAGAAAAGAACAAGTTAAACCTAATAGGAAATAGGTCTCTTGCACAGAGGTTTAACCACTTAAGGACCAGACCTATTTCTGACACTTGTTGTTTACAAGTTAAAATTAGTATTTTTTGCTAGAAAATTACTTTGAACCCCCAAACTTTTTTTTTATACATACATAATATACTGTATTTGGGTATATAATATACTGTATTTGGGTATATATAAATAAAATGGAGATCGTTGCAATACTTTTTCACACCGTATTTGCACAGCGGTCTTACAAACGCAATTTTTTTGGGGTAAAAAATACACTTTTATTTAAAAAAAAAAAACAGTAAAATTAGCCCATTTTTTTTTTTCTTTCTATAATGTGAAAGAAAATATTACGCCGAGTAAATAGATAACCAACATTGCACATGCTCGTGGAATGGCAACAAACAATGATACTTAAAAATCCCCATAGACAACGCTTTTCTACAGGTTACCAGTTTAGAGTTGCAGAAAAGGTCCAGGGCTAGAATTATAAGAAAAAAAGACAGAGCGCCTCTAAGTGCAGCATTTATTGGTAAGCATAAGACACATGATTGTAAAAACTCACATGGTTGAAAGTATAACAGGCTTTGAAATTCCGGTGGTATGTCAGGTGTAAGTCCAGGGGTCCTGGAGAGTGGAAACCTAGAGCCGGTCTGGTGGACGGATAGACGCTGTGCAGAGGATCGTCCATCTTCCGGATTCGGCTGGGCGCCAAGGACCAAGCTGGAACGCAGGGTATGCTGCGTGACTTCACCGGAGGCAGTGGATGACAACACGCGTTTCAGAGCTCGCGCACGGCTCTCATTGGGCATGCACGCTCTTTTGTCAAGTGTAGGTTGGTAGGTGTGTAACCTACACTTGACAAAAGAACGCGCATGCCCAATGAGAGCCGTGCGCGAGCTCTGAAACACGTGTTGTCATCCACTGCCTCGGGTGACGTCACGCAGCGTACGCTGCGTTCCAGCTTGGTCCTTGGCGCCCAGCCGAATCCGGAAGACGTACGATTCTCTGCACAGCGTCTATCCGTCCACCAGACCGGCTCTAGGTTTTCCACTCTCCAGGACCCCTGGACTTACACCTGACATACCACCGGAATTTCAAAGCCTGTTATACTTTCAACCATGTGAGTTTTTACAATCATGTGTCTTATGCTTACCAATAAATGCTGCACTTAGAGGCGCTCTGTCTTTTTTTCTTTTGATTCTCTCACAGCACCGACTTTACTGTGTTCATGGAGCAGCCCTTACAGCAGCAACTGGTTTTACATTGATCTCTACTTGTTGGATATTTCTTGGACTTTTTTCGTTTTATCCCTTGTATTTAGTCCATTGATTTGTTCCTTCTCCCATTATCTATATCAGAACTGTATCTTTGGTCATAATTATAGGATATAGTCACCATCCGATCTAGCTTATACCTAGAGCGCTTGTTTTTAGGGCTAGAATTATTGCTCTCACTCCAACGATCGTGGGGATACCTCACATATGTGGTTTAAATAACGTTTACATATGTGGGCGCGACTTGCATATGTGTTCACTACTGTGTGTAAGCTCAGAGGGACGAGGCGCTTTAAATGTTTTTATTTTTTTCCTGTTTATTTTACCTTTTTTTTATTCTTACTGTCCCTTTTTTTCTTTTAAACATATTTTTTTTTTTGATTACTTTTATTACTATTGCAAGGAATGTAAACATCCCTTGTAATAGAAATAAGCAGGACAGGGCCTCTTTATTGTGAGATCTGGGGTCAAAAAGACGTTGCTCTGGTCCTCCAAGGTCATAGAGTTGAGTGGGGGCCATCTTGTCCTCACTTGATTTCCTGCACAGAACCTCAGAGGACCGATCATTTTCCCTGTTACCGACGGTTCGAGTAAGCAGGGAAAACAACCAAGAAGAGGGGGGGGGGTTGGGGGTAGGAGGGGGCAGGGGGTCATCTCTCCCGCAGCCCATAAAAGTGATCCCGTGGCGAATCCGCTGCTGGGACCACTTTTATGTGAAAGGGGACTGCTGGCCTAGTAAGAAAATACCGGGGTATGGCAGCTATTTATCTTGATACTTAACGTCAAAGTACTGTTGTTATACGACGGGCAGTCCAGTAGTGGTTAAAAACACTTTTTTTTTTTTTTAACTGGTCTGATCTAAACACAGGTGCCTAGCTGTCTATGGAACAATGCACACAGCTGCATAAAGATCAGTAATACAGCAATGTGTATAGAGACATAAAATAACATTTTAGAATTTTTTTTTTATGCCTGAGTGCAGCAATTTATGCACATACGGGGAAAAAAAAAACTGATTGGGGTTTTAACCATTCTGTACTCAGCTGCACTAAAGATGATCCGATGGGGACAAATCCCCCATCCTGCCCTCCTCTCCCCTCCATTGTGTAAAGTCATTTCACTGGTTACATTTATGTAACATGGTCTGTGAATGGGGGATAGTCACAGGATTCTGTCCGCCAAACGGTTTTACCTTTTCTTCCTCTTCAAAAACAAGAAGTGAGAAGAAATTTCTTTAACATAGGTGTCACCAGAACACTTGTCCCTCTTGGAGGATCTCCCCTCTATTTCTGTTTTTCGTGACAACTAAAAATGTTGCATTTTCCCTGGCTTTCAGCCCCAGCCACAATGGTCATCAGGAAAATCAGAGAGTGTAACTCTCCCTAACAAAGACACAAGCAGTGATTGTAAGCCTTTCAGGGGTTCTAGCCACTCACCAGTCCAAAACTATCTTACAAAAAAATTTGGTCTTTAGATACTTTTTTAATAGCTGCAGGGATAAACCAACACAGTGGCTGGAGTTGGGAACCACAGCGTGCTGCACGGAGACACACAGCCAATACACCCAAGGGGTCTCTAAATCTGCCAGAAACCTTAAATCTGCTGTAAGGGAATCGCTACTGGGAAGCTACTACCGGTAGCTGCATTCACACTTGAGCTGAGTGTCGTTGATGGTTTTTACAGGCATTTTTTTGCATTTGTACAGACATTTTCAAGTGTTTTTGCATGCATTTTTGCTTAGGTGTTTCTTGTTTTAATTATTTTTTGCCAATGGAAAGCTAATTACCAGGGAGAAAAAAAAAAAGCGTGCTTATTCACACTTATGCCTTGTTCACACTTTTTTGTGCATTTTTTTCAGGCGTTGCAATTGAAGTCTGTGAGGCCAAACTGCTTGAAGCTTGTAGTTTAAAAGAAGCTTGTGTAAATTATCAGGCTAGGCTTCAAATGACGCTACGCTCTGGTGTGAATAGGCACAATAGAAAACCATGTGATATTTTTTTTTTTTTTTTTTTTATGTTGCATCGTTTGGAGCTTTGAGCTGTAAAACCCCCACGTGTGAATGAGGCACTAGTTCTGCCTAAGGATGCTTACATATGCTTTTATTTATGTGAACAGGTATAGACATCTTGGTAAACAATGCCAGCGCAATCAGTTTGACTAATACTGTAGACACTTCGATGAAGAAAGTGGACCTTATGATGGGAATCAACACTAGAGGAACGTATCTCACGTATGTAATGTTTTGATGCCATTTTACATTTGAATTGATAGCTAAAGATTAGTAACTAATGTATTATAAATATATCAGGCTATAGCAGCATAACATTGTTAGTGCAGTGAAATACTTTGTTTGTTCATTTTACTTTTTATGCTAAAGTGATACCAAACACACACTGTTTGATTTACATTGGCCCCTCTATTTCTGTATGTGGATGATGGCACCTTTTTCCTAATGATATACAGCTGTTACATGATGGCACCTTTTTCCTAATTGATATAAAGCTGTTACATAACTCAGATCTTTCCCAGCCTGTCTGCAGGGAAACATAAGGAGGAGCTTCTAGTCCTCTGCTGCTGATCACATGTTATAAAAAAAAAAAACCTTTGGAATACAGAGTAAAAATAAATCATTAATATCAAAAATCTGTTTTAAATTGTCATACAAATCATCTATATTTGGAATCAAATCTTTATTATTTTTTTGGCATGGTGTGGGTGGATTTCTGCCAAGCATAGGCTGTCACACTCCTCCAGCCTGTGTCTTGGAGTAAGAGGGAGGTGAAGCCTGCATTAAACTACGTGCAATATCCCACCCCAATTGTGTTTAGCTGGGTGGTGGGCATGGGGGAGGAAGAAGGGAGTGGGCTGTCATTTACCAGAGTGTATATGCCCACATGTGTGATTATATAGTCACATGGGCTGCTCAGATGTCATAGGGAGGAAATGCTCAACCTAGAAACTCACTGAAAACTGAGCATGTGCAGATTTGCCACCGCAACATATCTGACAGAATCTTCTAGTGACTGAGTGAGTATGAACAGCACGTAATACACCATTTGATAGTTTTTTTTATGATGTGGGTTTAGTGGCACTTTAATGCACATGTGTAGACTGAGTAATTGAGATCTATAAACCTGGAAGAGACAATTATGTGTTGTCCCTGGGAGCCAAACGGCTAAATACACCATTTAAATAAATATATTTGAGCTGCTTTATTTACCCACAGATTTGTTTGTCTTTCCTTTTAGTCAAAAGATTTACATATACACAAAAAGAAAACCTAGCCCATAGGACTTTAACGAGGCACAGCCAAGAAATATACAATATACAAAAAAAAGATATTCACATTCATTTACAAACAAGTTGTTGTACGTATTTACCAAGGATTTATGTACATGAATAACCATCATTAAATCAGTCGAAGTGAAGCTAAATTTCTATAAGGTGGATAATCTGTACTGATTCGCTATACGGATTTTGCAAGATAAAACCTTGCTTCCTCAGGAGAGGTACAGATGAATATCTAGATATAAGTACAAGGTAATCTAAGAAAAAAAGTAAGAGAAGGGAATAAAAAAAAAAAAAGACACAAACCCAGACTTACAATTGGTTGGAAAAGTACAACGAGATTCCATGCATATACAATCGTTTAGCAGATAAAATTGGTTAACCGATCTTTCAGGGGTAGATCAATAACACAAGCCAGGCAGGGTCACCCGAATGGTCCAACTAGTTTACCAGGAGAGTTGTGGAGGAGGGGGAGACCAGACAATACGAAGCCGATCCCCTGGGATGACATCAGAAGGTGCAGTTGGAAGATGCACAGGCACTGGAAACTGAGCAAAATATATCATAGTGAACTGAGCCTTCATGGAGGGGGCCACCCTAAAAAACACAACGCGCCCCTAACATCCTAACGATGGTGCCATACATGATAGTAGGAAATAAAGTTCAATTACCAACACAACACAAATACTAGACAAGTGAATAACTAATAATAGTGAACAGTGATGCTAGGAGGATGCAGGTAAGTGCTATTAAGGCATTGGGTAGCAAAAGCCACAATGGGAATCTGGTAACTTGGAGTGAATACAGTAATGATGAGAAAAATGTTGTTATATTTTTGCAGGACATAAGGAATAAGTAAAATTGGCAAATGCCGAATAATCGCAGTCCCAGAAACCCGGGGTCCATAAAAGGAAAACAAAAGTGAAAAGGAGACCAGAAATTATGCAGCACAATAAACATGTACCTTAATAGCACTTACCTGAATCCTCATAGCATCACTGTTCAATACACAATTTGGGACTGAGACATGCCCATGACCAGTACATGCCAGCTCACTTTTTGTACAGAGATTTACATAGCTCTGCCCTAAACCTTTGCCATGCTGGTGACTTGGTTTTTCTTTACTACAGTTAAAGCGGAGTTCCAGCCATTTCACTCACCTGTCCAACGGTCCAGCGATGCGGCCGCCCGAAGCCTCGATCCTCTCCATCGGCGCCGGCATCACTGCTGTGGGCACCCGGCTGTGACAGTTTGCGGCTTCACAGCCGGGTACCCACTGCGCATGCGCGAGTCGCGCTGCGCGTCTTGATTGGCCGGCAATCTTCTGGGACCTCTGACATGTCCCAGAAGATTGCAGGGAGGAGGAGAACTTCCGTTCAGGGCGCCGCTGCGCTCCGAGCGGAAGTGGGAGCGGGTAACTGTCAAAACTAGGTACCCGCTCCCCCCCCCCCCCCCAAAAAATGACATGCCAAATGTGGCATGTCGGGTTAAAATACCTAAAGCGGAAGTTCCACTTTTGGGTGGAACTCTGCTTTAAAGTGTAATCTAAACCCAAGAAAAAAAAGTATACTTTATGGCAGATAACAGTCCTTTAAATGTGGCGGTCGCTTTTTTTTTTTTTTTTTTTTTTAGTTCCTAGTGTAACACACTCACTCTCTGCATCTTTGATACAGATATTAAATCTCAATAGCAGCTTTGAGGTCAATTCACTAAAGCCCCGTACACACGTACCGATCGTCGGCGAACGATCGGCCGTCTTTTGTCCCCGGGCTGTCGGTGTCTGTTGAAAAGTGCAAAGACAGCACAAGAATTTTGTCCACCGACTGCAGAAGTGATGTCATGTGATGGTTAACTTTCCCTGTGTTTTTTTTCTTTTCTGAGCATGCCCAGTCTTGCAAATCTGTGGTCTGTCGGCCGAATTCTGTACTGACTGGCGAACAATCGGCCTCTCTGGTGTCGGCATACAAAAATTTTAATGCTTGCATGACAGATTCTTTTCGGCCGAATGTGCGTTGTCGGCTGTCGGAGGCATCATACTAACAAGCCTAAAATCGGCAGATCGGTCGTCGGCCGAAGATTTTCGGCCGACGATCGATACGTGTGTACGGGCCTTAAGAGTTCTAGAACATTGAAAAAAATGTGGTAAAATAATGCATGCAGAAGCAGTTGTGCAAATGTTCAATTCACTAAGAATTGTGCAGTAAGTAACTACTGCGATAAAGTTTCAATAATGCGGTAATTTATCGCATTCAGCTGGTCGCTAAGGAGCGGGCCGGAAGCCCTCCGCTGCGTCCTTTTAACAGATGGCTTAGCTGTTGCCAGCAGGTTATGACCCTCTAGATCATTGATGGCAACCCCAGATGTTTTGGAACTACATTTCCCATGATGCTCAACTACACTGCAGAGCGCATCATGGGAAATGTAGTTCCAAAAAATCTGGGGTGCCAAGGTTTGCCATCACTGCTCTATATTACTATCCATTTACTAGAGGGCATTATCATTAGTGTCCTTTAGCTAGGAAGGCATTTTTCTAACCAGAGGTTGGAGATAGAAATCAATATACCTCCCAATTCTGGAGGTAATTGAATCTATCCCACTATCGGACATCCCAGTGGGTGTAAGGGGTTTTTGAACCTTTGGGAGATAATACATCAATGGAATCCTTGAAGCCAAAGGTACTGAGTAGGTTTTCTTGTCCAGGATGTGATCTTTAAAACCTCTGTTAATCAATTTTGCTAAATCCCTCTTGTATTGTGTACTGAGGTTATGAAGTAGTTCAATGTAAGTGTCACGATCACTAAGCACTTTAAGCATGGTTTTTGGAAGTGGTACATTGCTGCAGAAAAGCCAAATGTAACGCCCTATGACAAATAATTTTACATCTATTCTGCTTCAGTGTAAAATGTATGCTTGTTAATTGGTGCATATGGGGCATATCTGAAACCTCTATTTCTAACACTTACCCCGCATATGTATGTGTCACACGAGAATGTCAATCTGCCCTGCCAGCAAAATGTTGGAAAATTAGATTGGCTTTAGAAGAAAGGGAAGTGGCAATTCTGCACATGATCTGAAGATTTATGAAGTTTAATTATGTAGGCTCTTGGTTGCCGTAAAAAGATCACAGGCATGAATGAGAGGTGACATTCTTATCCCTGTCTTGAGAGGGAAGATGAATTTCATAATATGCATCTTGAAAGTTGTTATATGCTATCTGTATATATTTTAGGTAGAAATTTAAAATTTAAAGATGCATTTAGAAAACGTTTAAATATTTTTTATCTGCAGGACATTTTTTTCAGCGGGAATGCGGGGGGACGCAGTTCCGACACCTCCTGCACTGAAAGTATGTAATGGCATGGGGTGCTGGGGTGTGCTGAAGGGTTCATTGATGCTAGCTGCTGGGGGATCTAATGTACCTGAAGATCTATTTTGGCGGTCTATTATTGTTGCTGGTGGTGGATCTATTGTTGCTGGAGGGTATCTATTTTTCCCTGGTGGTCTATTGTTGCTGATGAGGAATCTGTTGTTGATGGTTGAGCTTATGTTACTGGGGGGGGGGGGGGGTCAATTGTTGATGGACAGGATCTCCTGTTGAGGGAGGGGATCTATTGTTACTGGCTGCTGGAGAGTCTATTGCTGCTGGGAAATCTGTTGTTGCTGCCAAGATCCTTTGTTGTTTGGGTCCGTTGTTGGGGAATCTATTGCTGCTGGCTGCAGGAGATCTACTTTACTGCTTTTCTTGTTGTTCTAAACAAAAGACTTGGCACCACAAAATTATACTTGGTTATGTATTCTCTAAAAGGGGTGATACTGGGAGGTGGGTAGGGGATGGAACCAAGGGATGGTGCTCAGAGGTAGGTAGGGGGCAGAGACAAGATGTCACTCTGAAGGGGGGGGGGGGGGGGGGAAGGATTCCTGCACCTATTCTAAAAAAGCCCTGCTTATGAGGAACCTTAACCACTTGCCGTCTGCTCACATTGCTGCTACTGCAGCAATGTGGCTCGTTATCGTCTAGCGGCGTAGTACTACGTCGCTAGACTCCTCCCCCTGTAGGCAGCGCTCGCGTGCTGCCAGAGGCGCGCTCCCGCTGTTTTTAGTCACAGCGGGAGTCGGGCCAGGGGAGGAGCAGCGGCGATCGCCACTGCTCTTCCCCAGTCGTCGGGGAATCTAGTTTGGAGATCCGCCTGCCTGTGTAAACAGAGCGGGTGGATCTCCTAAGTGACAGGGAGTGACAGATTGCAGTGCTCAGCATAGCTGAACATGCGATCTGTCCCTGACTCACTCAGTCACCTCCCCCCACACACGTCAGTAAGCACCAGGCATACATTAACCCCTCCCTCTCCAATAAAATTAACCCCTTCCCTGCCAGTGTCCTTTTTACAGTAACAGTGCATATATATATAGCACTGATTACTGCAGTAATGTCACTGGTACCCCCAAAAGTGTCAAAAATGTCGGTCAAGGGTCCGATCTGTCCGCCGCAATGTCGCAGTCCCGCAAAAAAAATCGCAGATCGCCGCCATTACTCGTTAAAAAAAAAAAAAAAAAACACCAAAAATGACAATCTTTCCCTTAGTTAGGGAACTAACTAATAACTTTTGCGCAAACCAATCAAAATACGCTTATTGTGATTTTTTTTTTTTTTTTTTTTTTTTTAACCAAACATAGGTAGCAGAAAACAAATTGGCCAAAAATGTAAAAAAATTTTGATTTTTACATTTTTTTTTTTTTTTTTTTTTGGGGGGGGGGGAATTTCATATAAAAAAATGTAAAAATATTGTTATTTTTTCAAAATAAACGCTATTTCTTTGTTTATAGCACAAAAAGTAAAAATCGCACAGGTGATCAAATACCACCAAAAGAAAGCTCTGTTTGTGGGAAAAAAAGGACGTAAATTTTGTTTGGGTACAGCGTCGCATGACCGCGCAATTGTCCGTTAAAGTCGCACAGCGCCGAATCGCAAAAAGTGGCCCAGACGTAAGACAGCAAAATCCTCCAGTGGTTAATCAGTCGCCCCCTCTCTCAGTACCTGTTTAACTACTCCAGGAATATACCTTAGCTGATGTTGTGAATAGGATAATATCATCAGGGTTCTCATCATGTATTGAACAGAATGCAAAGGAACCAACACAGGCTTCTGTCAATTTTATATTTTGATTTTTGTTTTCCTAAGGCTGGCCATACACTATACAATTTTCCTATTCAATTTCCTTTAGATTTACCTTCAACTATGTAGTACAAGGACCTGCCTGATTGCATACAAATTGAAAGTGTCTAGGTTTGACCTTATAATATATGGTTTTGGTAAATCTAAAGGAAAGTTGAACAAGAAAATTGTATAGTGTATGGCCAGCCTTAGTTATCCTACTTTTTTGGAAGAGTTTAATTGAAAAGTCCGAATTTGTTAATAGAATTCTCTTTTTGGTTTGGTAAAAATGCTTATCAAATTTTTACACCAATTTTTACCCGAAAAATTCCAGTGCAAAAATTCCAGTGCAACTCCAATCTTTAATATATAGACAGCCACAATCAATATGCTTAGTAAACTGCATATTACAGAAACATTTTAAATGAAGGCCCAGTATGCATACAATGAGTACAGCCTAGCTGCTCAGTACTCTAGACTGTAATGCAGACATTGGTGGGTGAACCCATCCACCCTGTAGCCTTTTATTTTAATCTGGTGAATTATGAACTCCTAAAAACCAGAATTTTGGTCTGAAACAATCTATATTTTTCCCCAGTGCTCGCTGTACAGCTTTCTTCTCTTATTTTAACATTTTAGCTTAAGTTTCTACCTTTTTAAATTGAGGGCAAAAAAAGTAATGTGACCATACTTAGTCTTTTCATCCTGCTCTGCACTGACCTGTAGGAGAAGTTAGATGGAGCCAGCACATCACTGAAGCAACATACACTCAATACTGATTGATATTTACCAGACATCATGCCTTTATAAACTAGTACACACAGTTTCAACTAACTAAATGTAAACTGTAGACTATAAACCAGGTGATGTGTGTTACATGTGTTTGAAGTCCAGATCACACTGCACAGCAAAAGACCCTAGTCTCTGTCCATGCCCTTTTCTGCTCTGCCTAAAGTGGATATAACCGGAGAGTGCAAAATCTGGTGCAGCTCTGCATAGAAACCAATCTGCTTCCAGGTTGTATTGTCAAAGCTTAATTGAGCAAGCTGAAGTTAGAAGCTAATTGGCTACCATGCAAAGCTGGACAAGATTCTTAGTGCTCCATTTTTAGTAAATGTCCCCCCTTACTACCTAATACAATTGGTTACTCAGCAAGTTAGTTCTACCCTTGGAGAAACAATACTGAATCCACATATAGATAGCAACACACAAACTTGTAATACAATGTTGGCTACAGCTCCTGAGTTTTAGAATTCAGCGTGCACTGGGGAGGGGCTCTGCAGTAACTTATTTCACATCAGATGAAACTGGTTGTGTGCACCACGTACAACACAGCACCACTGATTAACAACCCCTGAAGCCCAGGAACATGTCTATGACAGTTAGTGGGCCTTTTGGGAGACTGGGTGTCTGCTAGCAGGAAGTGTGTGCCTGCTATGATTAAAGGATTAAAGAGAGAGGAACAAAAGAAGATAGGACAAACAGGTGAGTTTGGAATTCTGCTTTAAACAGTACAGGTTGGTTGTGTTGAATGCATTGGATTACTCACCTGAGAACCAAAAATGGCAGGCATGAATAAGATCTGGGGGTTGGGCACCTTTTGAGTCCTGTAAAAGGGATTGGCCAGCTATTCTGTCTCTTAGGTCTTGTACACGAAAATAGAAACAAGCTTATTGCTGCTACTGCAACCACAAGTTTGTTTGAACCCCTTCAATGCCATAACATGTAGGATATGGCTTTGACCGCAAAAGCCTTAAAAAAATAACCCCTTCTCCTCATTTAATATAAAATGCACTAGATAACATTTGTGCTTACTATGTGAGCTTCAAACAAGAGATCCCATGGTCTTTAAAAAATGTTGCAGTTGCAACCCAGTGAAATTGTTACTTTTTGTGCTAATTTCTGTCAAAGCAAACCCAACTGGATCCTAATATTACACTGATTATTTACTGTATTGATCGCTCTCTTTTTTTTTTTTATTGCCGATACCGATATTTTGGTCATAGGATATCAGTATTGGCCGATATTTTCGGACATTAATTTTATTTATTTTTTTATGTCTACAGGTACTGTGGTGGAGGGATCTTGGGGTCTAAAAGACCCCTAACCCCCCTCCTCTGCACTTAAAAGCATTCAAATGCCAAGTTTGGCTGTGTTGAAAGCTGTAAGTTTTTTTTTTTTTTTTTTAATTCGGCGCCGCCAGTACTCGGAAGTGGTATCATGTCATGACATCACTTCCGGGTACTTGGCGGCGCCGAATTGAAAGAAATGGAGACCCGGTCAGACGGCAGCGGTGCAGATGGAGACCCGGTCAGACGGCGGCGGTGATGGTAGGATGCACTGGTCTGGTAGGATGCTCCTTGGAATGACAGCTGAGTGGCTTTTCAGCCGCATCGGTTGTCATTTCAAGACAGCCGACCGTCGGCTATGGACACCGGTACAGGGGTGATGCCTCTAGCTGCAGGCATCACCCTGGTACAAGCAGTTTCCTGAAATATCGGTAAATCAAAAGGCCGATTCTGATATATCGGGCAAAGTGCATATCGGCCCTCGATATATCAGCTTTACCGATAAACGGTCGATCACTAATTTATAGTCCATTATTTTTCTTGCATGCATTGTAGCTCTGGAAATGGAAAAGCTCAAATACCGTATAAAATACCAGAGATGGTTTTATCTAATCTTCACTGTTTAGGTATTTTCTTGTTTTTCGTATTTTTTAAGTAAGTTCGTAAGTTTTAGTGACACCAACTTGGCAACATGCTGCCTTATACTTTGATGCTTCTGTAACTCCTAGATAAGTTGCGTATCTTTGCTGGGAAATATAACTGAATGGTTGTTGTTCATAAAAAAAAAAAAAAAAAAAAAAAAACCTTTTCAAAAAAAGGAAAAAGGTAAAGCTGTCCTAAATTAAAAGCACATTTTGACTTTTAGGTTTCATTTTATTGAAATACGTAAATTTACAGCATACTTGCAGTATCTCACAAAAGTGAGTACACTTACATTTTTGTAAATATTTTATTATATCTTTTCATGTGACAACACTGAAGAAATGACACTTTGCTACAATGTAAAGTAGTGAGTGTACATCTTGTATAACAGTGTAAATTTTGCTATCCCCTCAAAATAACTCAACACACAGCCATTAATGTCTAAACCTCTGGTAACAAAAGTGAGTACACCCCCAAGTGAAAATGTCCAAATTGGGCCCAAATTGTCAACATTTTGTGTGGCAGCCATTATTTTCCAGCACTGCCTTAACCCTCTTGGGCATGGAGTTCACCAGAGCCTCACAGGTTGCCACTAGAGTCTTCTTCTACTCCATGACGACATCACGGAGCAGGTGGATGTTAGAGACCTTGCGCTCCTCCACCTACCTTTAGGCCCCAAACATGCTCAATAGGGTTTAGGTCTGGAGATATGCTTGGCCAGTCCATCACCTTTTACCTCAGCTTCTTTAGCAAAGCAGTGGTCAGCTTGGAGGTGTGTTTGGGGTCGTTATCATGTTGGAATACTGCCCTGCAACCCAGTCTCGGAAGGGAGGGGATCATGCTCTGCTTCAGTATGTCACAGTACATGCTGGCATTCATGGTTCCCTCAATGAACTGTAGCTCCCCAGTGCTGGCAGCACTCATGCAGCCTCAGACCATGACATTCCCACCACCATGCTTGACCTTAGGCAAGACACACTTGCTTTGTACTCCTCACCTGGTTGCATCACACAGGCTTAATACCATCTGAACCAAATACATTTATCTTGGTCTCATCAGACCATATGACATGGTTCCAGTATTCCATGTCCTTAGTCTGCTTGTCTTCAGCAAACTGCAGGCTTTCATGTGCATTCTTTACAAGAGGCTTCCTTCTGGGACGACAGCCATGCAGACCAATTTGATGCAGTGTGCGGTGTATGGTCTGAGCACTGACAGGCTGAACCCCCCCCTTCAGTTTCCGCAGCAATGCTGGCAGCACTCATAAGTCTATTTCCCAAAGACAACCTCTGGATATGATGCTGAGCACGTGCACTCAGCTTCTTTGATCGACCATGGCGAGGCCTGTTTCGAGTGGAACCTGTCCTGTTAAACCAATGTATGGTCTTGGCCACCTTGCTGCAGCTCAGTTTCAGGCTCTTGGCAATCTTCTTATAGCCTAGGCCATCTTTATGTAGAGCAACAATTCTTTTTTTTTCTTCAGAACTTTTTTTGCCATGAGGTGCCATGTTGACCAGTATGAGACCAGTGACCAGTATGAGAGAGTAAGAGCGATAACACCAAATTTAACACACCTGCTCCCCATTCACACCTGAGCCCTTGTAACACTAGAGTCACATGACCCTGGGGTGGGAAAATGACTAATTGGGCCCAATTTGGACATTTTCACTTAGGGGTGTACTCACTTTTTTGTTGCCAGCGGTTTAGACCTTAATGGCTGTGTGTTTGAGTTATTTTGAAGGGACTGTAAATTTACACTGGTATAAAAGTTGTACACTCACTACTTTACATTGTAGCAAAGTGTCTTTTTTTTTTTTTCAGTGTTGTCGCATAAAAGATATAATAAAATATTTACAAAGATGTGAGGGGTGTACTCACTTTTTTGTGAGATACTGTATGTCCGATCCCTTTAAGCCTAGTACATATCACTGTTTTCTTACCGCTCCAGTTGGAACCACTATAATAACAATCCGATGTTAGTACAGGGAACTCCTGCTGTTCTATTGTGTACTCACCCCCTCGTCAGTACACTGCGGTCAGCACTCTCAGCCATTGGCTTAGAGCACTGATTGGAATACGATCAGCTGCTAGTTTTCTTCTGTCGGACCGGCTGCTCTACATTTATCCTGTGTGTACTAGGTTTTAATCAGAAGACTTTTTTTTTTTTTTTTTTATTGTACATTGTGGAATTACAGGAAATTAAGTTTTCTACAATCCTTTTTTTCTTTTCTTTCAAGAAACCTAGGACATAAATACATGTGTTTGTATTTATGTTTGTATGTATACAATATCTCCAAATCTGCTACTACATTTAAAGGTCTATTACAGTACAGAAGATAAATAAAACAAGCTGAAAAGGGTCTCATCATTTCTGCCCATTACATTTTTTTTTTTATGTTATTTAAAATATTCTGTTAAAGCAATGGATGATATTTATAAAATATAGATGAAAAAAATGATGGGTGCCAATTGCTTTTGTCAATTTCTAGTTGTTGCAGGGAAATTGTGGGTTCTTTTTCTGTGGGAGGATATCACCAAATTTATCCAGGGTTGTATGTTGCAAGGTAACACTTTGCTAGATTCATATATAAATATATGTTTCCTGCTACAATAATGCAGGTGTACAGCTTTCTATTAAATGCCATGCATTTTAACTGCTGTTAAAACAAGAGTTTTACACCCCCAGTCAGACGCTGAAGAAAGAATTATAGTTAATTAACCCCCAGAATAACCTTCTATGTCTGCCAAACAATACGGCTTTTGAAGGCATTAAATATAGCTCACAAATGTGTGCTGTTTTTTTTTTTTTCTTGAGAAGAAAAACCCTTTTTAATGTATTTTTACAATCACAATTCAGTGTGTCTTTGTGTAAAAAGCGTCATTAGAAGGAACAATGCGGAGAGCTTTGACACATTTATTAAAATGATAATGCACTGAAGTGTCTTTACTGTGTTTCATACATCGGTGCATTTGCCAGCTGGGGGAACGATGTAGTATAAATAATACTAATAACTAAAGTGTGGTGTGTGTGTGCAGAATGATAAAATTGGCTTAGATCAAATGCACTGGAGTGCTGCTATTTAATCAAATGGGTTTGAACAACCCTTCAATGCCAAGTGTGTTTTTGCATTATTTTATACCACAATCAATATTGGAGAAAATGTACATAAAGTACCCTTTGAATAATCAGGGTGAAAAAAAAATTAGTTTGAGGTTTGATATAATGCTTAATATATTCGCATGAAGCAGTAATGATGCACTTGGTTGCCTCTAAACAGCTGCTTTCCATTACAAATCTTTTAGTACAATATTGTGAAAATGGCTGGGAGGCACTAGGCAGAGCTTCTACTTTTTTTTATTGAAAGTATTCTCATAACAAATTACTTGACAAGTGAAATGATTCTGAATAGTAATGCAGATGGGACATAAATTAAGAAAAGGGCATTACACCAGGCCTTGACAAATAATAAAAGTTTAATAGCCTGAAAAAAATATTGCTCCATCTTAATATCAATGTTCTTGATCTAAGACAGCATCTTTTATAAATGCCGTATGGGCAGAGCAAAATGGTCTTAATGTGCAATGAGAAAATGACACAAGTTCATACATTTAAATAGGGCTGAAACAACTAATCGACAACTAATCGATTATGAAAATGGTTGTCAACTATTTTCTTAGTCGATTAATCGGTCAGCCAATTAGTTGTCCTGCATACAGAATGTATTATTTGTTTACATATCAAAAAATACAGTGCAACGCACATACAGCTCAGTACACCCGTCTGTACATGTTAGTAGATGGCAGAGAACGTGTGTATGTGTGAGGAGCGATGCCTCATGGGAAATGTGGTCCTGGGCAAGAGAAAGATTCTAAAGTCAGAGGTTTTTTTTTACCTTGTTTACAATCACTTTAAGGGAAGATCAGTATCTGAACCCAGAGAAGGTGTAGAATGATAGACTAGAGGTGATATAAGGCATTACAATTACATTTAGAGTAAAAGTTTACTAGTATACTAGTATTGTGCATTATATTTAAAATTATTTTATCCATGAAAAGAAAAAGCCTCCGCTGTTAGTACTACTTTAATATATAAATGTTATTCCCCCCCCCCCACCCTTTATATAGCTGCTTCATGTTTGACTCCCATATATATATCCCATGATATCCTGCATATCCGACTTCTGGGCATATTTTTTTTTATATACATACAATTCATATGATATATGATATAATTTCACTGTTTCACAGTAGAAATTATTATATTACAGTAGCGATTATCTGCTGTTTTTTTTTTTTTTTTTTCTACTATAAAGGACTATTTTTTTTTTTTTTTTTAACCCCATCGTGACAGGTGAAAAAAAAAAAAGCATGCTGCTGCTACTAAATGTCTTATACTGCCCATACATGTATTGGATTTTTGGACAAAAATATTTGCATCTATATTATACAAAAATTATTTGTATATTTTGTTGAATGGACAAAAATTCTAACTGCATTTAACATTCAATTTTAAAATGAATATAACTTCTGAGCAAAAACCACATACACTATTTGAAGATTCGTTTGAGAAATTTTCCATTCTGCTCCTTCGAATTTTCCTGTCACTGTGGTTGACAACGAACACCAAATGGACCCCACTAATGGTTAGAAAAACGGATGAATGTTTTTAAAAATTTTCTAAAAAAATGTAGTTTGTATAGTATGGCCAGCATAAGTGACAGCAGGCACAGGGAGCTTGTATCAAACTCAAAAAGGAACAAAGAAAATGGCCACTGCCCCCACCTATTACTGGCCTTCATGGCAAAGAACACATGGAAGGGCTCCACACATGGAACAAATAAAGGTAAAATTCCCAGTTCAATCTGCCAGCCAGTTTGCTTACCAACCAAATTAACCTGTCTAACAATTTGCGTCAAAACAGGGGTTTAGTTAGCACACATTTGCAAACGCATGTGAAAGCTGCAGGGCCACTCCACGGCTCCCTGTATTACCTGCAGTCCTACTCTAATGAATTTATAAGAGCCTTCACAGTGGAAGCACATTCAAGCGAATGGATAGATAGGGGGCAGGTGAGCCTGGAGGTGGCCCATCCCTCCTCTGAAAGGTAATTGGGGGCATAATGGAAGCCCAGCTGATAGTATTACAGCAAAGGCTTCCAGTATGTCCACTCACCAGTACACATTAACAACAAAGAAAATGGCCACTGCCCCCACCTATTACTGGCCTTCATGGCAAAGAACACATGGAAGGGCTCCACACATGAAACAAATAAAGGTAAAATTCCCAGTTCAATCTACCAGCCAGTTTGCTTACCAACCAAATTAACCTGTCTAACAATTTGCGTCAAAACAGGGGTTTAGTTAGCACACATTTGCAAACGCATGTGAAAGCTGCAGGGCCACTCCACGGCTCCCTGTATTACCTGCAGTCCTACTCTAATGAATTTATAAGAGCCTTCACAGTGGAAGCACATGCAAGCGAATGGATAGATAGGGGGCAGGTGAGCCTGGAGGTGGCCCATCCCTCCTCTGAAAGGTAATTGGGGGCATAATGGAAGCCCAGCTGATAGTATTACAGCAAAGGCTTCCAGTATGTCCACTCACCAGTACACATTAACAACAAAGAAAATGGCCACTGCCCCCACCTATTACTGGCCTTCATGGCAAAGAACACATGGAAGGGCTCCACACATGAAACAAATAAAGGTAAAATTCCCAGTTCAATCTGCCAGCCAGTTTGCTTACCAACCAAATTAACCTGTCTAATGTTTTGACGCAAATTGTTAGACAGGTTAATTTGTTTGGTAAGCAAACTGGCTGGCAGATTGAACTGGGAATTTTACCTTTATTTGTTGCTTGTATCAAACTACCTGCCTATTAATAAGGAAGTTTGTCATGAATATTATATACCAATCCACATTTGTTTACAAGAGATAACTAGCCTGTTTTTTTTTTTTTTTTTTTCTTCACATTCGGTCTTCTTTCCCACCTTCAATTTCCTTTCTGCTTATTTCCTTCCTGTCTGGCCTTAACCCAGGGCTCGACAAACCCCATGCGCCAGGTCGCATTGGCGACTAGAATTAGCGGCCTGGTGCCTGGGTTACACTGCGGCAGGTGTCTTGTCGCCAGATATCCCAAGTCTCCTGTGAGGTGCGGAAGCCTCCCGCATGGGGTTGCGGCTCCCTGACACCCGCAAGGGCCGTGCCCGCATGCAGCAGACTTCCGCACCTCACAGGAGACTTGGGATGTCTGGCGACAGAATGGTGTCTGTCAGCTGTGACAGAACGGAGCCAATGCTTCCTGTATAGTTCCGGCTCCATCCTGTCACAGGCGGAGTGATATCAAATGCACTCCGCCTGTACGAGGAGAGATAAAGGAAGCATCGGCTCTGCATGCTTCCCCCAGCACCGCTCCTCACACTCTCCGCCAGCCGTTCCAGCCAGCAGTACCCACCAGAAGTAAGTCACATGCTAGGGGTGCAACTAGCCCCCCTCACATAATTGTAAATATCCCAGCATGTGCAGTGTTTCTGACTCCTACCATCATGACCACTTCAAATCACTGAAGTGGTCATGGTGGTTGGAGTGTTCCTTTAATTTCTCTTAGAAGAAGCAAAGTATGCTTGGGTTGAATGCCGGGCAACATCTGCCGATTTCATTAAAAACTGGCTGCCATTTGGCCCGTGTGTATGGCAGCCGGTCCGACAGAAGCCGGCCATTCGGCATGCGCGGAAAAAAACTGGCTCCTAACTTTTTTAGCTGGCTCCTAGATTTCAAGCAAATTTGTCAAGCCCTGCCTTAACCTTATCTACTGCCTTGATCGGTTTTGTTTAAGTCTCCTCTAGCTCCTCCAACTGGCTTAAAAGGGTAGTGGCTTCATGAATATTGCTGTTTATTCCCCAGGCCTCCCAGCAAGGACCATAAAGGAGCCCTGAGATTAAGGCCAGCCATACACAGAGCAAATTTCTTTCCTGCAACTATGGGTTGGGGTTGGACGGGGGAAGCCGTCCCCGCTGGGAGAAGACCATGATTATTGCTAGCCGCTATAGCAACTACTTGCCGTAATCGCAAGCGAATCCAGCAGGCTGGTTGTATGATTGATCAACTTGGTACATTGAGCCTGCCCATTACTGAATCGAACTGTCTATGGCAGGCCTAATTGGCGCAGACTTCTTTAGCTCTGGACACACCTAAAGCGTCCATATCTAGACCCATCCATTTTGGGATCTTAGTTGATCCAGGTATACAACCCATCTCCCGTAACTTGGCAATACATTCTCCATGAGTAGGTATTTTCCAGGTCATTAGGATTAGCGTACCATTGAAATATTCTATTCCATTTCTCACAAGGTCCAACAGTATAAAAAATTCACAGCAAAAACTGTCTTTTTACATGGCCTGACGCAATTATGGATCATGTGTTAATACTCCCATGGTCACTGCTTCCTTGCCTGCTAAAATAATACTGTCCGCCCCTTCATCCCAAAAACTTAGGAGCCAGCTCTCCTCATCCTCACCGTTGCTCGATGAGAGCACATTCACACGATCCCAGTTTTGGGATGTGTCAATGGCACATACCGCGAGCTTACTAACAAGTTTGTGGCCCTTCTTTTTCCTTAAGGCATTAACTGATTTGTTCATTGGGGCTGTACACCACACTTGCAGATCATCAGCCTGACTAGCAGTTGACTGTACACTCTCCAAACCTACTGCTAGCTGGCCCTAATTTCTGCCTCTGCATTCTCCCTCCTTTTGTGATCAAGTATTGAGAAAATTAAGGAAGTACAGTCCAACTCGGGACACTGTCTTCTTCTCTGCTTTACCTAAAGTGTCACTTTTGTTGAGAAAAAATATTCCCCCTCTGCGTGATCTATGTACATTTTGCAGGGATTTTAACAAACTTTGTTGCAGATTCCTACCTTTTTGTTCGGAAGAAATCACTGTTTGTGCCTCTGTGCTGAGTGGGTCAAATGGGAGTGGTTTTATATTTATCATTCAGCTGTGGCAGCTGCAGAACACCAATGAGAAAAGCTGCTTTGCCTGCATCCCTTTAGACGTGTTCTTATTGGGAGTATCTCACCAAAAAGGACATTTTTGTTGCAGGGGATGCCCTCCCGCCGCTTCTGTTCAGAAATGTAATTATTTGTAATTAAATGGAACGACACAGGGAAAAAGTATTGAACATGCTAACTGAAATGTTTAATACTTCGTACAAAATCCTTTGTTGCCAATAACGGCTTCAAGACGCCTCCTCCTATGGAGAAACTAGTCTCATGCATTGCTCAGGTGTGATTTTTGTCCCATTCTTCCACACAAACTGTCTTTAAATATTGAAGATTCCTTGGGCCTCTTCTATGAACTCTGATCTTTAGTTCTTTCCATAGATTTTCTATTGGATTCTAGTCAGGTGATTGGCTGGGCCCTTTATTTTCTTTCTTTGAAACCAATTGAGAGTTTCCTTCAGCATCCTGGCAGATGGCAGCAGACTTTTTATCAAGAATTTTTCCATTCATCCTTCCTTCAATGACCTAAAGTTTGCCAGTACCATTTGCTGAAAAACAACCCCACACCATGATGTTATGATGTTCACACCTCCAAACTGTACTTTTGGTTTTTGGGGTGATGTGCAGTGCCATTTGACCTCCAAACATGGTGTGTATTATGGCATCCAAATCATTTCATATGCTTGTCTAAATGTTGTTCAGCAAACTTTAACCTCCCTAGCGGTATTCCCGAGTGTGGCTCAGGGTTAATATACAATGCCAAAAGTGGTAACCCCCAACCACACTCAGGATTACCCCAGAATAAAACTCGCCTTCCCCTGCGATTTCCCCTGCCGTCCTCCCCAGCCTTCCTCCAGCCATCCTCCCGCTGTGTGTTCGGCCGATGCCGACACCTTCTTCTGGTTCCCTTCCCTGTGAGCGCCGCATCATGGGGGGTGGAACTGGCAGGATATTACACTGGTATCATGTCCTTTTTTTTTTTTTTTTTTAAATCTGTTAGGATTACAACTTTGTATCATGGCATCCAAAAAGCGTTCTTTTAGCTCAAAAACGCTTTTGGACGAACTGGAAAACAGCGAACGTGAATCAGAAATATTTGAAGAACTGAGCGATAGCGATTTTGTGAGAAAATTCGTCATCGGGTACTAAAAGTGACAACAGCGACGATTCTGCGACTGAGCTCAGCGATGTGTGGACGTGGTGCACTATTGACTGTGGTATGGATCAGGCAGCGTCCCCATGATTCCCACTTACTGGAGCACTTGGTATGAAAGTTAACATTGACCATGACAACCCCTTGGCATACCTACAATTATTTAGTTACCGAGTCCAACCGGTACAAAGAGCAACAATGCAATATGCATCGGAAGTTTGCAAGATGCAGAAAGTGGGAACCACTGACCAAAGATGAAATTCGTAAATTTCTGGGCCTAATAATTCTTCAGAGAGTGGTGGGGAAACCCCTGCAGAAGTGGTATTGGACAACCAATGCATTACTTGCCACTCCATTCTTTGGCACGGTCATGTCGGAGTACAGAATCTCCCTCATAATGAAATATCTCCACTTCGAAAACCAATGAAGAATTTGATGAAATTTATTATTATTATTATTACATTATAATTTATGATTTCGTGTTTCAAACTTTATCATACCCGGGATGTCTACTAGACTGTTTGGACAGATTAAAGTGAGTTATTCCTAAGAATTACAGGCCTAAAATATAAACCAACATATTTCCATGCAAAACAATGTACTGCTTTTAGCACAAAAATTCTGACATAATCAGACCACCAGGGAGGTTAAACGAGCTTTAATCGCATGACGACTGCCTCCTGTACTGCGGCACGCAGCCGCTTACAGGCAAAGTGACAGTACTACGTCGCTTGCCAAAGAGCCTGTAGGGGGCGAGCGTGCACCGCCGGCTGTGCGCTTCCGCCCCAGCTTGTTCCCTGCCTAGCCAGCGCGTGTGACCGGTGGCTCCGATGTCCGCCGGCCACTCGCAATCTTCCACAGGAGAGGGAGAAAGACAGACGGCTGATGTAAACACAGCTGTCTATCATTCTCCCTGAAGTAATGACTGAGGCTATGCGATCCTGCTATGTAGGATCGTATGTCTCTGATTACTTCACTAGCCAAGCCCCCTAACAGTTAGAATCACGCCCCTAGGGACACACTTAACCCCTTGATCATCAAAAAAGTTAACCCCTTCCCTGCCAGTGTCATTTTTACAGTAACAGTGCATATTTATAGCACTGATTACTGTAGTAATGTCACTGGTACCCCCAAAAGAGTAAAAAATGTCAGTCAAGGGTCCGATCTTTCCGCCGCAATGTCTCAGTCCCACAAAAAAAAACTCAGATCGCTGCCATTACTAGTTAAAAAAAAAAAAATGACAATCTTTCCCTTAGTTAGTAAACGCAATAACTTTTACGCAAACCAATCAAAATACGCTTATTGCAAATTTTTTTTTTTTTATGAAAAATATGTTGCGGAAAACAAATTGGCCTAATATGTAACATTTTGATTTTTTAAAAATTTTTTTTTTTTTGAGAATTTCAAATAAATTTGAAAAATATTGTATTTTTTCAAAATTGTCGCACTTTTTTGTTTATAGCGCAAAAAATAAAAATTGTACAGGTGATCAAATACCACCAAAAGATAGCTCTGTTTGTGGGGAAAAAAAGGACGTCAATTTCATTTGGGTACAGCTTCGCACAACCGCGCAATTATCCGTTAAAATCATGCAGTGCCGAATCGCAAAATAGGGCCTGGTCTTTGAGCAGTCAAATCCTCCGCGGCTTAAGTGGTTAACATGCTTTTTCTTCAGCAATGGAGTCTTGCATAATGAGTGTGCATACAGGCCATGGCAGTTGAGTGCATTATATTGTTTTCTTTGAAAAATTTTACCTGATAATTCCAGGTCTTTCTAAAGCTCTCCACAAGTAGTCCTTGGCTCTTGGACAACTCTTCTGATATTTATTTTCACTCCTCTGTCAGAACCTTTTAAAGGAGCACCTGGTCATGGCCAGTTTATGGTAAAATGATGTTCTTTCCACTTCCAGATTATTGCCCCAGCAGTGCTCACTGGAACATTCAGAAGTTTAGAAATCCTTCTGTAACCAATGCCATCAGTATGCTTTGCAACAATAAGGTTGCGAAGGACTTGAGAGAGCTCTTTACTTTTACCCTTCATGAGATATTTCTTGTGTGACACCTTGGCAATGAGACACCTTTTTTATAGGCCATCAGTTGATAATAATTTGCACTGACAAGTGACAGGATTGCTTTCTAATTACTGATAGATTTCAGCTGGTGTCTTGGCTTTCCATGTCGTTATGAACCTTCCTTTCTTCATGTGTTCAATACTTTTTCCCTGTGTCATTCCATTTTTTTTTTTTTTTTTTTTACTCCTAACTTAATTCCTGAACTTATTTGTTTTGTTTTTATTTCTGTGCATGGATTGTTACCGACATGTGGTGAAAAGTTCATGTCAATAGCACCTTTTAGAAATATATTTACCTAGAAAAATAGCGACGTGTTCAATACTTATTTTACCCGCATGTACATACAACACATGCACAAGCTACCTAACCTTCCTAGTGAAGTAGCATGAAAAAGGGTCTATGTACAATAGGAATACGCTAAAAGTCTCACTTGGCTTGCTTTATAGCGGCTTCACAATCTATTATTTATATCATATTGACCTATTTGGGACCCCAGCTTTTGAGATGACTTCCTCTGAAACAATGGAAGCAGCTAATGTGTACATTGCCCAATCAACTCATTTACATTCGCCAATATAAAATAGTATCTATTTTCCATTGTATAAAAGAGCAGCATGTGTAAACATTTCCAATAGCATTTGTTTCAGAAATGTTCCCTCAATGAAGCTGATGTTTACTTCTAAAACAAAAAAAAATTTTATCTGAGGAAATTACAAAACAGATAGATATATACACAGTATATCTGACGTAACACAATTGTTCATCCTTTTTGTTCCTTTTGTTGTGAATATATTTAGTCTTGAGCTTTCAGCACATAAAAATAACTATTGAAATCTGCATAATGGAGAATGTTCCCATTCACCTACACACGTTTTTCTGTGTTTGTACAATGCCTTAACTTAGGAGTGTAATTTGTTTGCGCTCTGCTGAGTGTCAGTTCTGATGATTGCAGAAACACTGGTAGTAGTTTTCATAAACATTGCAGAAAGGTGGAAGGAGGTAGCTTTCTATTGCTATTTGCAATAAAATAAAATAGTAAAATAGAGTATTGCTATACTTCAGTAACCAGTGTTGCAGGGCTTGACAAATTGTGCTTTGAATCTAGCATTTTTTTTTTTTTTTTTTTTTTTTTTAAGCATTTGTCTACTGGGCACTTTCACCCCCTTACTGCCCAGGCCAATTTTCAGCTTTCAGCGCTGTCACACTCTGAATGCCAATTGTGCATACAACACTGTACCCATATGAAATTTGTATCTTTTTTTTTCACATAAATAGAGCTTTCTTTTGGTGGTATTTAACAGAGGTGGGGGACTTCAATCACATGACTTGACTTAAGTCACCAGTTTGAGGACTTGAGACTTGCTTGACTAAAATTTAATAAGACTCGACTTGACTTTGACTTGGTATTCATGACTTGAGACTCGAAATGACTTTACTTTTTTAAGTTATTAAATATTTGCATTTTCTCAAGATGTGTTAAAGCAAAATTAATGTGCCTGTTATGTTTCTGACACCACAGTGACTTAAAACACCTCAGTGTGTTCTGATTTTTAGGACACTGGCTGTTTAACAATGGAAATACTTAACATGTTTTTAGTGACTGTGGTGTTGAAACCTGACCGGACGAAGGATTTTGAGCTGTTTGGGCATTCAGAGTGTTTCTTTAATATGCCAAGAAAAAAAGCATTTTTGTTAATGTTGAAAATAAAACAAAACCTTTCCTGATCACTGACTTTTTTAACTGATTTAAAGGTGAAAATTGGGGTAGATCAGTATTTTGACTTGATTTGTGACTTGACCAAAATAAATGACTTGACTTGACTTGCTTGACTTCTAGCAGGGACTCGACTTGACTTGCTTTTTGCCACAGTAACTTGGGACTTGCTTGAGACTTGCACATGTGTGACTTACTCCCATGTCTGGTATTTAATCATGGGTTTTATATTTTTTGCTGAGCAAATGAAGTAAAAAATTTTTTGAAAGAACCTTTTTTTAATTCTGTTATAATATCTTGCAAAGAAGTAATTTTTCTTCTTCCCTGATGTGGAGTGATGAGGCTACACTGATATAGTGACATTAATGGGCACTGATATGCTGCACTGATGGTCACTGATTAGCATTAATGGAGCTGCACTGGTAGTCAGGGCACTGATGATCAGTGCCCTGATATCCGTGTAAATGTCCCCTCTCACAGGATAGCCGGTTATTGGCTTTCCTTTCCTCATGCTGTGACAAAGAAATGCTGATAACTGGCATATGTTTACATGTGATTGGATACAATTGATCACATGGTAAAGGACCGCTGTGATTGTGTTTTTTACCTCGATCTGTAATCAGCTGTGTCCGAAGGGCATGGTTCAGAGAGGTTATCATCAATAGACGTCTTCCCAGAACTGGACGACTGTGCTGTAGCCATCTTTCTGCTATAGCGCAGTCGGCAAGTGGGAGGAAGATGCGGAAGGCTGAAAAAAGCCCAGACTCCAGGATGCAATTTCTAGTCGCCATGGTGACCTGGCATCTGGGATTTGTCAAGCCCTGCAGTATTGCTAGTAGCCCCCCCCCCCCCACACAACAACTGACTTATAGCATGTCTTGTTCTGCTCTGTATCTCTGTGGAGGTTGCCATCTTGGTGGAGGCAGACCTTATGTCAGAACTGCTCCCTTGATCACTGTTGACCATCATGACTGGAGGTGGAAAATTCAAAAGGCAGCAGGGGTGGTGAAGAAATTTGACATCCACAGTATGAGTAAAACTGCAGGTAGCTTACTCTCCAGCAAGAAAAACAGTGCACAGTATAGTAGTGACTTCACCATCTCTAATTTTGTGAGAATACCAGGTATCAAGGGCAGCCATGGGCAGTGTATGCCTTAGATGATCTCACACTGCAGATATACAGGTACGAGGCTACAGAACTAAAGTTGTTAGGCACATGTTAGGAGGAATGCAGGGCAAAAGGTAGATTTTTTTTCAAAGTATTCACTAGCTACAATTAACCTTTCTACATGTTTTATATAAGATAGCCAAGGTACATTTAAGTATCAATTCACATTAGTTTCCAAGTTTTGAAGTTGATAATAAACACTGCTTAAGCAGCACAATCCTCAGCCTGCATGTGTATTTTACTCTTGTGGCCCTAAATAACAATCTACAATTTAAGTCCAGCTCTGTTTTATAGATTTCTGAAATTGTATCGGTTACCTTCATGTTTTAGGCTCCGTTCACATGTAGGCGTTTTGGGGCGTTTTTGGGGCGTTTTTCTGCTCTAGGATCAGCTCTCAAAACGCCCAACAAGACAAATCCTATTCATTTCAATGGCCCCTGTTCACATCTGAGCGTTTTGACGCTGTGAGCAAAACGCCCAACGCTCAAAAAAGTACATAAGCTTCTTTTTGGGCAGATTACAGGCGTTTTCCATTGGTCTCTATTAGGGTTGAGCGAACACCTAGATGTCCGTGTTCGACGGGTTCGGCCGAACTTTAAAAAAAAGTCCGGGTCCGTGTCCCGGACTTTTACCGAACTTTTCCCGGACACCGAACCCCATTGAAGTCAATGGGGACCCGAACTTTAAGGCACTAAAATGGCTCTAAAACACCAAAGGAAAGGGCTAGAGTGCTGCAAATGGCAGCAAAACGTAATTAAGAGCATGGCAAGTGCTCTGCAAACAAATGTGGATAGGGAAATAACTTAAAACAACAAAAAAAAAACAGAAAAATAAAACAATGTTCTTCTTCATCTCTGAAGGACGAGGCCCATATGGAGTAGGAGGGAGGTTGAGGTGGTGGTGGATGTGGCGGTGACATAGGCGTGCGCACAGGGTGTGCTGGGTGTGCCTGGACACACCCTAATCACCTAGGGCACATAGCATTGCCAGTGAGGAGATGGGAAAGATCTCCCTGGGACCTGCTCTGCTCTATTTCTCCTTGCCTACAGGTACATGGCCCCGATACATTACTCTCCCTGCTGGCAAACACATGCATGTGTATTTCAACTTTGGGGTGCACACCTTAATGCAATAGGCTGCGCACACCTATGGGCGGTGTAGGTGGAAGCGGCGGTGGAGGAGGACCAGGGCCGGATTAACAGCATCATGGGCTTGGTGCTGAGGATTTTGAAGGGCCTTAAGGGCCGTGCCTTGCCATGCACCCAGAGGAGGAAGGGTGCAGCCATGCATGCCTAATTCAACATGGGATGCTGTCTCTGAAGCCCATAAACACATCCATGCATCGCCAACTGTCCCTCCTTGTCCGGCCTTCACGCTGTGTGGGGAGGTTCTGAGGGTGCTGCCTGGGGAAGCGAGCATAGAAGCCAGACTTCTGTGTTTACAAGTGACAGAAGAGCGGTAACAGTGAATATGGCCAACCCGGGGCCTATATAAAAGGTAGGGGCCTGGAGCTGCAGCTCCAATAGCCCCTACATTAATCTGGCCCTGAGGAGGAGGACGAGGTAGCCAACACTGCTTCTTTTCAAAAATTTTAAATGAGGGTACACCCCAAAAGAGTGAGAAAGAGCAAAAATGGAACAATGGGTGGGTAAGGTCGGTATCCATTGCTATTCTGCATAAGGTACGGAAAAGTCCCGTGGGATCCATGCCTGGTTCATTTTAATGAACGTGAGCTTGTCCACATTGTCTCTGGACAGGCGGCTGCGCTTGTCTGTTATAACGCCCCCAGCCGTGCTAAATACCCGTTCAGATAATACACTGGCTGCAGGGCACGCCAGCACCTCCAAGGCGTAAAGGGCAAGCTCAAGCCATGTGCCCAATTTGGAGACCCAGAAGTTGAAGGGGGCAGACCCGTCATTCACTACATGTAGGCGTGTGCACACATACTGCTCCACCATGTTGGTAAAATGCTGCCTCCTGCTAAGACGTTCCATCTGAGCTGCTGGTGCTGCTGTTTGTTGTGGCGTGCTGACAAAGCTTTTCCACATTTCGGCCATGCTAACCCTGCCTTCTGAGGTGCTGGCGGTGCCCTGGTTGCGTTGGCGACCTCCTCCTCCTCCTCCTCTGCCTTGTGCTTCCACTGTGGCCCCGCTGTCAGATGGGAATGCCAGCAGCATGGCGTCTACCAGCGTGCGCTTGTACTCGCGCATCTTGCGATCGCGCTCCAGTGAGTGAATTAAGGACGGTACGTTGTCCTTGTAACGGGGATCCAGCAGCGTGGCCACCCAGTAATCAGCACAAGTTAGAATGTGGGCAACTCGGCGGTCGTTGTGGAGACACTGCAGCATGTAATCGCTCATGTGTGCCAGGCTGCCCAGAGGCAACGAAAGGCTGTCCTCTGTGGGAGGTGTATCGTCCGTGTCCTCTGTATCCCCCCAGCCACGCACCAGTGATGGCCATGAGCTGGCCTGGGTGCCACCCTGCTGTGAACATGGTTCCATCTCCTCCTCCAGCTCCTCCTCCTCCTCATCCTCCTCATCCTCCAGAACTGTGCCCCTGCTGGACAATTGCGTCCCTGGCGTTTGCGTGTGCAGGAACCCACCCTCGGAGCCCCTTGCGAATGACTGCCCTGAAAGCCTTGGAAATGTTACCTCTTCATCCTCCTCCTCCTCCTCATCCTGTGCCACATCCTCTTCCATCATCGCCCGAATTGTTTTTTCAAGGAGGCATAGAAGTGGGATAGTTAAGCTGAGAACGGCGTCATTGCCACTGGCCATGTTGGTGGAGTACTCAAAACAGCGCAACAAGGCACACAGGTCTCGCATGGAGGCCCAGTTAAATTAAATAGCGGAATAGAAAATATGATCCAAAAAAAGTGTATGTATATCACACGTACACAACCACACTGGGCCCCAATTACTATTGTTTGTACCCCTAAAAGGCTAGATGAGGAGTAGGGGGAGTATGGAACAGGCAGCACCCTCAAACCTTCAGAAGTATGAGATGAACCCCAACAACTTGGAAAGGTGGATCTCTCTCACACGTACCGACACAGACTATCCCGCAATTCAATTGATCCTCAAAGGTTTTTATTGAATAGCGGAATAGGAAATATGATCAAAAAAAGTGTATGTATCTCGCACGTACACAACCACACTAGGCCCCAATTACTATTGTTTGTACCCCTAAAAGGCTAGATGAGGAGTAGGGGGGGTATGGAACAGGCAGCACCCTCAAACCTTCAGAAGTATGAGATGAACCCCAACAACTTGGAAAGGTGGATCTCTCTCACACGTACCGACACAGACTATCCCCCAATTTAACTGATCCCCAAAGGTTTTTGATTAAATAGCGGAATAGAAAATATGATCCCAAAAAAGTGTATGTATATCACACGTACACAACCACACTGGGCCCCAATTACTATTGTTTGTACCCCTAAAAGGCTAGATGAGGAGTAGGGGGAGTATGGAACAGGCAGCACCCTCAAACCTTCAGAAGTATGAGATGAACCCCAACAACTTGGAAAGGTGGATCTCTCTCACACGTACCAACACAGACTATCCCCCAATTTAACTGATCCCCAAAGGTTTTTGATTAAATAGCGGAATAGAAAATATGATCCAAAAAAAGTGTATGTATATCACACGTACACAACCACACTAGGCCCCAATTACTATTGTTTGTACCCCTAAAAGGCTAGATGAGGAGTAGGGGGAGTATGGAACAGGCAGCACCCTCAAACCTTCAGAAGTATGAGATGAACCCCAACAACTTGGAAAGGTGGATCTCTCTCACACGTACCAACACAGACTATCCCCCAATTTAACTGATCCCCAAAGGTTTTTGATTAAATAGCGGAATAGAAAATATGATCCCAAAAAAGTGTATGTATATCACACGTACACAACCACACTAGGCCCCAATTACTATTGTTTGTACCCCTAAAAGGCTAGGAGTAGGGGGAGTATGGAACAGGCAGCACCCTCAAACCTTCAGAAGTATGAGATGAACCCCAACAACTTGGAAAGGTGGATCTCTCTCACACGTACCAACACAGACTATCCCCCAATTTAACTGATCCCCAAAGGTTTTTGATTAAATAGCGGAATAGAAAATATGATCCCAAAAAAGTGTATGTATATCACACGTACACAACCACACTAGGCCCCAATTACTATTGTTTGTACCCCTAAAAGGCTAGGAGTAGGGGGAGTATGGAACAGGCAGCACCCTCAAACCTTCAGAAGTATGAGATGAACCCCAACAACTTGGAAAGGTGGATCTCTCTCACACGTACCAACACAGACTATCCCCCAATTTAACTGATCCCCAAAGGTTTTTGATTAAATAGCGGAATAGAAAATATGATCCCAAAAAAGTGTATGTATATCACACGTACACAACCACACTAGGCCCCAATTACTATTGTTTGTACCCCTAAAAGGCTAGATGAGGAGTAGGGGGAGTATGGAACAGGCAGCACCCTCAAACCTTCAGAAGTATGAGATTGTGTTCACTGTACCCCACAAAGATTGAGTTCACTGCACCCCACAATGATTGTGTTCACTGCACCCCACAAAGATTGTGTTCACTGCACCTCACAAAGATTGTGTTCACTGTACCCCCCAAAGATTGTGTTCACTGCACCCCACAAAGATTCTGTTCACTGTACCCCACAAAGATTGTGTTCACTGCACCCCAAAAAGATTGTGTTCACTGCACCCCAAAAAGGATGTTGTTCACTGCACCCCAAAAAGGATGTTGTTCACTCCACCCCAAAAAGATTGTGTTCACTGCACCCCACAAAGATTGTGTTCACTGCACCCCAAAAAGATTGTGTTCACTGCACCCCAAAAAGATTGTGTTCACTGCACCCCAAAAATGATTTTGTTCACTGCACCCCAAAAAGATTGTGTTCACTGCACCCCAAAAAGATTGTGTTCACTGCACCCCAAAAATGATTTTGTTCACTGCACCCCAAAAAGGATTTTGTTCACTGCACCCCAAAAAGGATTTTGTTCACTGCACCCCAAAAAGATTGTGTTCACTGCACCCCAAAAAGATTGTGTTCACTGCACCCCAAAAAGATTGTGTTCACTGCACCCCAAAAATGATTTTGTTCACTGCACCCCAAAAAGATTGTGTTCACTGCACCCCAAAAAGATTGTGTTCACTGCACCCCAAAAAGATTGTGTTCACTGCACCCCAAAAAGATTGTGTTCACTGCACCCCAAAAAGATTGTGTTCACTGCACCCCAAAAAGATTGTGTTCACTGCACCCCAAAAAGATTGTGTTCACTGCACCCCAAAAAGATTGTGTTCACTGCACCCCAAAAAGATTGTGTTCACTGCACCCCACAAAGATTGTGTTCACTGCACCCCAAAAAGATTGTGTTCACTGCACCCCAAAAAGATTGTGTTCACTGCACCCCAAAAAGATTGTGTTCACTGCACCCCAAAAATGATTTTGTTCACTGCACCCCAAAAAGATTGTGTTCACTGCACCCCAAAAAGGATGTTGTTCACTGCACCCCAAAAAGGATTTTGTTCACTGCACCCCAAAAAGATTGTGTTCACTGCACCCCACAAAGGATTTTGTTCACTGCACCCCACAAAGATTGTGTTCACTGCACACCAAAAAGGATTGTGTTCACTGCACCCCAAAAAGATTTTGTTCACTGCACCCCAAAAAGATTGTGTTCACTGCAGCCCAAAAAGATTGTGTTCACTGCAGCCCAAAAAGATTGTGTTCACTGCAGCCCAAAAAGATTGTGTTCACTGCAGCCCAAAAAGATTGTGTTCACTGCAGCCCAAAAAGATTGTGTTCACTGCAGCCCAAAAAGATTGTGTTCACTGCAGCTCACACACAGAAAAATGGATGTGGATCACTGACACCTGCCTATCTCCAATCCCACACCACACAGCAATATCGATTGTAGTTTGTAGAACACAGTTTCCCTAAAATTCAGCAGACTCTGTCCCTAACAGGATTGAGAAGAGATCGTAGATCAGGATTGAGTGCAGATTCACCCCACCCCCCACACAGCAATATCGATTGTAGTTTGTAGAAGACACTGACCCTATAATTCAGCAGACTCTATCCCTAAAATGCCTACAACTCGCCCTGCCTAAACACTCCGACCTGTCCCTCAATTCTATCCGGACACAAATGGTTTTTTCCTGCCTATCTTTCCCTAATCAGCAGCCAGCACGTTGATGTGTGCTCTGTCCCTGAATCTAAGCAGCATAATGACGCCGCTGCGGCTGCCTCGAACTTATAAAGACTTGGTCACATGCTTCAGACGGCCAATCACAGCTACTGAGACATTTGCAGGCATGGCTGGGATGGCTTAAGGCACACCAGTTAAACGATTGTTGATTGGCTGTTGAAAGCCCGCCATGAAAAGAGCGCCAAAGCATGCAAAACCCGGAAATAAAACGACCGAACACGGATTTTTACCCGAACATACAGTAAAGTGTCCGTGTCCGTGTTCGGGTACAAAAAATCCAATTATTCGGTACGAACACGAATAATACAGTCCGTGTTCGCTCAACACTAGTCTCTATTCAATCTAAAAACGCCTGCACAAAAAACGCCTGTAAATCGCGGTAAACAACGCGCGAAAACGCTATGCTCAGGTGTGAATGTAGCCTTAGGCTTAAATGTTTATGAATGAAATGGTGGCAGTACGTTATGTCTTGTGTTTTAAACGGAGTACGGCAACCTAAGCTTGATCAAGTTTGCTACCCCTACATCTAAGAAGTGGAGATTGGCACCCAGTGTAAAGTGTCCTAACATAGATTGGAGACAATTGGAATTGCTGCACAATGACTGGAAACAGTGACTGATGTCATTACGTGACCCATTTTTTTTTTCATGTCGCGGCTTTATTAACTTTTCAGTAATTAGATCAGTTGGCCTTGGAAATATTTTTCACTTCATACACAGCCTAGGTATTGGCTATTCTGTCTTCATGAAAATTAACATAACTTACAGGCTCATACATGAGCCGTTTTATACAGTGCCTTCAAAAAGTATTCATACTCTTTTTTTTTTTTTTTAATTTTCCACATTATGTTACAACCAAAAATGTAAATGTATTTTATGATAGACCAACACAAAGTGGCACATAATTGTGAAGTGGAAGGAAAGTGATAAATGGTTTTAAAATGTTTTTTTACAAATATCTGAAAAGTATGGCGTGCATTTGTATTCAGCCTCCTTTACTCTAATACCCCTAACTAAAATCTAGTGGAACCAGTTGCCTTCAGAAGTCACCGAATTAGTAAACAGCCCACCTGTGTGTAATTTTAATCTCAGTATAAATACAGCTGTTCTGTTAAGCCCTCAGAGGTTTGTTAGAGAACCCTAGTGAACAAACCGCATCCTGAAGGCAAAGGAACACACCAGTCAGGGATTAAGTTGTGGAGAAGTTTTAAAGCAGGGTTGGGTTATAAAAAATATCCCAAGCTTTGAAGATCTCACAGAGCACTGTTCAATTCATCATCCGAAAATACAAAAAAGTATGGCACAACTGCAAACCTACCAAGACATGGCTGTCCACCTAAACTGACAGGCCAGGCAAGGAGAGCAGCCAAGAGGCCATTTGTAACTCTGAAGGAGCTGCACAGGTCCGGTGGGAGAATCTGTCCACAGGACAACTATTAGTTGTGCACCCCACAAATCTGGGCTTTATGGAAGAGTGGCAAGAAGAAAGCCATTGCTGAAATCAAGCCATAAGTCTCTTTTGTAGTTCGTGAGAAGCCATGTGGGGGGTCAAAGCAAACCTGTGGAAGAAGGTGCTCTGGTCAGATGAGACTAAAATTGAACTTTTTGGCATTAAAGCAAAACGCTATGTGTGGTGGAAAACTAACACAGCACATCACTCCGAGCACACCATCCCCACTGTGAAACATGGTGGTGGCAGCATCATGTTGTGGGGATTCTTTTCTTCAGCAGGGACATGGAAGCTGCTCAGAGTTGACGGGAAGATGGATGGAGCCAAATGCAGGGCATTCTTGGAAGAAAACTTGTTATAGTCTGTAAAGACTTGAGACTGTGGCGGATGTTCATCTTCCAGCAGAACAATGACCCTAAACATACAGCCAGAGCAACAATGAAATGGTGTAGATCCAAGCATATTCATGTGTTAGAACAGTGTGTTAGAACAGCCCAGTCAATGTCCAGACCTAAATCCAATTCATAATCTTTGGCAAGACTTGAAAGTTGCTGTTCAGAAGCTCCTCATCCAATCTGACAGAGCTTGAGATGCGCAACGCTGATAGAGCCATACCCAAAAAGACTTGCAGCTGAAATTGCAGCGAAAGGTAGTTCTACAAAGTATTGACTCAATTGACTCAGGGGGGCTGAATACAAATGCACGCCACACTTTTCAGATATTTATTTGTAAAACAATTTGAAAACCATTTATCATTTCCCTTCCACGTCACAATTCTGTGAAGGTCTATTGTGTTGGTCTAGGATATAAAATCCCAATAAAATGCATTTATGTTTTTGGTTGTAACATGACAAAATGTGGAAAATGTCAAAGGGTATGAATACTTTTTCAAGGCACTGTACATTTTCCTTTTAGTAAATAAATGTGATAGCTGTTGTCCCATAATATTTTCAACATTTAATTTTATTTTCCAGAAAATAAAACTGCCAATCATAAAGAAGCAAAAAAGCTTTGCATCTGAAAAGAGAAAATTAGCTGCCCTTGACCTAGTGGTATTCATTTCCTGTCAGTTCAAATGTCTGTATGAAAAACAAAAGATTAATCTTTCTTATTAAACACAAAATGAATCATCCTTCTGAGTTCCCCATTACACAGATTTCAGATATTTTGTGTTCACTTGTACACAATTTATAGCTGAAAGCTTGTCTAAGCCTAAAACCAAAAATATATAATATATTGCAGCTTACTGATTCTTAGGTATGTTGGCTGCATAAGTGTGTGTGTTGTTGTTGTTGTTGTTGTTGTGTTTTTTTTTTTTTTGTTTTTTTTATTAGGCTTTATTTTACTTATTTTTACCTGATGATCTGGACAGTAACACGCTTCCTGTTTTGAAGGCCCTTTCAGATGGGTCAAATCTATCTGCAATTTTTTGGGCAAATTCAGACTGAACCACAATGTGTTTGTATGTGTATAGGTGGGGGGATATAAAAGAATTTACATCCACTTACACCCAAGTCCATTTATGTCTAAATTCATTCAATCTGACAGAGCTTGAGCTATTTTGCAAAAAATAACGAGCAAAACTGTCACTCTCTCTAGATGTGTAAAGCTGGTAGCTACATACCCAAAAAAGACTTGCAGCTGTAATTGCAGCAAAAGGTGGTTCAAAAAATATTGACTCGGGGTGCTGAATACAAATGCACCCCCACATTTTGTAGATATTTTGTAAAAAAAGAGTTTGAAAACCCATTTTATCATTTTTCTTCCACTTCTGCCACTTTGTGTTGGTCTATCACAAAATTACCCAATGAAATACATTTACGTTTTTGGTTGTAACCTAACAAAATGTGGAACATTTCAAGGGGTATGAATACTTTTTCAAGGCACCGTAGGTTTAGAAAGCTTAGTGAGGGCTATGATTTTAACATTCTTGGCTTTTCTGAAAACTACCCGAGGATGATTAGGAATCCTGGTGGCCAATTTTGAGTCAAATTGTATGATCGTTCAATGTCGATCTAAAAAACACTTGGATGGAGCGGTAACTGAAACTTAAACCTAGTTGAAAAAATTGGACCTCAGGTTCTAGCTTCTGTGGATGTAAACTTGATTCATGAAATTTTACCTAGGCACGTATATCTGCAGCGTTTTCTTCTCCAAGGCCCTGAGTACCGTATGTTTCTCCTGCTCCGTTTGTCGGTTATTAGCACGATAAGTTCTGACAAGTTCTCTGTCAACCAAGATAAAACCAGGCTGAAATTTGTGTCGGGATGGGTGCGATAAAATGATTAGCAGAGAGCTGGTCTATTCACAGCACATTCCTTTCTTCCTTTGCGTATATGGAGTGGGGGTGTGTGCCTTTCCTCTAATCGGCTGTCTCAGTGTCTGTCAAGTCTACACTCCCAGTGCTGAACAGGAAAAGAAAAATTCTAGCAAGATGTGCACTTTCTAAAGAATATACCAAGCTGAAGACAGCAGATACACATGTAAAACTTATGTAGGAGATTTTTCTCATCTCTGTGTATCATCTGAGGCTGTTCACTGGGTATACATGAGGGTTTACATCCACTTTAAATTCCAAGAGATTATCAGTGTATGTACAGTAATACCTCCCATAGGCCATTCGAATCTACTATACACTATACCCCTCCTGGCAAAATTAGGACCCAGCTGTGATGATAGATTAATATATTTTTGATCTCTCTCGATCTAGATGAGGCACTCTGTATGTATTGTCTCATAATATTTTGACCCCTATTATTATTTCCCATTTACAATTGGGTCATGTTTTACTTATATATTTTTTTTATTATTTCTTTCATATGGGTTAATGGTTACGCCGCAAAGGTAAGGGGGTTTATGGATTTTAATACCTTTTTTTGACAGTGTTTTGAATACTAGCACTTGGTTTCCTTGCGACCCCTTTAGAGCCGGTTCACACTACCACGACCAGAAAGTCGCCCCGTGACTTGTTTAGAGACTTGTTTAGAGACTTGTGCACTACTTTGAAGAGACAGACGACTGTCTGTGGGGAATGCCTGGCTAATCTTTTTTCTTCCTGGAAAGTCTGATAACAATTCACTTCAATTAAGATAAGGAGGCGACTCCCATTGAAGTATATGGGACAGTCGGATCACAGGTCGCCTCAAAGTAGTACAGGACCCTTTTCTGAAGTCGGAGCGACTTCAGTAGTGCCAATTAAGACGGCACTGATTGATTAACATTGCTTTTGTTATGTCAAGCGACCTGGGGCTACACAAGTCGCCTCACAAGTCGTGCTAGTGTGAATGGGCTCTTAAACTCATTCCCATGGTATGCATATTTAACTGGGGAGAGTAGCCCTGTAAGTAAGCTGATCAAGAGGAAGTTGCCTCAAAATGCATCCTGTGCATGCTCTGGGTGGTAACGTCACACAGCGGGTCATATTTGTCAGACCTTATGGATGATTGAGGCTCATCTGATTCCAGACTAGGCTTTGCCAGGAAAGTTCTTTCTGAAAGTCGCTTTTTTATCCTCCCCAGCTGCCATGTTCTCATTCTTCCAGCAGTTTCTTATGCTCCTCCGCTTATGAAGCCTTCACACTGTGAACAGTATACCTTGTTTTTAATAAAGCGTTTATTATTGATGATCCTGCACTATGGTCCTTGCGCTGTGTTCCTCCCTCCACCTTTACTTTGTTTACACAGATAGAGTTCCCCCTCCATTGCATGCATCAGCAGACCTAAATTTAGTGTCAGTGATATGTTTAGTATTTGGGCTACCCACCTGTACAGTCTTTTGGTATAACAGATGATGTTGTGTCTTTGCTTTGTGTTGCGTATTTTATATCCTATATATATTTTAGGCTCTTGCAAGTCTTTATATAATGCACTTGGATGCACTTGATTGGACTGAGTGGAGCGCTGTGTGTCTTTGGCACCTAGCAATTTTTTTTAGAGGAACTTCATATAACTAACGGACTAAAGCCCAACTCCAGCTAACACTTTTTAGGCAGTTAGAGAAACCTTTTTTTTTTGTTTTTTTTTTTGTTTTTTTTTAGGAGCTAAGTGAATAAAAGCTGACCATTGTGAACACCTCTGACAGTGTTAGTGTCACTAAACCCACATCATAAAGCACTATCAATAAATGGTGTATTACATGCTGTTTATACTCAGTCACTGAGATTTGTTTTGTGTATTCTGCAAAAAAACTGGTTGATCCTGCTGTTCTCTATCTCCCTCTTCTGTTCATGTCCCCAGTGCAGCTAGGGATTTTGCAAAGCAGTTTTGGCAGCTCTGCACATGCTCAGTTTTTAGTGAGTTTTAAATTACATTTTAAAACCGTTTATTGATATTAATGATTTATTTTTACTTTGTATTCCAAAGGCTGATTTCTTTTTTTTTTTTTTCTGTTTATATATTTTGAGCATGTTACCAGTAGCAGAGGACTAGGAGCCCCTCCTGCTTATGTTTCCCTGCAGACAGGTGGAGAAGAGGGCTTGTTCATGTGACAGCTGTATATCCATTAGGAAAAATGTACTTGGATGTTTATTTTTTAGTTTAAAATAATTACAGTGCCATCATCCATATACAGAAATGGAAGGGACAATGTAAATTAAACAGTGTGTGCTTAGTATCACTTTAACGTATCTGTTACAACTATCTAACTGCTAGTTTTGCTGGACAGCTTGGTCTGGTTAACAAAATTCAAAAATAAATAACTTGCTGGCAGGATCAATAGATTATAAAACAACGTAACAGGAGGGATTTAGAAAAACAAAGACGTGTGTGTTAATGCTATTGATTGACTGCATCACTTATGTAATTTTTTTATTTTGATCATAGTTTTACTTGAAGTTTTTAATTTTCCTTTGCCTTCTCTGGTTCCTCCCTTATCCCCTCAGCATATTAAAAATGTTTTAATAAAAAAAAAAAAAAATGTAGATTTCCATTGTATATCTTATTTTAAATGTGATGTCTTCATTGGGACTCTGTGCTTCTTTATGTGATGCAGACATAGAGCTGGTAGGAAGGGATGGCAGGGTATTGGACATAAATTTCTGAAAACATCACAGCACTCAACCTCAGTACCTCTGTCAAGAAACCTCCGCCCTGAAACAAGCAGTGGGCTGACTCTTTCTTTTTATTTTTTTTTTTTTTTTTATAAAGGGTTGCGTTTTTTTAAACTTTTATGAACCGTACATCCATTGCTAAAGTTCATCAGTAGTACAACAAAACATCTTGGCACGCTGTCTTGTTTGGCATGTTTTTTTGTACTACTAAACTTTGGCAATGGATGTACGGTTCATAAAAGTTTTATTGCCTAATCCTTAAAAAAAAAAAAAAAAAAAAAAAGAATCCGCCCACTGCTTGCTTTAAATACACAAGAAAAGGAAGAAGGGAGGTCCATTTTCCATTTTATCTATACCAAGTAATCTTATTGCAGAAAAAGAGACCAGAGCAGTCACATATTTTATAAAAACGATGCAAAATATTGAAGGCGAAAAATAAACTGTGCACAATATATGTTATGGTCAACAACAGTGCATATATGGGAATAGAAAAAACCAAGGACTATTCTGGAGCCACCGCAGCCTCTTGCTTCATAAGTTAATTTATACATTGGAAGCCTTATTAATCAGATTAGGCCAGAATGAGAGGAAGGGAGGGGTTGCGGATTTCCAGATTAGAAGTAATGGCTTTTTTTTAGCTTAAAAAAAAAATAATAAATGAAAAAGTATTTGTCTCCCTGCAGGAAGAGTATCCTCTTCAATATATCCCAGTAAACAATGTACAGGATTACAAGTATTCAGAATTTGGAGGGTTGTGCTAGCAAAATGTAGTAATTTCAGACCAGTAAGCTTTGAATACAGGGACAGTCCTAGACTATATTATAAATAGAGCCCACATTTCTGGTACATTTAGTACAGTTGGATGATGCGAGCCTACCCATCCGAAAGAGAAGATAGGGAGTATAATAGGAACAATGCAGAACATTTTGTTTGCAACACTATCTCAAGCAGAGATGACCATAGGCGACTACTGTAAGGGCAAGACTTCCTGCCGCACTTCCTCTGAGATCAGGCATGTCCCATCGCCAATTGGACATCGTTCTCTCAAGGTGTTTGGTAGTAGTGTGTATCAGGGATTTGCAGTAAGTAGAAGTAAGAGCGGAATGATTCTTAGATGAAGTTGTACAAATAATATGCCTCGATAGGTGGATATCAGACTGCATTTGTATGCAGATTGCCTTAGATAGCGCCCACATGTGATGCTAAGCCTCTATGATTAAAAGAACTGAAATCTAATAAATGAAAGGGGTGGGCCAGGGACAGTAGGAAAAGTTAGACTATGCTGGGTGTCCTCCGGCCAGGAAATGAGACCAGCTCTTTCTGAGAAGCTATCCTTGTACAGTGAAATCAGAGTAGGCATTTATTGTACAGAGGAGGAGCCAGTCTGTGCAAGGTTAAAGGTAGGGCTGGAGCTCAGCTTGAACCTATGTACTTAGATGCAGTGTAGTTCCGCTTTAAGCACCCCAAAACGAAAATGCTATTTAATATTGAATGTAAAGTCACCCATCCACCTATGTCATCATCTTGAGTAAGGGCAAAAAATTGATGTAGCATTTACTTCCTGAAATCCATCTGCCCTTAGCTCAGGCATTCAGACAGGAGGGCGTGCTTAGCTGGGCGTGCTTAGCTGGCAAAACCCCTCCCCCCTCCTGAAGACTCCTGGGATGAATGACATAATTTACTTAGGCCTTCATAATCACCCAGGCATCATCCTGTAGCCTTTGTCAACTTCCCTCAGCTTTGTTGTGTCACCAGGATACCAATATAATTGTGAAATTAATTCATACAAAAACTTTGTGATGGCGATCCGAGCCAGCAATTTCAGAAACAGGCACTCACTCTTCAGGAAATCGCTCATTCACTCTTCACTCTGACTACTGCATCTGGAGACTGTAGTATTTATATTTACAAGTGTTAGTGAATGTAAAGGCTGTGACCATAGGATTTTTGTCAATTCACTTAAAGATATTTGTCAACTTAATGGAACCTATATTGTGTTTTAGAGAATTATTAGCCTGGTTTGTAACCCTAAGGAATATTGCTATAGTGAATAGTCCATACCCTGTCTGGTGGACTACCATGGATCCTTTGTGTTTCGTCGTCTCTTCTCTTACGTCCCTTAGAAATTTTAGGGAGTTTTGGGGGGTCAACCAGTGTTGGCACTGCTCTCCTCTCATGATTTTGTCCAAGGGTAACTAAGCCATGCAGTAATTCCGAATATTTACATGTATAGAATGTATAATAATGCATTTATTTTAATAGCAGTCAAAGGCCTAAGACCAAGCTTAGGGACACAGCTACTCTCAGGGCCGACGCTACCCATAGGTGAACTAGACAGCTGCCTAGAGCACGCTGCCACCTAGGGCACAGCCAATGCCCCTGGGAGGGAGGAGGTGGGGAAGCATCTGGCAAAACTGACAACCTGGCAGGACAAGGAAGTGACAAGCTGGCTGGCCACGATGGCAGGGATGTATGACACCAGTGGGGGGGTAGCCGCTCCGCTCCCCTTGGGTGACATTGCATAGGCTCTTGCTAGTGACCCAGACAGGGCCTTTGACAGCTCTGTGAGAGGAGCTGCAGTTTTGCAGTGAACAGGAGACGGGGCTGGGGGAGGTTATAATCTCTATCAGTTGAGGGCAGTAGGAGCAAGCAGGCATCGTGAAGCATTAGGCATCGAGCAGGTCTGTGCTGTGAAAGTTTCAACACACACAGGGACATTAGAATAACGTGGGTGGAGGCATGGACACTTACTGTGTGTTCTATGGATGATGAGATCCGCAGGATTTCAACATACCAACCCCCTCCCCCCCACCTCTCAGACAGCTATGCCATCCTCGACATCGTGATCCTACTACATTGCACAGCACACCACTACAAGGCAGCTCTCCTCTTCCAGCCAGAATCCATGCAGGAGAGGGCACACACACTGTACACACTTTCCCATCTGTCACAGCAGAGGTATTACACAGCCCCCAGTCCTGGACCAGTATAGGGGGAGGATGCTCTTAAAGGGGGGCTATGGCCTGGCCAAGGCACATTCCACATTACAATCCCCCTCCCCCAATGACAAAATGACAATATACAAATAGGTGTAAATGCATACAGTGCATGTGTATTCTATATATATTGGATGATTAGCATTTTGTTCAGTAATGCAATAAATGGGCATGTAGAGGGGTAGAGGGGGTTGGGAGAAAGGAGGTGAGAGAGAGGAAAAAAGAAAAAAAAAGTGTAAGAGAAGGAAAAAAAGATAATGCATGAAAGAAAGAGGAAAAGAGGGGGAGGAACAAAAAAAAAAGGGAGAGAAAGAATAAGAAAGAAGGGTAGAGAGAAGAATGGGAAAGCTTAAAGGAGAGATGGGGAAATAAAACCTGAAATTAGGATAGAGAGAGATAAAAGGGAAAGAAAGGAGAACAAAGCGAGCGAGAGTGGTAGCTATAGGGGGTTTAATACTGTACGAGTGGAAAGGACTTAGGGAGTGCCAAAAGTCAGCAGATTAGAGGGTGCAAATTACTTGCCTTGCCCCGGGTGCCGACAACCCATGCTACGCCACTGGATGACAGTGCTGTTTTTGATAGGAGCGGGAGTGATGCTGGCTGCGAGAGTGGGAGTACTACTGGTGGGGGTAGGAAGGAAAACTGAAACAGTGCTGCAGGAGCAGAGATAATGCAGTAGCAATGCTGGCTGTAGGAGCCGGAGTGAATGCTGGCGGGGGTCGGAAGAAGACCTTAGGTAGCGCTTGGACACTTGGTGGTGAATAGGGAATCTTGCTGGCTGGTGGATGAAAACAGGATGGTGGTAAAGACTGTGACGTGGGGACATTGGAAGGCGCCACAAAAATCTCCACCCCCTGCCACCTCCACCATATACACGGGCAGAACAAAGGAGGTGGAGTCAGGAGCAGAGCCAGGGCATGGCAAAATTAGGTTTTGCCTAGGATTTCAAAAATTCTTGCACCAGCCCTGGCTACTCTATGCATCAGTATATTTGGTATCAGTATATATCAGTATATTATATGTTCAGTATATTTGGTGTGTTTGTATGTATTTGTCTTTATAACAGAAATTATTTTATGTGAAACACTTTTGTGAGTACATTTAGTGTGTGGGTTCTGGCGTTTTTTTTTTTTTTTTTTTTTTTGTTATTCATTCTCATCATTTATCATGCAAGATCTTATTTATCAAAATGTCCAACAAGCTTTCTGGTTTACTCATAGCAAGCAGATTTGTTTTTTCTTTATTTTGATAAAACAGGTTACATATATCCACTGCCCTGCTTTTCACATCCTGATATGTAATTTTTTTTCAGATCAAAAGTATGCATCCCACACTTAAAAAGAAGTAAAGTAGCACACATTCTAAACCTTAGTCCTCCACTCAACTTGAATCCAGTTTGGTTTAAGAATCACTGTGGTAAGTTCTAGAGTTTGTGACTTTCTTTTATGTTGTACTAATGTTTTTGAAGTGGTTCTAAATCTTGAAGTTTTTTTACCTGAATGCATTTTCTGCATTCAGTTAAGAAAAAACTTTTCAGTGTGTGCTGCTCTACCCCCAACCCAGCTCCCACTCATACTTACCTGAGCCTGATCTCTGATCCAGCGATGTGTATGAGAGCAGGGGCTCTCTCAGCTACCTATATCGCCATTGGCTCCTGCTGCTGTCAATCACAGCCAGTGAGGAGGGGGATGGGCAAAGAAAGCGAGCATGCAGGAGTAACCCCAGAGCAAGCAGCTTGCTATAGGGTCACTCTGCAAGAGGAGGGAGCCAGGAGTGCTGACAAGGGACTTGAGAAGAGGAGGATTGGGCTGCTCTGTGCACAGAGCAAGTAAGTTTTTTACATGTTTTTTATTTAAAAAAAAAAACACAAAGCTTTACAATCCCTTTGAATACTGTACTAGACATGTACAGAGTAATAGTTGTTGGCAGTGTCCGGTATGATTTCATCATCCATGAATGTAAATAGGTGAAATGTTAAGCCGAAATATTTTAAAGTGGTTGCTTTTAAAATAGTTTCATAATAAACATAAATACTTGAACCCTTTATTACATTTGTTCTTGCGCTATACACACACACACTATGTATATATAATATTTGTGTTTGCATGCTACTTTTTTATTTTCTTAGCATATACCATTGCAAAGTATGGAATGTCCATGTGCGTTTTGGGGATGGCTGAGGAATTTAAAGGAGAAGTTGCTGTCAACGCTTTGTGGCCTAAAACAGGTGAGACGTCACTTCCTCTTTTATTTCCATTTTAAATCATTGTCTTATATTGATTTAGTTGTGTGCATTGCAACCCAGGATTGACCCAAGCAATCCTAATCCGATGAGTAAACAGGCAAGGACTGAATCATTCCAATGTAGGTTTTATTAAATCAGTCGGAAAGTAGAAGCGTGTGTGTGCGCGCGATCACGGTGCTTATGGACTCTCCGACAATACCACGCACACGAAAATGACATTGCATAATGGTGGCATTAGACCAAAAGAAGCTGCCATTGTGGCACAGTGGGAAGGCTGTGGCAGACGCATTTACCCATATGCACCGCAGGAAATTAAGTTGGCATTATAGTTGTGATAACCCAGGCATGTGTGACAGAGAACAACCTTTCATGGGTTATTGCCACCACACTGTAGAGTATTCCGCATATCCTCAGTAGTGAAGTGGCCAGCCAGTTCCTCTGAAAATGTAGGGCTTTCAGTGAGCAGAGGTTTGACCTGGGCAGAGCTGATGGGGAGCGGAAAGAAGTATTCTTCAGGGTGTGCGAAGGGAAAGCTGTCATGCTGCAGCCCTCAAGGTCAATTATCAAAAAACATGTCAGCCGCCCAAGAAATGCCAACAACTAAGGTTGACAGTCCAAAGGGCCTTGGAATTGTCTCTAACTGGTAGTACCCTCTACCCCTGATTGGCTGGCACTCTACGTGTGTGTGTGTGTATATATATATATATATTGTATAGGACGTCTGGGATGGATTCTGGAAGGCAGGTATGTGTCCCCATTATTTTGGTTGTGACCCCTTTTAACCGGCAGTCGCACCTGCAGCTAGGGGGCGAGGGCTCGTCAGCGGGGACTCCGATGCACGGGGAAGGTGGCTCAGATTGCTGCCTGACACCTGCGATCGCTTCACGCTGAGAGAGAACAATGGTCAGCTGTTGTAAACACTTCTATATAGGAACACAGGTCTCTGTGATCATTTCACAAGCCATGCCCCCCCACAGCCCCAAGGTACACATTTAACCCCTTGATCACCCACAGTCTTAACCCCTTCCCTTCGAGTGTCATTATTACAGTAACCGTGCATATTTTTAGCACTGATTACTGTAGTAATGTCACTGGCCCCCCAAAAGTGTCAAAAATGTCAGGGGTTCAATCTGTCCGCCGCAATGTCGCAGTCCTGCAAAAAATCGCAGATCGCCCTCCATTACTAGTAAAACCAATCAAAATACACTTTTTTGCGAATTTTTTTTTTTTTGTACCAAAAAATATGTAGCAGAAAACAAATTTGCCTAAAATGTTAAATTTAGATTTTTACATTTTTTTTTTTTTTTTTTTTTTTTTTTTTGGCAATGTTCTATAGCAGAATGTGAAAAATATTGTTTTTTTTTTTTCACAGTTGTCACTCTTTTTTTTTTTTTTTTGTTTTATAGCGCAAAAAATAAAAATCACAGAGGTGATCAAATACCACCAAAAGAAAGCTCTATTTGTGGGGAAAAAAAGGACGTACATTTTATTTAGGTACAGCGTCGCATGTTGGCGCAATTGTCCGTTAAAGTAACACAGTGCTGAATCGCAAAATATGGCCTGGTCATTAAGGGGGCAAATCCTTTTGGTCCAGAAGTGGTTAACGGGGACAACAAGAGACCGAAGTAGTACTCAGACAATCTCACCCATACAGGGTGGGGGTTCTGTGGTGATCCAATAGAAAGAGGAAAACCGATTTACAGTTTTCCGAGGATTAAGTCCTGGTAGATCCAGTTGCTCAGAGATTTTGGATGGGAGAGAGCCTGCAACCCTGACTATGGAGACTTTGTTCTTGAAAGGTTTAACCTGCATTCAAGAGAGGGCTGAAAAGAGTAGGAAGCAGTCAGAAGGTGTCTGTGAGGTGTTGAGTGGTACAGAACCCATGTGTGAGAGTGGTGTGGACTGTCTGGCTACTGAAACAATGTGTGTGCTCCTGTGGCCCCTTTTCTGGGCCCCTGAAGCATATCTCACGTTTGGGTTGATGAGCATGTGTATTCTTGTCATGAATCATCTGATACTGTCTAAATGCCTGTCAGCCATACTCTGAAATTCTTCAAAATCCGAATATGCTGTACACAGAATATGCCAATAGCGTTCAATACAAGGAAAAACACATGCAGAAAAACCATGATACTGGCTTACAAACAGAATCCCTTTTTGGACAGCAGTATGCAACTCCTGTTTAGTATCAAAATTAGTTTAGATCCTTTTCAAAAATGCCTAGGGATAGCCCCTGCCCTGCCTAGCAATGTAGATTCATCATATTCTAGCATCAAGGATATTTGGGGCATTATCAGTATTGACAATCTGCCTGACGGCTTTATCAATAGATTTTATGAAAAACTTTGGCAAGAATTATCCCCTCTTCTTTTAAACTTTTCAATGCCATCTCACTAAAATGTCCTTTCTTCTCTCAAACTTGGAGGCACAAATATTGGTTATCATGAAGCTAGGGAAGGACCTCACAGACCTGAGAAGCTATCACCCTATATTATTATTGAATGGCAAGATTAAACTTTACTCCAAACTTATCGCTAACCGTTTGCAGCCCTGTTTCCATTCCTTGTGAGGTTTGTGTCTCATAGAGAGGCAAGAGACCACACCCTAAAAACTCTGCATTTAATCCACTGCGCCTGATCTAGAGTGTTCCTCTCTGCCTACCATCAATTTATGCTGAAAAAGTATTAGAATGGTTGGATTGGGACTTCCTCAGACTGACCTTCTCACACATTGGCTTTGATTATTCTTTTGCAGCAAAAATGTTACCATTACTACACCAAGCGCTTGGCTCAGGGCCAATGGCTCTCCATCTTCCAGATTCCCTATCGCAAACGGAATCCTTCAGGGATATCCCCTGTCCATTATTATATGTGAAGACAATAGAGAACCTGGCCATTGCTCTTAGAAATTGGCCAAGTTAAAGGCCTTCAACTTGGATCCTGGGAATATAAATTGGCCCTTATTCGGATAACTTGCTGCTTTATGTTTCGGCTCCAGAAAGGGCCTCCCAGCCATCTCTTACTGAATTTGAGACATTTGGAGCTTTAAGTAATTTTATAGCAAATCTTCACAAGAATAAATTTCTCAATATCTCTTTATTGGCTACAACAGTGACCTCCATCCAATGTTCATTTAAATATCAGGCGGACACCATAAAATATCTGGGTGTGCTTATTCCATACTATCTTTAAACTTTTCACACTAAATTATATGCCACTACTTAAGTCTGATTTACAAAAATAGTGCTTCCTGATGCAGTCCTGGTTTGGTAGGATAATTGTGATTAAAATGAACTTTTTAACCAAATTTTTTGTGTTTTTTTTTTTTTTTCCCCAAATGGTCCTTGATCTTTAACTGAGCACGTACCTGCATAAGCTTAAACACCTCGTCACTAGACTTTTTTTGGCATTATACCCACCCTAGGGTAAAGGAGATGGGGGGCCTTGGTCTGTCTGATTTCTCTATATTATACGGCAGTACTATTGGCCCGTATCTTAGACCTGGTACTGTCAGAAACAATATAAACAATGGGTCACTATCGAGACCCTGATCTCCCTTAGGGACCCTCAGGCTTTTTGTGGGTGCAGAAACTCCATTAAGATCTGAATTGCGGTCCTGCTTTCCTTTGTTAGACACTACAGTATTGTGCTGGAAGAACTCAATAGGCATGTATGCACTTTGGACTACTCCAAGCCCTCTCACTCCTTAAAGAATGATGAAGAAAAAACAATTCTGGTTGCTATGAGTAAACCAGAAAGCTTGTTGGACATTTTGATAACTTAAGGCCCGTACACACGTACCGATCGTCGGCATACAAACGTCGGTGGACGAAGGATCTGCCGATTGTACGCGTGTTAGTATGGTGCCTCCGACAGATGTCTGCGCACAATCCGCGGACAAAAGTCTTTCGTGCAAACATGACAATATTTGTATGCCGACACCAGAACGGACGATTGTTCGCCTGTCAGTACACAATTCGGCCGACAGACCGCAGATTTGCAAGACTGGGCATGCTCAGAAAATAGAAAACACAGGGAAAGTTAACCATTACATGACATCACTTCTGCAGTCGGCGGACAAAATTCTTGTGCTGTCCTTGTGCTGTCTTTGCACTTTTCAGCAGACACCGACATCCCGGGGAGAAAAGAGGAACATTTGTATGCCGACCATCGGTACGTGTGTACGGGGCTTTAGATTTTGCATGATAAATGATGAGAATGAATGAGAAAAGAACTGCCAGAACCCACACACTAAATGTGTCTTAGCCACATTTAAAAATGAGATTAACAAGAAAAGAGAAAAGTATACTAGTAAATACTGTCTTACTGAAGATATGGGTCATCTGTCTTTTGACCTATGAAAATCTCTGTCTCTCTCTCCTGTATCCTCTCCAAGCCTAACATGTTTCACTTTTCAAATTGACTTTGTTAATCTGACAAAGCTCTATTTTAAGGGGGAAACATGTTTTATGTTTGGGTGACTTTATTTATATGGGAGTACCTTCTGACTTTATTTTCATTTACATTCACATGTTTTAATTTTTGTCCTGACACGTTCTGTTTATGGTCATTTACATACCGGTTTATGATTTAAGTTTAAGGTTAAATTTTAGATAGGTGGCCTTTTGGTGCATAGGGAAGCGCACCCTTGTCGGATTCTAGCTATTTTAATCAAACAGTGGGGAGACTCCCTCGTCTCAGATACATTACTATAGCCTTCAGCACTGATTAAGCAGGATAAATACGACAGGGTGTTTGTACAGCAGTCAATCAGTAGATCGACTTTTGTACAAGCACAGTACCCATATATGGATAGAAATTTGTCTGGTCCCTGCTGAACGGGCCAAATTTTTCATCCTCGTAAGGCCAGCTTAAGACAGACATTTTGGAATGTAAAGCAGTTATATTAACAAACTTGGTATTTACCTGCATTCAGGTTTACATAGTTAGGTTGAAAAAAGACACAAGTCCATCTAGTTCAACAATAAAAAAAACAAAAAACAACTATACCATCCCATATACACAATCCTATACCCACAGTTGATCCAGAGGAAGGTGAAAAACCCGAGCAAAGCATGATCCAATTTGCTGCAGCAGGGGAAAAATTCCTTTGCTTAGCAAACTGCAGCTTGGCATTGCATGCTATTAAGCTTATGCCAAAACCCCCAGATCCTTCTTCTCCATTGATTCCCCCAGTTGTACTACCCCTAGTATGTATGATGCATGCATATTCCTAGCCCCCAAGTGCATAACTTTACATTTATCAACATTAAACCTCATTTACCACAGTCACCCATTTAATCAGTGCATTGAGGTCGGCTTGTAAGTTGGAGACATCCTGTAAAGAAGTTATTCCACTGCATAGCTTGGTGTCATCTGCAAAGACTGAAATGGTACTTTTAATCCCAGACCTTATATAATTTATAAAGGTATTAAAAAGTAAGGGTCCCAACACTGAACCTTGGGGTGCACCAATGATAACCTTAGACCATTCAGAGTAAGAATCATTAACCACTACTGTCTGAATGCTGGCTTTTAGCCAGTTTTCTATCAATTACAAATGGATTTTTCCAAGCCTGTAGACTTTAACTTACACGTTAGTCATGTGTGGGGGACTGTGTCGAATGCTTTTGTAAAATCCAAGTATACTACATCCACAGCCACCCCTGTCCAAGGTTTTACTTACCTGTATGTGGTCTTTTATTGAACTCTCCAGTATCTTCCAGACTATAGAAGTTAAACTAACAGGTCTATAGTTACTTGGTATTAATGGAATAACGTTTATTGGAATAAGTACCTCAAATCCTAAATTGTTTTAGAGAACAGTCAGTCTGTCATCAAGAGATTGAAGCTGAAGACAACGTCAAAATCAGAGGATATAAAAACATGTTCTTTTTTTGTACATTTAATTATAGGCCTTTAATTGTTCTATAAATACAGTATCTTTCATCTAATGTATTGATTTTAATGTGAACCTAAAAAATAAAGAATTTATTTTTAAAGGAGATTCATGGGTTCAAAGTTGTACCCTTAATTCCATGCTGCAGCTTCCGTAGTGATACTGCAAACACATGTATACCAAGCGCTGGAGGCATAGATCATGGATGGATTAGTGGGGAGACCGGTGCTGACCTATGCAGCTGTCAAAATACACTTTGGAAAGTGCAAGATACAGACATACACAAAACATAAGACCGCGATCGTCGCCCACAGTGGTTGCTGTAAAAAAAATAACTGCAAGACTGTGAACATCTGCTAGGTATGTAGAGGATAAGTCTCATAATAGTGTATTAGCCGCAATGTGGTGGATAAAAACAGACTTCTTGATAAAAGAGTCAAGTTAATAAAGCCAATGATACCACTGCAAGAGGACGGTGGGCATTGGTGGAAGGGTCCTGGAGCGCCACACCAAGGGCTAATAGAGGGGTGGCACTCCAATAGCCCTGGGGGATGCGATGTTGCCACTTGAAAGGCCAGACGGAGTACAGCGCGCTTGGATGACTACATGGTCATCCAGCGGGCAGGAGCAGAAAGAACCAGCAAAAGCCTTGGGGTCCCAGAGTGGAACACAAACTTGTATAGTGGCCGTGATGATGTGTTTCGCGCGCATGCGCTTTATCAAGTATGTGGCGCTGCATGACCCTTCCACCAATGCCCAGGAACCTCTTGCAGTGGTATCGGTAGCTTTATTACCTTGACTCTTTTATCAACCAATCTGTTTTTATCCACCACATTTCAGCTAAACAACTGTTATGAGACTTTTATCCTCAACATACCTAGTGTGTTAACAGTTCTGCAATTAATATTTCTAACAGCGACCACTGTGGGCGCTGAGCGCCGTCCTTTGTTTTGTGTACGTGTGATACTGCAGCTGTCCCGCGTCGGCTCTAAGACCAAGAGCTGGTTGCCAAATGGTTGTTTGCAGCTGCTCTGCTCCTCACTGGAGCGCCAAGCTGGGAAGAGGCAGGTAGTGTCAGCTTTGACTCTCTCAGCCGCACCCTGAAAGGCAAAGCCAGCTGTCAATCAGGCAGCCAGGTGTTTTTTTCAGCAGCAATTCATTCCTAACCTTATATTGGCAGAATAGGTAAATGTGGAATGAGCTTGTGTATAATCTTCATGGTAGGGCTGAGGGGAAAGAAGGTGGATCGGCAATACTCTTCCATTGTTTAAAATAGCAATACAACATGAAGTTGTCATTGCCCAATAGATTTTGTTTTGTTTTTTGTTTTTTTTTTTTATATAAATTATACTCCTATGTTTAACACAATTTTGTTTTTTGTATGTTGAAAAATGGGCCCCTTGCCAAAATAATTAGTGCATTTTTGCTATAGACAAATCACTGGTTTCATTGTAATTTAGAAAATATAGGTACAGTGTCTTGAAAAGTATTATTACCCCTTAAAATTTTCCACATTTTGTCATGTTACAACCAAAAACGTAAACGTATTTTATTGGGGTTTTATGTGATAGACCAATTCAGTGTCACATAATTTTGAAGTCGTAGGAAAACGATAAATGGTTTTCAATTTTTTTATTTTTTAAATATCTGAAAACTTTGGCGTGCATTTGTATTCAGCCCCCCTACATCAATACTTTGTAGAACCACCTTTCACTGCAATTACAGCTGCAAGTCTTTTTGGGGATGTCTCTACCAGCTTTGCACATCTAGAGTGACATTTTTGCCCAGTTTTCTTTGCAAAATGGCTCAAGCTCTGTCAGATTGGATGAGGAGCGTCTGTGAACAGCAATTTTCAAGTCTTGCCACAGATTCTCAATTTGATTTCGGTCTGGGTTTTGACTGGGCCATTTTAACACATGGATATGTTTTGATCTAAACCATTCCATTGTAGCTCTAACTGTATGTTTAGGGCATTGTCCTGCTGGAAGGTTAATCTGTGTGTTCAGGGTGATGTGCAGTGTTAGTTTTCCGCCACACATATCATTTTGCTTTTAGGCCAATAAGTTCAAATTTGGTCTCATCTGACCAAAGCACCTTCTTACACGTTTGCTGTGTTCCCCACATGGCTTCTCGTAAACTACAAATGGGACTTTCGTTGGCTTTCTTTCAACAATGGCTTTCTTTTTGCCACTCTTCCATAAAAGGCCAGATTTGTGGAGTGCACGACTTAATAGTTGTCTTGTGGTCAGATTCTCCAGCCTGAGCTGTGGATCTCTGCAGCTCCTCCTGAGTTACCCCGGGCTTCTTGGCTGCTTCTCTAATTATTGTTCTCCTTGCCTTGCCTGTCAGTTTAGATGGATGGCCATGTCTTAGTAGGTTTGCAGCTGTGCCATTCTCTTTCCATTTTCAGATGATGTATTGAACATTGCTCCATGAGATATTCAAAGCCTGGGATTATTTTTTCATAACCTAATCGTGCTTTCAATTTCTCCACAACTTTATCTATGACCTATCTGGTATGTTTCTTTGCCTTCATGATGCTGTTTGTTAACTAAGGTTCTCTAACAAACCTCTGAGGGCTTCACAGTACAGCTGTATTTATATGGAGAATAAATTAAACACAGGTGGACTCTATTTACTAATTGGGTTTCTTCTGAAGGCAATTGGTTCCACTAGGTTTTAGTTAGAGGTATCAGAGTAAAGGGGGCTGAATACAAATGTGCGCCACACTTTTCCGATATTTGTAAAAGAAAATGTAAAACAAAATTTTCATTCCACTTCACAATTATGTGCCACTTTGTGTTGGTCTATCACATAAAATCCCAATAAAATACCGTTATGTTTTTGGTTGTAACATGACAAAATGTGGAAAATGTCAAGGGGTACGAATACTTTTTTCACGGCACTGTATTTCGCAGCTTTACGACTTGACTTCTATTGTAAGTGCTGTTTTCTCAGTAAAAATTGTTGAGCAAGAAAAATTCTAAGTAAAAATGCCAGAGCTTATTCATTCAACCTGACACTTTAAAATAATACTTTTGCAAACGACATTCTTAACCATAATGAAACTAAGGGAAACTTATTTTTTTTTAAAATAACATTCTCAGACAACTCCTCTATATGCATCTGTAATTAAGGAATTTTCAAATTTAAGATACAGGATATTCTGTAGTGTAACCTGATATTGTTCTGATTATCATGTGATTTAATTATAATATATTCTAATAATAACTCTATTAAGTTAACTTGTTTTGCCCTTTTGGCCTCATGCACACAGGGTGTTAGAAAAAAGGAGCTGCAAAGCCACTACCAACGCCAGGAAAAAGCAGCTGTAAAAATGTGCTTTTAGTAGCTATTTGTATAGGGCCCACCCATTGTGACATCACATGCTCTCACAAGAGGTGGGGTCTCACGGTGACGTTACCAGATGCCACGCCCCATGGCTATATAAGAACCGGCAAAGAGCGGAGCTGGCACAATGACGGGAGACAGTGTCAGAGGAGGAGGACTGGGCTGCTGCCGAAGAGGACAGCAGGGGGGGGAGAAGACCATGTATGTCCCCCATACTCATTCACATGGGGGCTGAGATCTAGGGGCTTCCAGATTCTGATAATCCCCCTGCCCGCAGACCAACACAACCACCACCCAGGGTTGTTGGGAAGAGGCCCTTGTCCCCATCAACATGGGGACAGGGTGCGTTGGGGTGGGGGGGGGCGCAGAGCATCCACCGCCCCGCCTATGTTGAGGGTGTGTGGCCTGGTATGGTCAAGGGGAGGGGCTCGCCCCCCCTTCCATTTCCTGTCCTGCGGGGCTGCATGCTCGGATAAGAGTCTGGTATGGATTTTGGGGTGGACCCCATTCTTTTTTTCTTTTTTGGCATGGGGGTTCTCCTTAAAACTCATACCAGACCGAACAGTCTGTTATGGTCTTTTTCATTTTAGCGTTGGGTTCAAGTTCCATACCAGATTAAAAGGGCCTGGATCTTAGGGGGGGCCCACACCATTTTTTTTTGGCATGGGGTTCCCCTTTAAGATCATCAGAGCATCTTCATGATCCTCGTTTCCACTGAGCGGATCGGTTCGGTACGGTACGCTATTTTGAGTGTTTCCATTATGAAAGTGGCCCATACAACCAAACCAAACCGCACCATTCCTGGTCCTCCTTCAGATGTAGGGCCATAGGAAATGGTACGGTATGGTTAGGGCGGAGCTACTGGCGTCACACGATACATCCCACTGATTGGCGGACAGGAAAACGTCAATGCTCACGTCAAACGAAAAGCTTAGTCCAGATAATAGTCCAGACTTGCAGTGGAAACGCTCACCTGAATAGGCCGGACCATTATAACCCTACCAAACTGTACCGACCCGAACCGTTCCGCTCAGTGGAAACCAGGCATTAGGGAACCATTGATTTTGACATGTCAATGTCCAGCGTTAAGCCGGGTTTAGCAGCGTCAGACATTTTTACAGCTGTAACACCGGTCCTCAAAACGCTGGCCCTGGGTTGTTTTTTTTTTTGCAGCTTGAAAACGCCTATGCCACTTGCTGGAGAGAGTCCAGAGAAGAGCAACTAAACTGATTAGGGGATTGGAGGACCTTAATTATGAAGAGCGCTTACAAGTGCTTGATTTATTCTCCCTATTCTCCCTGGAGATGAGACGCCTGAGAGGGGACATGATAGCGATTTATAAATACCTCAACGGGGATCTCAACATGGAAAAAAAAATATTCAGTCGCAAGGATTGCACGAGGACACGAGGCCATACAATGCGATTAGAAGAGAAGCGTTTTAACCTTAGGCTACGCAGTGGGTTCTTTACAGTAAGGGCTACAAGACTGGAATTCTCTACCACAAATTGTAGTAACTGCGGGGAGTATGGCTACTTTTAAAATACTCTTGGACTTACATCTCTAGGATCAAAACATTCAGGGGTATGAAAAATGATTACGGCCACACACACCTTACAGGTTGAACTGGATGGACTGTTGTCTTTATTCAACATCAACTACTGTGTAACTTACAGCTCCTAAAAGCCTATGTGTGCATGAGGCCATAGAATAACACAGAGGAGTTTTTAAATCTGAAAAAAAAAAAAACGCCTGACGCTCCTAAAAGTGACTGTAACAACACCTTGTGTTCATGAGGCCTTTGTGTCTACGAGGAGGAAATGTAATTCATGTGCAGTGCTTTTGATAAGCCTGTTATAATTTTAAGGTGTGTGGTTCGTAGTAAAAGGTGAACAAATGTGCAATATTAGTTATTTGTTAGAACTATAACTTTGCTGTTTTATTAATGGTTTTCAATATCTGCAGCTCTTTTGTACCATTAGCTGTCATAAATATTATTCATGTAAAAAAAAAAAAACTAAATCCAAACCTTTAATTTTTTAAATTATCTTACTATCTAATCTATTTGAATTGCGTGGGGGTTAAAGGAATATATTTTACAGCATATATGAACAAGACACATTTCTGAGAAAAGGTCAATGGATATTTGGTTGAAATGTAAAAGAGGTAGTATACAGCAAAAATGATTGAGCAGTAGAATCTAGGTTGGTTGCTTTACATTGTTCTCACAGATGTTTCACTTTTGTTTATAGCTATACATACAGCTGCTATGGATATGCTGGGAGGATCTGAGGTGGACAAGCAATGCAGAACTACTGACATCATGGCCGACGCTGCATACTCCATTTTAACGAAACCTAAGAGCTACACTGGAAACTTTGTAATTGATGAAGAGCTACTGAGGACTGAAGGAATAAAGGATTTTGATGTCTATGCAGTGTCTCCAGGTAGTAATGAAAAACTGTAAAAAAAAATGTGACCAATCTAAATGTCGATTTTTATAAATTCCATCTCCTTGACTTAATGGCAGAAAAGCTACTCTTTGCATAGAACTGGCTTTGAGGATTACTTATAAATTGGTCTGCCAAGATCAAAATTATCCTAGACTGTACTGAACTTTAAGGGCCTATTCAAACTTTGTTGTTCTGGTATGTTACGTTGTGCATTAATGTGGGTTGTGTTAAGGCATAAATGGGCTGCCAACACACCAGAACAGACAAAAAAAAGGACATTCAGCATTTTTTTCAATGCTGCACACCACAGCAAATGGAAATGTGTTATTGCGCATTGTGGTACGCTGCATTGCATCGTTGGGTTAGTGCATTGGGGTGCCATTCAAAATGAATTTTTCTCCAGCCTGCAAAGGCATGCATTGCTCTTGTTTTTACAACAAAAATATACATGGGTCCTTTTAAATTTTATAGAATTGAAAAATATTGCAACAAGCGATCTTTGCCCTGCCCTTATTTTACAAAACTAACCTAGCTTATGCTAATGTCCATTATGAATGCGTTAAGAAAAATACGTTTTTAAAATTACCTTCATTGAAGCACTTCTATCCTCGATCATTTCATTATATAGGTGGGTAAAGATAACTTCTGGTGGCTTCTGGTTTATCTGACCTAAAGCTTTGATTTTTTTTTTATTATAGGCAGGATCTGGCATGAGACAGAACGCATAGAGGCTGTCAATAATTTAATAACATTTTTTTTAAAGTGGACCTATTAACTTTACAAGTCTCTAGAAAAAAAAATCCTAACATCTTTTGACAGTATCCTTTTTCAAAAGGCCATACCTGTCATAATTAAAATGAATTGCTTAGACCTAGTCTTGTGATTTTTGCCTAGGCCGAGAAGTACTGTCAAGGAGAATGGTGTCCTCTTAATCTTGTCTCTTCCAATTATCACACACAGACTGTATATTGTAATTTTTTTGAGAAATAATAAAGTACAAGGTAGCAGCAAAAAAGTGACACACACACCATTCCATTGTGTCATGCCTGGTTCAGCATCCTAGTCAGTTGATGCTGACCCTTGGTGATGCTTGAACAAAGATGATACTAAGGAAAGAAAGAGAATAATATGGCATTGTCTAGGCAGTACCATTTATCTTGAATTATACAAAATACCTGTAAGTGTTACACGCACACATGCAATTAACATATAAAAATATATTCAAAATTGGGTCCGATTTTCATTAAGTTGATGAACGGGGAGGGGGGAGTCAGACTTAATTTCAAATGAAGGTATTTTGACATTAGAATATTTTTCCCATTCATCGGAAAAGGGAAACAACTTGCCTGCCTGCCTGCAATGAGGCTGTTAGCATCCTAATTGCTGGTGGACAGGTAAATTGCATATAGACCTCCCTCAGTTCAAACACCTAATCTGTAGGAGCGCCTCCGAAAAAACATATGAAAAGTCCAGTGTTTCTCAGCTCAAAGCTTGCGTGTTGCAATCTTTTTAAAGCCTCTTTTTGAATGACCTGCCTGGTGTTGAAAGGCTATCAACTTTTTAGTGCCATACAGTGTTCTTACACTCTTGCAGGTAAATCTTTGTGGATCTAATTGATCTAGAAATAATCAGGCAGATCACCAGTGGGAGTGTGTTGTTTTTTTTTTTTCGTTTTTTTCTTTTATTGTCCACCCATTTCTGTTCTGAAGTTTGACAATAAAGACAATAAATATAAATACAATAAAAATGGCCAGCTTCAACAACTTTGAAATCTCTTCTAAATAGTTCTGTAAAACTATAGCATTAGATTGTAGTGCGTTAATTATAACTGTGTACATTACACGATAGACAAGATTGATGGATAGAGTATAATGCTTTGACATTTTTCTCTTAGGGCATCCTTTGCTTCCTGACTTTTTCTTAGATGAAAGCCCAGATGTTGTCACCAGTAAATTGGAGGAGCAGGGTGAGTAATTGTCTTCTGAAAGGTTATTTTGACTCTAATAAAAAATGACCTTATTAAAAAATAAACCAATGTTATGCAGAGTACAATCACACAACAATATATCTGTACAATCAAACAAGAAACCACCAGTGATAACGTCAGGGAAATCATACAGTATCACTGCAGCCAATGCTGCACTCCACTGCCCAAAGGTAGAAGTGGCTTTCAAGGGTTTTGGCATTGTGCAACTCTACTGTTGCAACACAATACATTAAAAAATTTTTTTTTTTGGCTTCATAATTTACTTGTCTGAAATGGTCCTATCCCCCATCTCTCCTTGTTTATCTTGTTAAATATAATGGCTATGACAAATCCCAGATACATTGTAGGCCTGTACTTTATTGCCATGGCCTGCCCAAATGACATGCCAATACTACAGAATTCTCTGCCTTGTTCTTCATAAACATTAACACCATATGTAAGGAATATTGGGCATCCCCAGAGGCACACAGGAGAAGACTCATTTGTTGTGTCTAAAAGGTGCTTGCACATGCATAGGCAGTAAGCTGGAATGAAGTATGTAATCAATGATGCACTCCTTGGTAGGCCACAGCATCCAGCATAGGAAAAACTGAATTTTGGAATCTGAAGACCAATGGTGGTCTATTTGACGATTATATAGGACCTCAGCTGCAGATGAGATTTTGAGGGGTTAATGCAATAGCAGCACTGTTTCATGCATTGCATTGTTAGGCAACCATTTAAAAATGAATGCGCTGAAGCAACTGAAAAATGTGGTCCTGCTGCATTTTTTTTACAGCGCACCACAGCACACACTGAAGAGAAAGTGGGAGTAAAATAAGCCTCACCACTGGTGTTTGTAGTAGTAATCCTCAGCATTAGTGTCAGTGGCTGCAATCAAAACTGTCAGCTTTGGTGTCAGTGGCCACAATGATAACCCCATCCTTGGTCTTGATGGATGCAAAAATAACCCCCTGCATTGGTGAGGGTGGCAGAAATAACAACCCCCAGCACTGATGTCAGTGGCAGCAGTAACCCCTAGCATAGGTGTCGGTGGACACAATAAAAAATAAAAAAAATCAGTGGCCTTAGTAATAACCCCAGCATTAGTGTGATTGAATGCAGTGATGACCCCCCAGCATTGGTGGCAGTGGCTATGCCATGATAATAACTCCCAGCATTGGTGTGTGTGGTCACAATAACACTCCCAGCATTGATGTTAATGGACGCAAAAATAATCCCCAGCAGTGGTGTCAGTGAATGCAATCAGAACTCCCAACTTTGGTATCTGTGACATTGGTGTCCATGGCAGCACTATTAAATCCCCCCCCCCCCCACATTAAGGGTTATTGGCAAGGCTGTTAATTTACCCCTCCCCCCCCTTTCCCCCCGCACTGGTGTTCAAGTGCAGTGCTATTTAATCATCCTCCCCATCCATTTGTGATCCTCCTCCCCACCCATTTGTGGTCAGTGACAGTGCTGTCTAACATTTCCCCTCCTCCCATTGGTGGTCCGTGGTAGTGTTCTTCAAATGTCACTATTACTCCTTCCACTATGGTGGTCAGTGACATTGAAACTTAATCCCCCAGCATGCGATAGTGGTCACTTACTTGCTCACATGCTGCAGCACCACTAGCAGTCTCTCCCTGAGGCCAGGACTTTATCTGTACTGTCAGGCAGAGATCACTTCACCTGATATTACAATGTGTATTTCAGTGCTGGGTGCTGGAATGCAATGAGCGTTTCAATACCTGGTACCCCACTGCCACTCTGGTGCCCAACAGGAGGCAGACCCAGCACGGCAAATGGTGGATTCCATGTTGGGCACAAAGGGTGGAGAAAAACTATAGCATTTTCACATCAATGTATTATTTAAAGGGTTAAGACCCAATAACAGGTTTTCATTACAGATCCAAAACTCTTCACTATTTTGTTATTTGTCAAACTTTATAGTAGAAGGTATTTTAGGAATGTTTTGCAAAGTGCTATGAGTTCCATCTTTTTGTGCATCTGGCTTGTAGGAAAAATCATAATTTACATTTTTATAATTTCCATAAAGTCACAGAATTACATTGTTTTTCATTTATCCTATTGTTGTGTCTTCTGCATTTTAAAGGTGGGGAAAAAACATCATCAAAAGTCCAAAGTCCCGTGGAAGATACATTTAAAGCCATTGGAAAATCAATTAATGAAGATGCTGTAAAGTCTGTTCAAGGCATTTATCAGTTTATACTTTCAGGTAGGAAGTTCTATTGAGGTGTCGCTAAAAGCCAGGCTGTGAAAAAGAAAGCCAGGCTGTGAAACTGGTGGTAAAATAAACAAGGGTGGATGAACATCAAGAAATAATGAGGAAACTTAAAGGAGTTATAAAGGCAGAGGGTTTTTTTTTATCCCAATGCATTCTATGCATTAAGATAAAAGCCTTCTGTCTGCAGCAGCCCCTCTATTACTTACCTGAGATCCCTCTCTATCCAACAATGTCTACGAGTGTCTCAGCGGTCCGAGATTCTCCCTCCTGATTGGCTAAGACACATCAGCAGCGCCATTGGCTGTCTCTGCTGTCAATCAAAGTCAGTGTCAAGCTAGCCAATCAGGAGAGAGAGGGGGTGGGCCAGGTCGGGGCTCCATGCCTGAGTGGACCCAGGGAGCTGTGACTCAGCTCGGGCGCCCCCATATAAAGCAGCTTGTTGTGGGGGCACTCATTAGGAGGGAGGGGTCAGGATCACAGAAGAAGGACCCGAGAAAAGGAGGATCCGGGCCACTCTGTGTAAATCCACTGCAACAGAGAAGGTACGTGTAACATGTTTGTTATTTTTATAGGAAAAAAACTAGACTTTACAATCACTTTTAAGGCAAATAAAATCTTAAGAATGTGCCAGTTGAGTTTTATATCTGGCAGGACAGCAGTTATGGTTGAAGAGGAAAATGCTGACCTTTTTAGGTGAACATGCTGACCAATTGATTGATATGTACTCTTATTATGCACTGCCTAGATCAAACAAACGTGCTGTAGTAACAATATATATTTGTATACATAGTGGAATACTTTTCTGTGTAAAAGCAAGAACAGTTCTTCATTGGGATGTTTTTTTTTAACATGAGGCCAGCACTGTCGGTGGACAATACCAGAATAAGCTACCCTGTTCCACCTCTGGATCAACTGGTCCTCAACAAATATGTTCTGGGCTAAAAACTTCTGTTTCTTTAGTTCAAAAACAAGACCGGAGGCAATCGCATGAAGTGGCAAAGGAAGAATGTTTAGGTGAACAGTAACTTGAGGAACTGGATGGAGGGGTCAGTTAAGGAAATAATTTTAAGTCAACTCCTCGCTTAAAAGAAAACCTACCCCTTCCCGCTGACTGCACACATCTCTCAGAAAGTGGGCTTTTTTCTGTGGGTCCACATATGAGTATATCTCCCTTTTGTGCTGGGAGCGTGCCACACAGCACACTCCCAGCACAGGGACTGGGCTCTCACCATTGATCGGGACCCAGGACTCACCTAATTGATAGCCTCTGATTGGCTATAACAGTGATCAGTCACTGTGAGCCTGCCCCTGTGTTTACTTCCTCTTCTGAATGAAAGATACATTGTATGTAAATTATGGCTGGCCTGCGAGTTACAATGCCTCTCAAGGTCGCATACGACCGGGTTTTGGCCAGAGTCACAGCGTTCCTCCTGGCTGACAGCCCCCCCCCCCCCCCCATTTAGATAGAGAGGGGTTCTGTCTGGAGTAGCTGTCCTCCCTCTCCCCCTGGAGGGTTTTGGAGTGGACGTGGGCCCCTCCCTAGGACGGTCGTAACCCCAGGTTCCCCTCCTTCCCTCAGGCACCCTCCCCTTGCCAAGTCCCCCATCCTGCCACCACCCCCCCCCCCCCTTCCACGCTTGAGCTGTTTGGGCAGCCTGACCACTTTCCTTGGATGGGGGCAGGGCACTAACTGGCAAAGGGGGACGAGGGGTTCGCTGCCGGCGATCGGACGATCGACTGTGCTGGGGGGGGGGGGTTTGTACCTGGAAGGGGCTCCTGCCTGTTCTCCCTCCAGGGTTCCTGTAAGCCTCGTGGAGCTGCCATTTTGTTGTAGCCTGTGTGTTTCTATACATGGCGGCATGTTTGTATAGTCCAGCGTCCATTTTGTTGTGGTTTTAGCTTTGGAAATAGCGGCGGCCATAACAGTGGAGCCCTGTGGACGGCGATTTTGGCGGTGGGAGCCCCTCCTCCTCCCCTGGTGCTGACTTCTGGATCATTTTACTTACCGATTGCCACATGTGTAGTGCAGATTCCCCCTTGTGGCTGCAGGTGCTTGTTTCTGTAGGTGGTAAGTCTGGTGGGGTCCTCCCCCTCTCTGCTGAGGATCGCTTGGTGCTTTGTGCCTGGTGACCGGGTTGTCCTTTAGCAGTGTTTTACACTTTGTGGGGTCCCCCTGGTGACTCATAGTCTTTGGAGCACATTTCCCCCACCCGATCCCCTCTCTGAGGCTGCAGGGCCCTCCAGGTCCCAACCATCCATCCATGCATTCCTGGAGTCCCTTGTGTCCCGGGTGGGGGTGGGGAGGGGCTTGCAGGCGACGGGCTAGCAAAAAGCGTCCCCCTGCCTTATCTGTGTCATCAGATCCTGAATCTGATTCAGCTGCCGCGGACATGGGTCACCCTGCTGGGTCTGCAACCACATGCCTGGAATCCTCTGATAGCGAGGATGATTCCTCCACGTCTGCGACCGCGCACGAAAAGGCGCTGGTGGATGCACTGATTGTATCTGTGCATGAGACCCTGAAGATTGAGGACGCGGCTGAAGTTGTGACGGAGGTGCAGGTGCCCTTTGGCAAAGCGGCAAAGCGGCAAAGGTGTTCCCTTGCCCCTCCTATTTTGACAGAATTGTCACAAATTAGTGGGGACGGCCAAAGCGTCCCCTTGGGTGTCCCTAAGCGATTTTGCTAGAGGATACCCCTATGAGGGGTCCCTTCTTAGAAAATGGACTGTTCCACCAGTGGTGGAACCTCCAGTTTCCAGATTAAACAAGGCAACCATGATTCCGGTTGAAGAGTCCCCGGCCTATAAGGATCCAGCTGACCAGACGGAGGCTGTGGCCCACATTATGTACGCTCTGGCTGGTTCGGCAATGAGGCCGGTATTCACCATAGTGTCACAAACTCTGATCGAGTGGGCTAAGCTCTTACGCCATGACCTGGAGGGGGCACAGCTCCCCCCTGCCTTTGCCGAGCTGGCGGACCAGCTGGTCCAAGGACTGCAGTTTATCTGTGATGCCTCTTTGGATGCGGCTCCCCTGATGGCTCGCTTCTCTGTTTTGGCGGTGGTCCTTCAGCGTGTCTTTTGGCTAAAGTGCTGATCTGCGGATCAGACCTAAAAAAAAAGACCTTGACTGATCTTCCTTTCCAAGGAGATCGCCTGTTTGGAGCTACCCTGAATGACATCATTAAAGGTTTCACGGGGGGGAGAGTACTTTTCTTCTGCAGGCTACTTAGGGCACGGAACCTCGTCCCAGACGTGGGCCTTCCTTCTCGGCTCATAAGAAGTTTTTTCATTACTCAGGGCCGACTGATAATGGCTCGAAGTCTTTCAGGGCCTCTTCAGGAGGATCCAAATGAACCTGGTCTGGCAAGCCAAGATTGGGCTTCTCCAAACCAATGGACAAGGCTCCTTCAGCATGAAGGTGCACTCTCACCCGTATCAGGGGTGGGGGGTGTGGCCTCGCTGGTTTCCGGACCCGTGGATTTCCCTGGTGCAAGATGAGTGGGTCCACAAAGTCATTCGGCCTGGCTACAAGATCGCATTTTGCTCTTGTCCACCGACAAGGTTTTTTTCCTTCCAACCTGCGCCTGTCCCCAGACCGCTTACGGGGTCTGTTTGGGGCGATACAAGACCTGTTCCTTCAAGGGGTGATTGTCCCGGTTCCGACTGTGGAAAGTTTTCAGGGTTTTTACTCAAACCTGTTCACAGTCCCCAGGAAGGAAGGTAAAGTGCGCCCAATTCTGGACCTCAAGGCGCTCAACTGCTTTGTGCGGGTACAGAAGTTCAGAATGGAATCCATTCGAACAGTGGTGGCATCCCTGCATCAGGGAGATTTCCTCGCCTCGATCGATATCAAGGATGCCTACCTTCACATTCCAATATGTGCCAGTCACCAGCGTTTTCTCCGCTTTGCTGTGGGAGAGCTTTGCTACGCCAACGGGGGATCACGTTACTGGGCTACTTGGACTATATCCTTCTGCGAGCGGAGTCTCTGGTGAAAAACCTAGAGATCACAATATGAACTCTGCTTTAGTTTGGCTGGATTCTGAATTTTCAGACGTCTGCTCTGGCTTGGTCCACGAAGCTGGACTATCTGGGCCTGACTCTGGACTCGGCCTTAGCCAGAGTGTTCCTTACTCTGGACAAACTCCAGAAATTCCAGGCTGCAATCCACCTCCTGCTGTCCAACAGATGGTCGTCCCTCCAGACTTGCATGCGGGTGCTGGGCCTGATAGTGTCTACCTTTCTTGAGGCGGTTCCATTTGCACAGTTTCATACGAGGTCGCTGCAAAGGGAAATTCTGGCCAAACGGGACAAGACTCCGCAGTCTCTGGACAATCGGATCTGGCTGAGTCGGGGAACGAGGGAGTCCCTGATATGGTGGCTTCATTCCTTGGTGCTTCGACTGGGAAAAATCCTTCCTCCCCTTGTATTTGACAGTGGTCACCACAGATGCCAGCCTGTCCAGCTGGGGAGACGTCCTTTGCAAGCATTCTGCCCAGGGGATCTGGATCCTTGAAGAGTCCAGACTACTGATCAATGTCTTGGAACTCTGAGCGATCAGACTGTGTCTGGATCATTGGACAGATCCTCTTCAGGGTTGTCCAGTGTGCATTCAATGGGACAGTGCCATGGCTTATGTCAATCACCAAGGGGACACAAGAAGTGTCCTAGTGGCTCTGGAGGTAGCCGGCATTCTAAGGTGGACAGAACGGTTCGTTCCAGCCCTCTTCGTCGTACACATTCCCGGGTGTAAAATTTGCAGGCAGATTACCTCAGTCGACAGGCGTTGGACCAAGGGGAGTTGTCCTTTTCATCAGGAGGTGTTTCATCAGCCGTGTCTTCGGTGGGGCTCCCTGAGGTGGATCTTTTGGTATTGAGGCTCAACAGAAATGTGCAGAGGTTTGTGGCCTGATCAAGGGATCCTCTGGCAGACGCCACAGATGCGCTGGTGGACCCGTGGGGTCAGTATCGGCTGATTTACGCCTTCCCTCCTCTCAAGCTTCTGCCAAGACTTCTACGCAGAATCAAGGCAGAAGGGATTCTGGTCATCTTGGTGGCTCTGGACTGGCCTCTTCTGGCTTGGTACGCCATTCTGGTGCCGCTGGTCGCTGGCGTTCCTTGGAAGCTTCCTCTTGGGAAGGATCTGCTGTCCCAAGGATCGATATTCCATCCTGCTTTACAGCCGCTGCCTTTGACGGCTTGGCTGTTGAAAGCCAGGTGCTGAAGGATAGGGTTTTATTTGAATCGGTGATTACTACACTGTTGAAAGCTAGGAAATCTACTTCTAGGAAGATCTATCATCGTACGTGGAAGACGTACATTGCGGGGTGTGAGCTGCTTGGGGTTCATCTTCACTCCTTTTTGTGGCTCGGATCTTAACCTTCCTCCAACGGGGGGGGGGGCGGGGGTGGGTTGAACAGAAGTTGGCCTTGAGTACCATCAAGGGCCAGGTGTCAGCTTTGGTGGTCTTCTTCCAACGACCTCTGGCCACACACTCCCTGGTGTGTACCTTTCTTCAGGGTATCCGAAATTTTGTCCCTCCAGTGTGGGCTCCGTTGCCGCCTTGGGATCTCAATTTGGTGCTTTCAGCCCTACAGAAACCTCCCTTTGAAAATATTCAGGAGATTCTCCTGCTTAAGCTGTCCCAGAAGGTGGCCTTTTTTTTGGCTATCACCTGCACAGTGTGTTGGAACTGGTGGCGTTATCCTGTCGTTCACCTTATCTGGTGTTTCACAGGGATAAGGTGGTTCTTTGCCCCTGACCGTCGTTCCTTCCAAAGGCTGTCTGATTTTCATTTGAATGAAGACATCGTGTTGCCTTCCCTGTGTTCCAGGCCTAAACATTCCAAGGAAATCGCCTTGCATGCCTTGGATGTGGTCCGGGCAATAAGGGTGTACCTGGCAGCTACGGAGTCTAAGTCAGACTCACAACTATATATTTGTGCTCACTGACGGACTTTGAAAAGGGTTGTCCGCTTCCTCTGCGACCATTTCCAGATGTATCAGACAGACGGTGGTTCAGGCCTATTCCATCAGGGGGTCAGGTTCCTCCCTTCCCTGTCAAGGCGCACTCTACTAGGGCGCTTAGTGCCTCCTGGGTCTTCCATCATCAGGCATCAGGTTTGCAAGGAGGCCACCTGATCATCGGTGCACACTTTTACAAAGTTTATTAAGTGGATGCGTTGGCATCTGGGGATGCTTCCTTTGGCCGCAAGGTTTTGCAGGCTGCTGTTTAGAGGATCCTCTTTGAGGGTGTAGTGTTGTTTTCAGGTGGGCTCCAGTTGTTTGGTTGAGCTCCTGTTGCCTGGTTGGCTAATGTCTAGCCTCGGGAATTTTTTGGTTGTTCCCACCCCTCATGTTTAACACTGCTTGGGGATGTCCCAATGGTTATGAATACCAAGAGCTGTGTTGGTCAATGAACAAGAGAGAAAATGGGATTTTTGACTTGACGTAAAATCCATTTCTCTGATATTAATTGACGGACACCGCACCCACCCCTCTGATGAATTATTATTCTCCTGACACTGCTTGTAACAAAATTGAGTGGCTATAGCAGAGCGAGGGAGTATACCCCATGGGACTGCCCATGGGTGTAGCCAGACTTCTTTTCTGCCTAGTGTCCTACTCCTGTAGGGGGCAGTATAACCCAATGGTTATGAATACCAAGAGCTGTGTCCGTCAAAGAACATCAGAGAAATGAATTTTACAGCAAGTCAAAAATTCTATTTTTTAGGGCACACAAACGCAATATATTACCCAATTTTCTGTTTAAAATATAAAAGATGTGGTGCTGAGTAAGTAGATACACATGTTAAGCCTCAAAATCGTGTGTGCGATGGTTTCAAGAACATCGGTACCCTAAATTTTCTGTGAGCAATGCTTTAAAGGCTTTTACAAATTTAGAGTTGACCAGGAATTTTGGGTCTACAATTAATGCTGCCAAAGCAATAAAACCTGTAGCTCAATCAATGTTTTTATGTGTGTACACCCGTGACATACAATTGTATGTGAGGGTGGGGGAGGGCTCACATTTTTGGGGGTGTTGTTTTACCTGCCCTCCATTAAACCTAAAAGAGTGGCCACAGTGACTGGGGAAAGTGACAGCCAGACACAGAAGTGATGTTTTACACATCATTTCTGGGTTCCTATTAGGCAGGCAAGATCAGCAAATATATTTTCTCTTTTCTCCCTCTCCTCTACCCTGTGGCACCTGTGATGCTGGTCCTGGGTCTGCTGATAGGAATTCAGAGCCCAGAAAATAGTTGGGGTGGGTGGGGGTTGTGTGACAGCGATAAAAACTTTTTATTTTCTTTCTTTGGTTTGACACTTCTTTCCCATTGCTATAGTCATATCCTTTGATACCCCAAAGCCTAAAATTGAAGGTGTGCCACCTCTAAACTCCCTTTATTTATGCAGAAGTGATATGTGAAAGAACTGTTCTTGTGAACACAGATTACGTGTTCCATTTTCGTTTTGTGACCTGCTTTTTAATTTCAGGGGCAGAACAAGGCACATGGTATTTGGACCTAAAAAATGACAAGGGTGCAGTTGGAAAAGGGGAACCATCTGTAAAAGCTGATGTGGTGATGAGTTTGGACAGCGAGGACTTTGTGAAAATGTTTGCAGGTTGGTAAAAAATAATAAATAAATTGACACACATTATATACCCCATGTGTTAAGTTGTGGTTCGGGAAAGGACCAGTGTTGCCTGTAGCATCCACCTTATAGTGTGTGAGAATTGATAGACTCAAGCAGTTGGTTTTTCCTGGTAAAACACATTTCCCTTTCCCAAGTTTCTGCACATCAGACCCAATTTCTCACTTTTAATGTGGGCAAATTATTAATTATGGTGGTTATCAACACAAAATCAAAAATATAATATATTGCAGCTTATCAAGCGTTCTATGTGGTGGTTGCATTTGTTTTTTTTTTTTTGTTTTGTATTTTTAGGATTTTTTCCTTGATCTGGTCAGTAACACACTTATTGTATTAGGGTGCCCCCACTCTGGATGAAGGAGCACAGGGGCACATTTGGAAAGCAGAATTGTTTATCTGGGAGGAGGGGAGTGTTGCATGTGCTAGCAGATGTACATACACTAATAAACTGAAGCCAAACTCCAGCTAACATTTTATAAGCAGTTCCAGCGAACAGTTTTTTTCCATTTTGGATAAAGGTTTTAACATAAAAGCTGATCGTTATTAAGCATCCCTGTCAGTGTTAAATGGTTTGCCTCATCACTCTAACTTCTGCATCTGCAAGAGAGCTTGTTCTTTTGAAAAATAACAAACTTACTTTGCAGATCAGTAGGTAAAAATAAAGGAAAGGGTGTCTAAAAAAAAAAAAAAAACGAAGAAAATGAATGCAGCCATCACATGTAAGAATCGCTAAGCTGCGATATAATAAATGTTTGCTTTTGGATTTAATACTGCTTTAAAGGATAGGATCACCTTTTGTAACGTGTTACACCCATATTCAGGGTCGAACATGTAACATTTGCACTGGCCCCCGCTCTCCCCTAATCCCCCGACAGCTAGTGGGAGAATCCAAAAAAGATGTTGCTGTGCAGTGCTCCACCCATGCGATCCATTCACAGTGTTTTGTGAATGGGAAAACTACAAAATCTGGCAGCCTTTGCGGCTGTCTGCTTGTAGTTTTCAATGAACTACCACGACCCTGTTTAGCGCTGTGGTAGTTCATTGAGCTTCCTGTCTCAAGTGTAACTGCTTGCTTGTATCAGAGGTAGGGACAAACAGATACAGTCTGCAGCACTGTGGCATTACACCCACGCTCTGTTGATCGTGAGTGCAATGCTTTACAGGTCCCTAGAAAAAAATGAAACGAAATGCATATTTTTTTTTACCTTAAAAGAAATGTGCATTTATAATTTTTTTTGTAAAGGTGAACTTATCCTTTACGTTTCAACCTGTAGGAAATGACACATGCAACTTGCCAAGTGCAATTTAAAACTAAAGCCCACTTCATGGATGTGACTGAGAGTTTTTTATTACGGATACCCATTCGAATAGAATTCAAAGGGGAATCTTCCAAACAGGCGGAATCGGCAGCAAAAAAAAAAAACATTCAGAGTTCAGCTCTCCTTCTCTGTACACACAACTTTTTGGCTGTTTAGGGCTTTAATTATGTGTGTACATGTACATGTTACATAGTAGTTGAAGTTGAATAAAGATACCAGTCCATCCAGTTCAACCTGTGTAGGTGTGTGTGTGTGTCAGTGGCCTGATCATTTCCCATGACCTTGAATGTTGTGATCTGTGAGATGCACGTCCAAGAGTCTTTTAAAAGTTAGCCATACTCCCCGCAGCTACCACCAACTGTGGAAGAGTTCCACATTCTCACCGCCCTTACAGTGAAGCACCCCTTACGCAGCTTAGGGTTAAACCCCTTCTCCTCTAATCTTATTGTGTGGCCATGTGTCCTCTTGCACTCCTTGAGACTAAATAATTTTTTACCTATGCTCGGATCACCACTGAGGAATTTGTAAATCGATATCATGTCCCCTCTCAGGTGTCTCCTCTCCAAGGAGAATAAATTAAGCGCTTGTAATTGCTCCTCATAATTAAGGTCCCCCAATCCCCTTACTAGTTTTGTTGCCCTTCTTTGGACTCTCTCCAGTTCCAGCACATCCTTTCTAAAGATTGGCGACCAGAACTGGACAAAATACTCCAGGATTTAGATTTAGCTCTGGAATATATCCCCTTCCTTATGCATGCTAATATTCTGCCGGCAGCTTGACTTTGAATGCTATTACTTGGTCTATCGTCTACTAGAACCCCCAAATCCTTCTCCATTCTGGATTCCCCCAGAAGTTCCCCTCCTAGAGCATGAGTTGCGTTTGTTTATTGCCCCCAAATGCAATACCTTACACTTCTCTACATTATATCTCATTTGCCACGTAGTTGCCCGCTCTGATATTTTGTTCAGGTCATTCTGTAAGATTTCTATATCTTGATGAGAAGTTTTTGCCCTGCATATCTTTGCTTCATCAGCGAAAACTGAGATTGAGCTACTGATTCCGTCCTCTGTTATTGATGAATAAATTGAACAAAGTTGGTCCCAGGAGTAAGCCCTGGGGGACCCCACTTACCACTCCAGACCAGTTTTCTATCCAAGAAGAAACCTTGAGGTCGATGCCTGCAGACCTTAGTTTGTAGATTAAGCGTTTTTGGGGAACTGTGTCGAATGCCTTAGCAAAATCCAGATACACCACATCCACAGGTCTCCCCCCTATCTAACTCACAGCTCATCTCCTTGTAAAATGTTAGCAGATTGGTTTGGCAAGAACATCCTTTTGTGAACCCGTGCTGATTATTGCTGATGATACTGTTGGCCTTACCAAATTCTTGGATATAGTCCCTTATCAACCCTTCCAATAATTTACATATGATAATTGTACATACATATAATAATTTACATATTTACATTGGAACATATGTTCCAGTGATAACTGTACATTTTTGAATTTCCAATCATTTTCTTTCTCAGTGACAATGGTGACCAAGACAAGTACAAAGGTTGAAACTCCCCAGTGGTGACATATACATCAGTAAAAGTCTTTAACCACTTGCCGGTGTCTTTAACCACTTGTCGGTGGTGCGGTGTGTCTGATACACCGCATCGTCGATCCCGGTAAAGAGCCTATGACGAAGGCTCTTTACCATGTGCCCAACTGTGTCCAATCACTTTGTGCACTGGTGTGCAGTCATGTTGGAACAGGGAGGGGCCATCCCCAAACTGTTCCCCCAAAGTTGGGAGCATTAAATTGTCCAAAATGTCTTGGTATGCTGATGCCTTAAGAGTTCCCTTCACTGGAACTAAGGGGCCAAGCCCAACCCCTACAAAAACAACCCCACACTATATTCCCCCTTGTCACCAAGTGATTTGGATCAGTGCATAAAGCAACATCCATAAAGACACGGATGAGCGAGTTTGGGGTGGAGGAACTTGACTGAGTCCTGACCTCAACCTGATAGAACACCTTTGGGATGAATTAGAGCGGAGACTGTGAGCCAGGCCTTCTCGTCCACATCATTGCCTGTCCTCACAAATGTGCTTCTGGAAGAATGGTCAAACATTCCCATAGACACCCTCGTAAACATTACGAACCGCCTTTCCAGAGGAGTTGAAGCTGTTAGAGCTGCAAAGGATAGGCCAACTCAATAATCAACCCTACGTACTAAGATTGGGATGCCATTAAAGTTCATGTGCGTCTAAAGGCAGGCATTCCAATATATGTCTATTTGCTCATATTTACCATATCTGCGCTGTCAAAACCTGTGTATTATGTTTTCTCTTACGTTCATTAAAGAACACAGCTCGGAATCTTTCTTAACCGTAGGATTATAGCACCACCTTCAGGAGTAGGACAGTGACAAACAATCACTTCCAGTTTGTTGAACTGCCCTCCTGGCCTATCATTTGTGGCGCTCTAACCCTTCAGTCAAGAAAGATCCTGAGCGGTGTCCTTCAATGAACTTTGGGAAAGGGATTTTACAGTGAGAATCAAAAAAATCCTGTTTTTGTATAATCTATAGGCATATAAAAATGACTGAGCCTGTGACTGACATTATATTTAAAAGAGGTGTGTACCTTTTTAGTTAAAGTTTTCTTTAAGGCATGCCGCCCCCCCCTGGGTACAGCCCACCTAGAGGAATACCTTCTTCCTCGATCCAGCAATCTTCACGGTGCAGCACAGCTTTGCATTTGAAAGCACCATTGTACTCTACTCTTTTTCAGCAGCGATAGCATACTTTGATAACATTTTATTGTATATTCATCTGTTCTTTTACAACTTTATTTTTTTTTTCAAATTTTTGTTTTGGTTTTGAAAATGTAAATTTAAACAAGAAATTAACATTTAAACTGGCACTTATTGAGGATATTTTAATTATCAGGGAAACTAAAGCCAACAATGGCATTCATGGGAGGAAAGCTGAAGATCAAAGGCAATATGGCTCTAGCAATGAAACTGGAGGCGCTTATGGGCCGAATGAATTCCAAGCTGTGATTGTCAGAAACATCTGAAGACAAAATCCTGATTCCTGGATCTGCTTAGACAGCGGTTGCTGGAAGTTTTGGCATAGCCATGAACTTAAAGCACGATTTTTTTTTTTATCCTAACTAATGTAATTGGTAAATTTAATGTACCTCATGCAGATGTACGATCTGAATTTCACTTTGCCTGTAATCTGATTGCAATGTTGCCTTATTAAAATGTGAAATGACTGACATGGTTCAAAAATGAATGCCTTTAAATTAGTAATAACTATTGTATTGTATTGACCCTACAGAACAAAAATAGAATATACAACATTTTATTTACACTAAACCTCAATACATTTTACTAGTATATAAAAGGAGGTGAAAACAAGTAAAATTCCACAGTCATTAATAAAGGCATATTCAACACCAGAGCAACTTTGTAAATGCACAGGCAGTAATGCATAAGGGTTTGAATACCTACTGAATGTTTAAGTGGTGCACATTTGAGAAAATTTGTACATTTATACAGAACTTTTCAAACAATAAAGTGATAAAGTTTAAAAATGTTTTGCGTTTTTTGTTTTTTTTTGTGTTTTTTTTTTATCTATTACTATTTGACGAGTGCATAAACAAATCTATTCCCATATACTTTTTCTTTTCTTTTCTTTTTTTTTTTTTTTTTTTATTAATTGATCTTTATTTGGATTTATGACCAACAAAATAAAAAACTGGTATTAACAGTATAGTTAATGCATTATTCATACACCCATATACTTTTCAATGTATGTATTGAAGAATAATATAACATTTAACATAATAAAAATGTGGAATATAAATAAATATTTCTCTAGCGCTCATTGACAGACGTAGTCCTCGGTGATACACCACCTTCGGGTTATGTTGCCTCCACAGGAGCAGGACTAGACAGGAAATTAAAAAGCTCTGGCCACACCCCAGGGGCAGTCCCAGAGGGTATATCCTCTCTCTCTCTGCCTCAGCAAATCAGTTATTTTCTGTCTAGTTAGGAGTAAGGACCTAGATACCTTGCTGGGATCTTAGGTCCTGGCAAGAATTTTTTCTTAAAGGATTTTTTTAGACAGCTTTTTTTCTCCAGTGTTCCTGTGAGATCTTCAAGCAAGAAAGCTGAACTGGGCGACGGGCTGGATGTTGAGATCCGGTGGTCACCCCAGTTCAGCCTACGAGCGCGTGCAGGCCATAGCTCCGCGCTGGGTCAGCCGCGACAAGTCCCATTAAAGGACTGTCCACGCGAGTTAAACGTCTCGCTGAAACGCCAAAGACCATGAGTCACGGCGTCCGTATCGGTCGACAGCCCTCCCGCCCCGGTGGAGAGGGGTACTGTCAGGAGTTGGTGCCCGCCTGGTTCCGGTATGGTGAGTAGTATGTTCCCCCTTTCCCCCTGACGGGTTTTTGTGGTGAACGCGGGCCCCTCTCTGTATGGTAAGATAGAGTCCCTTTCTATCCTACAACATGACACAGATCCTCCTACTTTGAGTGTGATTTTATGTGTGCAAAGAGCCAGGAGGCTTGGTTTGGGAGCTAACAATCTAATTGTATACATGTTTTAAAGATGTAATCTGTGGCATTCTGGGAATCTTATGGGTTAAGAATAAGCTACCTACCAGTCAGAAGCCACGGACATGTAGACTGCCTTCCTAATCAGATCTCCAGCTATTAGCAGGCCTCCCGAACGGCCATGCGGTCCGCCAGGGCCGGTACCGCCAACCACGCCATATCCCCATGCAGTGAGAGTGTTGTGTGCCCTGCAGCACACCGCTATTCAGTACGGGCCGCCGCCATTTTTTTTGCTGGATCGCACGAGCCGCCATTTTGGCGTAGCCTCGTGTCTCCAGCATGGGGGCGGCCATGTTTGAGGTGATCCAAACACCTCGTGGAGCTTGGGGGAGGCGCCGGAAGGCGTACAGAGGGGCGGAGCCGCCTCCTTTCTTCCTGGGCAGCCAGCCAAAAGACTTCCTGTTTGTTAAGACAGCGCTGTAACCTGTTGCAGTTAAACTCTGAGCATCAAGTGGTGAGCCTGGGGGGTCTATCTCTCTCTCTCTCTCGATCGATAGGGATCCCTAGCAGGTAACACTAAGGGGCTTTTGTGGCGCTGGGGGTCGAAAAAAAAAAAAAAAAAAAGTTTTATTTTTGAATTATATTTTCCAGGAAGTAACTGGAGTTATCATGGACCCTGCCACACATATTCCCCCACCTGTTTCCCTCGAGGGGGCCACGGGACCCGCCGGTGCACAGAGTATAGAGTCATTTACAGCAATTTTGGAATCTATGGTGGCTCGGGTGGAGGCGGCCTGTCAGGGACGGGGGTCAAGGAAGCGACCCCCGCCTACCCCTATACCATCTGACACCTCTGACTCAGATTCAGAGGTGGTCACGGCAGTTGCAGGTTCCTCTGCAAGGGCTGTTATCCCAGGTAAAGCCCCCTCAGACAGTGAGGAGGACGCTTCTTCTCCTGCTATTATTCAGGAAGAAGCATTGGTGGATGCACTAGTTGTGGCAGTGCAGGAAACCTTAAAACTTGAGGCTTTACCGGCAGAGGCAACTGAAACAGAGATTCCCTTTGGTACTAATAAGCCCATCAAGACGATGAAGGCTTTTCCTGTACCTAAATGTTTCGGTAATCAGATTAAAGGAGAATGGGAGCATTCTAAACGTACCTTTACTATTTCCAAGCGTATTGCTAGACGCTATCCGTTTGAGGAATCCATCATTAAGAAATGGACGGTACCACCAGTCGTGGATCCGCCTATTTCCAGGCTGAATAAAGCCACGGTTATTCCAGTGGAGGACACTTCGTCCTTTAAGGATCCGGTGGATCGAAAGATGGAAGCAGAGTCCCGCACCATCTTCTCTCTGATAGGGTCAGCTTTTAGACCAGTAATTGTTATTGGTCTAGTTTCCCAGACACTTACGGAATGGGCGAAAATGGTACGCCAAGATCTTAGGGGAAAAGATATTCCCCAGGAGACATCTGATTTGATGGAACAGATTATACAAGGGCTACAGTTTATCTGTGACGCAGCCTTGGACACTACTCCCTTATTAGGGCATGCATCTAAGACAGCGGTGATCCTCAGACGTGTGCTGTGGTTAAAATGCTGGTCAGCTGACCTAGGTTCCAAGAAGACCTTGACAAATCTCCCCTTTCAGGGGAATCGTCTATTTGGGGCCAACCTAGATGAAACATTAAGGATGCCACTGGGGGCAAGAGCACTTTTTTGCCACAGGCTGCTAAAGCTAAGGGACCTCGCAACAAGCGAGGACCTTTCTTTACCGCCCATAAAGGGCGCCCGGCTGGTACTAGCGGGAAAGGCAAGACTCCTCCAGGAGGGTTCAAGAAGGGCTGGTCGGACAAGCAAAGGACCAACCCAGCCAAACCCGAAGCAAAGGAGTACACCGCCTGAAGGTGCGCCCCCACCCGGTTTCAGGGTTGGGGGACGTTTTCACCGGTATTCAGGACATTAGATGGAGCATCAACCACTACTACCGGTGCGATTCTTCCCTTCCAACATTTAAGTACTACAGGAAGCGGTAATTACCGTTCCCTGAATAGATCTTTTCCTTTACCCTTTCCTAAGATTAGTCCCGATACCTCACAGGAATCGGATCTGGTTGACCAGATAGGCCAAGTAGCCTCTAGTCGGGTGACTTCGGTCCCTGAGGTTCAACCAGAAAAGATCACCTTTCCTGATAACTATCAGGTATCTGATAAATGTGTGGGAACAGAAAACGACCAGACTTTCTCGGATGGTCGGGGCCAGATACCTCTAGGGACGCCTGGTTCAGACCCAATCAGCGCCAGTGGTCCTAGAAATTCTAGGCTGGCCTCCTCAAGCCGGCCTGGCCGACTTGAACATGCTAGTCGCAGACGTTCCGTGGGAACTTCGTCTCAGGGAGTGTCTGTGGTCTCAAGGACCAATTTACCATCATGCTTTACAGTCGCTGGGTTTAATGGCCTGGCCATTGAGACCCAAGTACTGAAGGACAGAGGTTTGTCAGCTTCAGTCATTTCTACCCTTATTAAAGCAAGGAAAGCGACTTCCAGCAAAGTTTATTATCACACATGGAAAACTTATATTGCGTGGTGCGAATCTTTAGGATTTCCTCCACGTACCTATTCGGTGTCTCGAATATTGGCCTTTTTGCAACAAGGGGTTGAGCAGAAGCTAGCCTTGAGCACCATCAAGGGTCAAGTTTCAGCATTAGCAATCTTCTTTCAGAAGCCTTTAGCTACCAAATCCTTGGTGCGGAATTTCATCCAGGGGGTGCGGCACCTGGCTCCTCCAGTCCGCGCGCCCTTACCGCCTTGGGATCTTAATTTGGTTTTGTCGGTTCTACAGAAACCTCCTTTTGAAAACATCAGGGAGATTCCCTTGCTTACTTTATCCCAGAAAGTGGCCTTCTTGGTGGCTATTACTTCTGCTCGCAGGGTGTCAGAACTGGCTGCATTATCATGCCAGTCCCCATACCTAGTGATTCATAGGGATAAGGTAGTACTTCATCCTAAGCCATCTTTTCTTCCCAAGGTGGTTTCAGATTTTCATCTGAATGAAGATATTGTACTACCTTCCTTGTGTCCTCAGCCCAAGCATCATCGGGAACATGCGTTGCATTCCTTAGATGTGGTTCGGGCAATCAGGGTATACCTGAAAGCTACGGAATCATTCCGTAAGACGGATTCACTTTTTGTGATCACGGATGGCCCCAGAAAGGGTTTGCCTGCATCTGCCGCGACCATTGCCAAATGGATTAGACAAACGGTGGTACAGGCTTATTCTATTAAGGGTCAGAGTCCTCCGTTCCCTGTTAGGGCGCACTCCACTCGAGCGCTCAGTACTTCCTGGGCCTTTCGCCATCAGGCGTCAGTGGTCCAGGTATGTAAGGCGGCCACCTGGTCGTCAGTACATACCTTTACAAAATTCTATAAAATTGATGCGACGGCATCGGCGGATGCCTCATTTTGCCGCAAGGTTTTGCAGGCCGCAATTTGAGGAGACCGGTGGTCTACCTCGAGGGTTTTTTTCTGTTTGAAAAAAAAAAAAAAAAAAATTTGTTTTCTCTTTTTTTGTTGAGTCTCATCATTAAGGATGAGCATTGTAAACTTCTAGTTGGCACCGGTTGGGCCTTCTAGATTGGGATTTGATTTCCATTTTCCCACCCCTCAGTTGTGATACTGCTCTGGGACGTCCCGAAGGTGGTGTATCACCGAGGACTACGTCTGTCAATGAGCGCTAGAGAAAAATGTATTTTTGTAAAATCTTACCGTAAAATCCTTTTCTCTTAGCTCATTGACAGACGTAGTCCCCGCCCCTCTGTTTTTTTGAGTTGGGTTAAAATCTCTAAAGACTGCTTTTTCACATAACTGATTTGCTGAGGCAGAGAGAGAGAGAGGATATACCCTCTGGGACTGCCCCTGGGGTGTGGCCAGAGCTTTTTAATTTCCTGTCTAGTCCTGCTCCTGTGGAGGCAACATAACCCGAAGGTGGTGTATCACCGAGGACTACGTCTGTCAATGAGCTAAGAGAAAAGGATTTTACGGTAAGATTTTACAAAAATCCATTTATATGCGTGCACCATAGGGTTAGTATAGAGCTGCTCCCTTCAGTGTAATTTTGCAGTTTATCGCTCTAAATCGAGTAGGACTGAAGTAGTAGATGACTGAGCAGTGGGCAACACAGCAAGCAAATAGCTAACAGGCCCAACTTTAACAGAAAAAAAAAAAACTAGATACTGCCTGCAGTTCAGAGAGGGGCCTGAAGGTCCTTACACTCAAAGCTAGCATCTGATGAGGCCTGAACATCCACCTTGTATAAAGGTTTTAATTGAAAAATGGGAGGCTAGCATTCACTGTTACAAGGTGGCATGTGCTGAGATCAGATCCTTCAGAGTACTCCAATTATGGATCCAACCCTAAATGTAAAATGGTCAGTAGTCATTCCACTTTCTGGGATTAAAATGTCTTTCCTCGCTCAAAGCCAAGTATGCCTTACATGTGCTGCGATGTTAGATAGACCTTACATGAAGAGGTCTTATAGCTTTTAACATTGTGAGTTGGAGAGGCCCTGTTCTCCAAGGCCTGGGCTTCAACAGCCATGCCATCAAAGCCAGCGAACATGAAACCGTATGGTAAACTGGTGCTTGGGACAGAACTTGCGGTTCATCTAGCATACCCCAGGGAGCATCTGTCTGGAGTCTGAACAGGTTGGAGCGCCACATTGCCCTCTCAATCCTGCATCTCAATCCTGCAAAGCAGCTAAGATGAGGTTGTATTAAAACAGTGAAGCCATCAGCCATCAGAACATTCGCTGCTTCTGCTAGAGGGTCTCTGTACCTGGAGAGAAACCTGTCCACTTCCTAGTGTAAGTAATCATCCCCCAAGTTTAGGCAGTGCCAGCTGAGGTAGTCTGCCTGTCAGTAGATCACACCTGAAATAGTAAAGGCAGACAAGGCTGGAACGTGAAGTTCTGGACAGCAGCAGATCTACCTCCCATGTAGTAACAAGACTTTTGATTCCTCCTCATGATTGATCTATGTCACTGGATCATTTTCTCTATTGTTCATTGACGGACGTAGTCTTCTTGTTCTCAATAGCAGTAGGTTATGCTGCCCCTTACAGGAGTAGGACACTAGGCAGAAAAAAGTTCTGGCTATGCCTATGGGCAGTCCCAGGGGGTATCCCCTCTCTCTGCTATAGGATGTCAGTTTTAATCTGCCTAGTCAGGAGTAAGGACCTAGTTCTTTGCTGGGATCTCTGGTCCTGGCAAAAGTTTGTTAGTTAGTTAGGTTTTTTTCCCCGGATTTTTTCCTGTGAGATCTACAAGCAACTATGCCAGATCTAGGCGACGGGCAGGATATATAGATCCAGTGGTCACCCCAGCCGGCCAGCGAGCGCGCACAGACCCCAGCTACATGCTAGGTTGGGCGCGACATAGTCACAACGGACAGGGACTGGCCCTGCGAGTTAAACATCTCACCAGGTCGCATATGACCAGGTCTAGGCCCGAGACACAGCGTTCCTATTGGCCGACAGCCCCCCCACTTTGGCGGTGAGGGGTTCTGTCAGGAGATGGTGCCCACTGTTCCTGGTATGGTGAGTAAACTGTCCCCCCCCCTCCCCCTGGCGGGTTTTGGGGTGGACGCAGGCCCCTCCTTAGGACAGTCAGACCCTCAAGTTCCCGGGTTTCCTTCTGTCCTGTCACGGCCATGTTCTTGGAGTCCCTAGAGGCATTTTTCTGTGGTTGTGGAACCCCTCCCTGTACCCTAGTGCTGACACTCAGGTTTTTCTATGAGGATCGAGATCGCTGCAGACATGTGCTGTTCAGACGTTCAGGGCCTTCCTGATGCATCTTTGGTGGGGTGTTGAGTCTGGGGGGGTCTCTCTATCTCTGCTAGGGGTCTCTGTGCATTCTGCCTGACCTCTTGGGGGCGCTGTAACGAGGTGGGACGTTACAGGTTAACCTGGTGCAACATGGACCCTGCGGAAAGTTTTTCCCCATCTGACCACCTCAAGGAGGCCGCAGGGCCCTCCGGATCCCAGTTATCCATAGATGCACTGTTGGCGGTCTCGGAATCTTTTGTGTCTCGGGTAGAGGTGGCCTGTAAAGGATGGGGTGCCAAAAAACGCCCCCTCCCACACCTGCCTCATCTGATGTGTCAGATTCTGAATCTTATTCAGCCACCACAGACGTGGGTCTCCCTGCCGGGTCTACTACCTCGCTCCCTGTCTCCTCTGATAGTGAGGATGGCCCCCCTCTCCCTCCGCCACCACGCAAGAAAAAGAGCTAGTGGACACACTGGTTTTATCTGTGCATGAGAACCTGAAAATGGAGGACACAGCTGCGACTGAGAGGCAGGTTATTTTTGACACTCACAAGCCATCCAGAGCGGTTAAGGTTTTCCCCCTACCCGGGTATTTTGGCAACATGGTCAAAAAAGAGTGGGACCGTCCAAAGCGTCCCCCTGGGGTGCCTTTAGCGGATTGCTAGGTGCTACCCCTTTGGAGAGTCCGTTGTTAAGAAGAAGTGGACTGTGCCACCTACGGTGGACCCCCCCGGTCTCTAGATTGAATAAAGCTACCATGATTCCAGTGGAGGATTCCCTGTCCTTTAAGGATCCGGCGGATAGAAAGGCTGAGTCTATGGCCCACAACATGTACTCCCTGGCGGGGTCTGCCTTCAGACCGGTGTTTACTATTGCCCTTGTGTCACAAACTTTGACTGAAAGGGTGAAGTTACTACGCCATGACCTGGAGGGGGTACAACTTCCCCCTGCCTTTCAGGAGCTGACGGACCAGTTGATTTAGGGGCTGCATTTTATTTGCGATGCTTTGCTGGATGTGGCTCCAATATTGACGCGACTGCTGGTGTCTGCAGTAGTCCACCGGCGTATACTGTGGCTAAAATGCTGGTCTGTGGATCAGACTTCTAAGAAGGCTTTGACTGATCTACCCTTTCAGGGTGATCGCCTATTTGGGGCTACCCTTGATGAAATTATTAATGGTCTTACAGGGGGTAAGAGTACCTTTCTCCCAAAAGGCTAACAAGGGTAAGGACCCTCGTTGCAGACAGGGTCCCTCCTTTTCAACACAAGTTTTATCGGCCCTCAGGGACGAGTGATAAAGGATCACAGTCTGGTACGCTGACCTGGTCAGGCTAGTCACAGACGTTCCTTGGAGATTTCCTCTCAGGGAGGATCTGCTGTCTCAAGGACCAATCTTCCATCCTGCTTTACGGTCGCTGGTTTTGACGGCTTGGCTGTTGAAAGCCAGGTGCTGAAGGAATTACTTCTGCGTGCAGGGTGTCGAAACTGGCGGCGTTGTTCTGTCATTCTCTCTATTTGGTGGTTCACAGGGATAAAGTGCTACTTCGTCCGGATCGGTCCTTTCTTCCGAAGGTGGTTTCCAGTTTCCATTTAAATTAGGACATTGTGTTACCCTCCTTGTGTCCTAAGCCTAAACATCCTAAGGAATTTGCGTTGCATACTTTGGATGTGGTTCGGGCAATCAGGGTGTACTTGGCGACTACTGAGTCTTTTCGAAAGTCAGATTGGCTCTATGTTCTCATGGATGGACCAAAGAAAGGGCTGCCTGCATCTGCTGTGACTATTTCCAGATAGATCAGACAGACGGTTATGCAGGTTTATTCAATTAAGGGTTAGGTTCCACCTTTCCCTGTTAAGGTGCACTCTACTCGGGCGCTTAGTGCTTCCTGGGCCTTTCGCCATCAGGCATCTGTGGTTCAGGTTTGCAAGGTGGCTACCTGGTCATCTGTTCATACTATACACAAAGTTTTAAAAGGTGGATGTGCTGGAAACTGCAGATGCTTCCTTTGGCTGCAAAGTTTTGCAGACTGCCATTTAAGGGTGTTTTTAGTCTCCCTTGATGGTGTTTAATGTTTTTTCAGGTGGGTCTCATCTTGTTGTTCTGATGAGTTCTATGTTGCCTGGTTGGCTGTGGTTCAGCCTTGGGGAATTATTTTTTGCTGTTCCCACCCCTCCTGTTTTATGACACTGCTTTGGGACGTCCCTACTGCTATTGAGAACAAGAAGCCTGCGTCCGTCAATGAACGAAGAAGAAAATTTGGATTTTTATCTTTCGATAAAATCCTTTTCTCTGAAGTTCATTGACGGACGCAGTACCCACCCCTCTATTATTGAGTTGGTATTGTTTTCCCTGACACTGCTTTGATACAAAACTGACATTCTGTAGCAGGGAGAGAGGGTATACCCGCTGGGACTGCCCATAGGCATAGCCAGAACATTTTTCTGCCTCGTGTCCTACTCCTGTAGGGGGCAGCATAACCTACTGCTATTGAGAACAAGAAGACTGCGTCCATCAATGAACTTCAGAGAATAGGATTTTACGGTAAGACAAAAATCCAATTTTTACTTTTCTTGCCATGGCAAGACTTGTGGTCCCTCCTGATTGTTGATGCACACAACTACCGTGGCATTGTTCAACTTAATCCTCATCAGAAAACCTTCCAATTTGAGAGGTAACCAAATTGTTCAAAGCTTCAGAATGTTGATTAGGAGTCAGGATTCCTCCAACAACTTCTGCACCCAAAATGTGTCCAAGACTCCTTCCTAGCCTGTCAGGCTGGCCTCTATTGTACTGATCCTCTAAGAGATTGTAAGGATTTCCCCAAATCCGAAGCTTGATTCCTGAGTCACAAGGTCAGTGACGCTCTGGTCTTTGGAGTCAGGTGAATCGATTTGTCCAGAGACTGAAATAATTTGTTTTACGCTGACAGGTTGTTGAGTTGCACAGGTCTGGAGAGAAAGTGGGCAAAGCAGACTGCCTCGAAAGAAGGCACCATCAGCCCCAGGTCTGTTATGTCTGGGACCTGGGACCAGAGAGAGTGAAATTTTTCTTGTGGAAGGAAATCTCAGTTCTGAGCTGTTTCCAGGATCAGACCAAGTGATGAGTCGGCTTAGACTTCTGAAGGTTCAGATCATCCCACACTGTTGGTGAGAACCTGTGCCCTGTCACCCTGATTTACGAAAGGAATAGATCATGTGCACAAAGTTAATTTTCACTGATCTTTGCAAAGAATGCTTAATCAAATGCACAGAAAATTATTCTTTTTTAAAAGAGCAGTATTTTACTTGCACAGGTCAGTTGACAGATCGACTTTGGTACAATCAGCCTGCCCATAAATGGTTGGAATCTCAGATGATTCATCTATGGCCAGCTTTTGTCAGTAAAACGTTGTCACGTTCACTAAGCTAAGTGAAAATTCAACCAATCCATTCACTAAGCTCTACCTTAGTTTCAGTAACAGATTATACACAGGTGATGTAATTACTGAACCCCTTGCTCTAAAGTATTGGTTTTATACAGACAGTGGGTACGGAAAGTATTCAGACCCCCTTAAATTTTTCATTCTTTGTTATATTGCAGCCATTTGCTAAAAATCATTTAAGTTCATTCTTCTTCCTCATGAATGTACACATAGCACCCCATACTGACAGAAAAACACAAAATTGTTGACATTGTTGCAGATTTATTAAAAAAGAAAATCTGAAATATCACATGGTCCCAAGTATTCAGACCCTTTGCTGTGACACTCATATATTTAACTCAGGTGCTTTCCATTTCTTCTGATCATCCTTGAGATGGTTCTACACCTTCATTTGAGTCCAGCTGTGTTTGATTATACTGATTGGACTTGATTAGGAAAGCCACACACCTGTCTATATAAGACCTTCCAGATCACAATGCATGTCAGAGCAAATGAGAATCATGAGGTCAAAGGAACTGCCTGAAGAGCTCAGAGACAGAATTGTGGCAAGGCACAGATCTGGCCAAGGTTACAAAAAGATTTCTGCTGCACTTAAGGTTCCTAAGAGCACAGTGGCCTCCATAATCCTCAAATGGAAGACATTTGGGACGACCAGAACCCTTCCTAGAGCTGGCCGTCCGGCCAAACTGAGCTATCGGGGGAGAAGAGCCTTGGTGAGAGAGGTAAATAAGAACCCAAAGATCACTGTGGCTGAGCTCCAGAGATGCAGTCAGGAGATGGGAGAAAGTTGTAGAAAGTCAACCATCACCGCAGCCCTCCACCAGTCGGGGCTTTATGGCAGAGTGGCCCGACGGAGGCCTCTCCTCAGTGTAAGACACATGAAAGCCCGCATGGAGTTTGCTAAAAAACACCTGAAGGACTCCGAGATGGTGAGAAATAAGATTCTCTGGTCTGATGAGACCAAAATAGAACTTTTTGGCCTTAATTCTAAGCGGTATGTGTGGAGAAAACCAGGCACTGCTCATCACCTGTCCAATACAGTCCCAACAGTGAAGCATGGTGGTGGCAGCATCATGCTGTGGGGGTGTTTTTCAGCTGCAGGGACAGGACGACTGGTTGCAATCGAGGGAAAGATGAATGCGGCCAAGTACAGGGATATCCTGGACAAAAACCTTCTCCAGAGTGCTCTGGACCTCAGACTGGGCCGAAGGTTTACCTTCCAACAAGACAATGACCCTAAGCACACAGCTAAAATAACGAAGGAGTGGCTTCACAACAACTCCGTGTCTGTTCTTGAATGGCCCAGCCAGAGCCCTGACTTAAACCCAATTGAGCATCTCTGGAGAGACCTAAAAATGGCTGTCCACCAACGTTTACCATCCAACCTGACAGAACTGGAGAGGATCTGCAAGGAGGAATGGCAGAGGATCCTCAAATCCAGGTGTGAAAGACTTGTTGCATCTTTCCCAAAAAGACTCCTGGCTGTATTAGATCAAAAGGGGGCTTCTACTAAATACTGAGCAAAGGGTCTGAATACTTAGGACCATGTGATATTTCAGTTTTTCTTTTTTAATAAATCTGCAACAATGTCAACAATTCTGTGTTTTTCTGTCAGTATGGGGTGCTATGTGTACATTCATGAGGAAGAAGAATGAACTTAAATGATTTTAGCAAATGGCTGCAATATAACAAAGAGTGAAAAATTTAAGGGGGTCTGAATACTTTCCGTACCCACTGTAGATTTATCTATTCATAATTTTTTTAAATAGGTAATCTTTTGACATCCTATTACCAAATTTTGGAACCGTATGCCTCAATCTAGCTCCTGACTTTGTTACCTGCCAATTCTGACATTTGCCTTGTGGATGTTTAGCCAGGAACCTTCCTATATCCTAAATTTGGAATCTATACCAATATACTAATCTAAGTTTGTTTTTGGTCTTTTAAGTGACTTATTCCAAGTACCTGGTTACAGACCCTTCTAAATGTTTGATGTTCTATATACATACAGTAGATGCCTTGTGGCTTTTTGTTCTGCTCCCAGACTCGTCCAGTGAGTATTGCTTTGGCGCCTCTGTTTGGTGCTTGCTTGTGTACTTTATCTGGCTCTTTGGGTAAGTACTGGTTTAGGCCACCATCTGTAGCAACTATTTATCTGTATGATTATGCTGTTCTTTTGAGCAATTAACAAAATGTATTATTGTTTTTACTATTGGTGTTATGTTTATCTTTCTATCTCTTTGTTGTAAAATTCTGCTCCCTCATTGTACTCCTGAAGAAGCAGGTCCCCGCAAAACGTGTTGCATCTCGCTGATTGCATGTACTGTACACCTTTATTATGGATTACCATCTATATAGTGTGAGTTAGCATTGTTTTGTGGGTGTTAAAAGCCATACAAGAGGGATTTTTTAATCTTATGTATTGTTCTAATATTAGGTTTCTTTGTTATGTTAGTCGTATTAATAAAATAATGTGATTTTAATCTGATATATTGTCATTAATGGTACAAAGAAAAATCCTGCTGCCCTTCTTTTTTTTTATGGCTTTTTTTTGTTCATCCAAATCATGTTTAGAATGTGGGTACCTTATTACCAGGTTATATATACCCATTGATACTGAGCACTTGAATTTCCATATAGAAAATGTTTTGCCTTTCGATATACTTTAACTACATCAACACCAGACACTCTCACCCCCTTCCTGCCTTTCCTACTTTTTATTGTTTGTGGTATACCCTAATGTATTATACATTTTTCTTAAAGAACAGATAGAGCCCTAACTTGGTAGCAAATATGGATTCATATATTTTTCCTATATATTTTATTTGGGATTAAAAAGTAACATTTTTTTTCTTTTTAAGTAGCATTTTTCTGTATTTGTTCCCATTGCAATGTGTGTATCCCTATATATTTACCGCAAAATATGGAACTAACAAAGTGGAATGGTAAAGCACAAATTGAATGTATGCATTTTACTATAGAGTTTTATTATTCTTTTAATGCTGTTACGATGCATACAGGGAAAAAAAGTTTGCGTAAATTGTTAGTGTACCACGAATTAGCATGGCAGATACTTTTTCACAGGATTGCGATCGCTAGCAATTTAAATTACATTAATTTTGTGAGGAAATATTATTATTGAATTTTGCGAGATATATACTGTACATATAATCTCTGATTGATAACTAAAGCAGCCGCTTGTAGTCTGTGTAACAGGGTGCTAATGCAAGTAACAATTGTAAAGCAGGGACAGAGCGTTATCACTCGTTATCAGGAAGTCAACTTCATGGCAGGATCGCCTAATTTTATCTTAAAAGGTATTTTAAAAATTAATTTTGTAATTTTCTGATATACAGTGCCTTGCGAAAGTATTCGGTCCCCTTGAACTTTTCGACCTTTTGCCACATTTCAGGCTTCAAACATAAAGATATAAAACTTTCATTTTTTGTGAAGAATCAACAAGTGGGACACAATCATGAAGTGGAACGAAATTTATCGGATATTTCAAACTTTTTTTAACAAATTAAAAACTGAAAAATTGGGCGTGCAAAATTTTTCATCCCCTTTACTTTCAGTGCAGCAAACTCTCTCCAGAAGTTCAGTGAGGATCTCTGAATGATCCAATGTTGACCTAAATGACTAATGATGATAAATAGAATCCACCTGTGTGTAATCAAGTCTCCGTATAAATGCACCTGCACTGTGATAGTCTCAGAGGTCCGTTTAAAGCGCAGAGAGCATCATGAAGAACAAGGAACACACCAGGCAGGTCCGAGATACTGTTGTGGAGAAGTTTAAAGCCGGATTTGGTTACAAAAAGATTTCCCAAGCTTTATACATCCCAAGGAGCACTGTGCAAGCGATCATATTGAAATGGAAGGAGTATCAGACCACTGCAAATCTACGAAGACCTGCCCGTCCCTCTAAAATTTCAGCTCATACACGATGAAGACTGATCAGAGATGCAGCCAAGAGGCCCATGATCACTCTTGATGAACTGCAGAGATCTACAGCTGAGGTGGGAGACTCTGTCCATAGGACAACAATCAGTCGTATACTGCACAAAGCTGGCCTTTATGGAAGAATGGCAAGAAGAAAGCCATTTCTTAAAGATATCCATAAAAAGTGTTGTTTAAAATTTGCCACAAGCCACCTGGGAGACACACCAAACATGTGGAAGAAGGTGCTCTGGTCAGATGAAACCAAAATCAAACTTTTTGGCAACAATGCAAAACATTATGTTTGGCGTAAAAGCAACACAGCTCATCACCCTGAACACACCATCCCCACTGTCAAACATGGTGGTGGCAGCATCATGGTTTGGGTCTGCTTTTCTTCAGCAGGGACAGGGAAGATGTTTAAAATTGATGGGAAGATGGATGGAGCCAAATACAAGACCATTCTGGAAGAAGACCTGAGACTGGGACGGAGATTTGTCTTGCAACAAGACAATGATCCAAAACGTAAAGCAAAATCTACAAAGGAATGGTTCACAAATAAACATATCCAGGTGTTAGAATGGCCAAGTCAAAGTCCAGACCTGAATCCAATCGACAATCTGTGGAAAGAACTGAAAACTACTGTTCACAAACGCTCTCCATCCAACCTCACTGAGCTCGAACTGTTTTGCAAGGAGGAATGGGCAAAAATTTCAGTCTCTCGATGTGCAAAACTGATAGAGACATACCCCAAGCGACTTACAGCTGTAATGGCAGCAAAAGGTGGCGCTACAAAGTATTAACTTAAGGGGGCTGAATAATTTTGCACGCCCAATTTTTCAGTTTTTTATTTGTTAAAAAAGTTTGAAATATCCAATAAATTTCGTTCCACTTCATGATTGTGTCCCACTTGTTGTTGATTCTTCACAAAAAATTACAGTTTTATATCTTTATGTTTGAAGCCTGAAATGTGGCAAAAGGTCGAAAAGTTCAAGGGGGCCGAATACTTTGGCAAGGCACTGTATGTAAAAAATATATAAGATTTTAGTGATTGAGTTTACTAACAGTACTGTATTTTTTTTTTCGTTTTTTTTTTTTACAGCTTTACAAAGAGATTCTTGTAGCAAAAGCAGTCTGTGACTTGAAAAAGTTTTAGACTCTCTGCCCTAATTATTTCATATACAGTAAATGTTTGAGCACATTTTGTAATGCTGTTCTAAATGGAGTTGATCAATCTAAATCCGGCTTTGGCCAACTCAAAACGAATGTTGATTAGTAATAATGTTTCCTTTTTTCTTTCTTTTTTTAAAGCAGCTAATGAAGCAAGAATATCTGTTGCAATGATCAATCTCTAACAATAAATATTTTATGGATTAATATTTAATATTCCAGTTTTGGAGCAGCTACATAGAATATTTATTTTTACTCGCACTTTCTAGTAACACTTTTAGCCTAGTGTAGAATTCCATACATCCTGAAGGTGGCAGACTATCTCAACCTGGAAATATTAAACTCCATAAAAAAAAAAAAAAAAATTGTAATGTAGGAGTTCTGCTGTGCAAGGGAAAATTCTGTGCTTACAAAATATGAACATAACTTAAGCCTCATTTGACAAAAACATAACTCATCAGGTATTTTTACTTCCATACGTCATTTGCTTATTTTTGGTTTTATAACATGACGAGGTAGAATTTTTGCATGTATGTTATTTTACCAATTTTTGCCATATTTTGCATGACAAATCTAATAAAATGGCTTCACAGATTTTCACTCTGCAAAATGTTGGCATGCACTGACTGGCATTAACAGTGGAGTTCTGTGCAGTATTTATATAAAAAACAGAACAAATGTACAACTAGGGATAGAGATACTCTACCAATTTATAAATTCAAAAAGAATGAGAGCTTGCAGTGGTTAAACTGCTTTTTTTTTTTTTTTTTTTTTTTCATATGAATATATAACTTTGTGATGTTGATATATGTGAACTGAAATCTATGTGATAACAAACAAAAGTGAAAAAACTCCTGTAGGTAAAATATAGGAATTCCCATATAAAGCGATATTTAGGTTTGTGGACTGAACAATATTAGGACAGAACTATGATGAGATAAATGAAATGACTTGTGTTAATTCATCTTTTTTCATTATGCATTTTTATGCAGCGTAATGCACAAAATCCCATGTCAGGGCATTAAAACACGCTGTTCTGCATAGATTTTAATGAAATGTCATTTTGGGACAAGTTAAACAATGAAAAAAATTAAACGCTTTAACCAGTTCTGGACCGGAAGGATTTGCCCCCTTAATCACCAGGCCATTTTTTGTGATTTCGGCACTGCGTTAATTTAACGGAAAATTGTGCTGTCGTGCGAAGCTGTACCCAAAAAAAATTGATGTCATTTTTTCCCCACAAATAAAGCTTTCTTTTGGTGGTATTTGAACACCTGTGGGATTTTTATTTTTTGCGCTATAAACAATAAAAGAGCAAAAATTCTGAAAAAAAAAACAATATTTTTCACATTCTGCTATATAACATTCCCAATAAAACTAATGTAAAAATCTATTTTTTTCATCATTTTAGGCCAATTTGTTTACTGCAACATATTTTTGGAAAAATAAAATCCCAATAAGCGTATTTTGATTGGTTTGCGCAAAAGTTATCGTGTCTACAAACTAGGGGAAAGATTTATGTCATCTTTTTTACATTTTTTTTTACTAGTAATGGCGGTGATCTGCGATTTCTAGCGGGACTGCGACATTGCGGCAGACAGTTCTGACCCCTAACTGACATTTTTGACAGTTTTTGGGGGGGGCCAGTGACATTACTACAGTAATCAGTGCTAAAATTATGCACTGTTACTGTAATAATTACACTGGCAGGCAAGGGGCGATTAAAGGGTTAAGTGTGAGCCTAGGGGAGTGTTTTCTAACTGTGAGGGGGATGGGCTTGTGAAATCAACACAGAGACCTGTGATCCTAAATAGCAGGAACACAGGCACTCTGTGTTCATTCCAGGGAGAACAACGATCTCAGGAGCGCTCCCGCGAACCGACCTACCTATACGTCGGTTCGTGCAGCCAAGCCAGCCTGCCGCAGTATATGTGCGGCGGGCAGTCGGCAAGTGGTGAAAGAGAAGTTTGGAAATGGCTTTTTTTTTTTAAAAAAAATCATACTTTCCTAGATGGATGCAGCATTGGTCCGATGCTGCATTGCATCTGTCCCCAGCTTGCTGTAAGACTGAGAGCGAGCGATCAAACACTGCCGATCACTCGGCTCTCAGTATTCTGTGAGCAGGGAGCTGGTGATGGTCTGTCACCGGTCTCTGCTCTGCTCCCCCTCTGCACTCGGTGAGAGGCTGAGCCGGGAGCCAGTCCAGGCATGTGGGTGGATCCCGAAATATGGTCGCAATCTTTCCCGAGCCTGGTCCAGCTCTGTGATGCTGCGATGTCAGCTTCAGCCCACTGTCTGCTGAAAACGGGTCACAAGAGTGTAAAACAAACTGCACTACTTTACTCCACAGGAGAAGTACAGCCAAACGAGCTTTGGCTGTACTTCTTCTTTAACCACTTGACCTCAGAAAGATCAGGCCATTTTTTGCTATACCACACTGCCTTGCTTTAACTGACAATTGTGCTGTACCCAAATAAAATTTATGTCCTTTTTTTTCCCACAAATAGTGCTTTCTTTGGGTGGTATTTGATCACCTCTGCAATTGGAAACAAAAAAAAAGACTGACAATTTTGAAAAAAAAAAAAAACACAATATTTTTTACTTTGTGATATAAAACATATCCAATAAAACAAAAATGAAAAAATCTAATTTCTTCATAAAATTAGGCCAATATATATTCTGCTACATCTTTTAGGTAAACAAAATCCCAATAAGTATATATTGATCGGTTTGTGCAAAATTTACAGGGTCTATAAACTATGGGAAATTGTAATATATATATATATTTTTTTTAACAAGTGTAGCACCCTCCTAGCTAGGTAGGTGATAGGTAAAGCATTTATTGCTCCTGACTGCTTATCAGGGGAGCCTGATCTATTAGGTTGCCTGTCACATGTTTCCAGGTGTGATTCACTGGGTCTGAGGGAGTGTCCCCATTGCATCCAATGAGGGAGCTTGTTGGACAGTGGAGGAAACCTAGCCAGTGACACATCATGTTTTATGGCAGTCCCAGTGGGAGGGCATTCTGCAATGCATCCTGGGATTGACCATAAATACTGAGGGGACATGTGACAGGGTGTCTTTGGCGGAAAGCAGAGTCCCAGGAGGAGGTGGATGGCTGTTTCACCTCCTGCAGTGTGAGAGGAAAGTGGTCTTAGGCAGTTGGCCTAGTGAACCGGGTGTGGAGATGAGCTGCAGATGATCCAGTGCTGACAGTGAAGCTGCTGGCAGAGTCTCTCTGGAAAAACAGTGTCCGTGAGTACTGAGGGACCTGCCAAAGGGTCGGGCCCAGGAAGGGGGACCACTCCAGTGATGTCAGGAGATCAAGGAGCTAGCTCACACAGAGAGTATGACAGTAAAGGGGGCGCCATGTAAAAAGCCCTGAAGAATAGGAACAAAAAGGGGGTGCCAGGAAGGACCCTGAAGTGTGTTCCGCAGTACAGTACAGCTTATCTAAAGCGGTTCATTTATCACTACTTCATCGCTATTGACAAGGTAAAGCAGTGGCCTTGCCGCATTCAAGTGCAGTTAGATATCCACTACTAGCCAATTGTGCATAGTTTATTCAAGTTGGAGTATCCCACTCATTCCCTTCTTCTATCCAAGTTCTCAATAAAACAACAAAAAAAAAAACCTACTAGACTGTTTCTTGACTGGGCCAAGCACTTTAAAGTCGCTAAACTATTGTGCTGTTGCTATGGGTAACCCAAGGGAACCCGTCACCAGCAGCTCCCAAGGGAGTAGTGCTACACAAGTAATGGCGGCGATCAGAGACTTATTTGAACACCTAACTGACACTTTTGACACTTTTATAGGGACCAGTGACATTATTACAGTGATCAGTGCTAAAAATATGCACTGTCACTCTACTAATGACACTGGCAGGGAAGGGGTTAACATCAGGGGCGATCAAAGGGTTAAATATGTGCCTAGGGAGTGTTTACTAATGGTGGGGGAGGTGCTTTTACTGCTTGAAGACAAGGATCTGTTTTCCTACTTCACAGAAATACAGGATCTATGTCTTCTGTACTCACAGAATGATAGTCTGCCTTGTTTACATAGGCAGACTGTCATTCTGCCAGAGTAGCGAACGATCGGCCATTCCCTGCAGACATTGGGTCCACAGAACCCACTGATCGGCTCCCATTATGTAAAATCACAGCAGGAGTGAGCCGCCGGTGGCGCACGCTTGCGCCCAAAACCCGGAACTGCAGAATCACGTATTCGTATGTGATTCTGCACAGGGCAGCTGCCCTGTAGCAGTAAATCTGCTATGGGGTGGTCGGGAACCAGTTAATGTGTTGCAATAACACATCGACCTGCCCCTACACAACACCTGAAATAAAGTACGCCTGCTGGTGTGAACGGGTTCTCAAATAAAACCGAGTGATCTTGCCATAAAGGTCCTTGTTCATGCACTTCCCATCTATAGAGAGAGCCGTGCCACGGCCGTGACTCCCATGCACATGCACGGGAGTGACATCATCGTGGTTTGGCCAGTCAAATTATGGTTTTCTCTGAACCCAGAAGGAAGACCAGGTGAAAATGGAAGCACTATCAGCAGTGACAGTGCACTGCTGGAGAGCTTCGTTGTCCCTCCTCTGAGCAGATTGATAGGAGTAGGAGCCATTGGTTCCCGCTGCTGTCAATCAAACGCTGAGACGAGGAGTGAGGGGTGGGCTTGAGCTGCCTGGTCTGTGTCAATAGACGGAGACAAGATGGCTCAGTAGCGAGCCTACATGAGTACCCCCATGGGAATTGGCTTCCTATGGGAGCACACACTGAAGAGGAGGAGCCAGGAGCACCTTTGGAAGACCCCAGAAGCAGAGGATCGGGGACTGCTCTGTGCAAAACCATTACACAGAGCAGGTACTATAAGTATAATCTGTTTATTATGTTACAAAAAGGAAACTTTAATGTCACTTTCAATTTTTTAAGGTCTGGTTATCCTTAAATCCACTTTCACATGGGCAAAGCTCCTGTCTCTCGATCCATGGTGGATCATCGACTGGTCTGTGGGTAGCATGTGGTTAGGAGGCAGTATGCCTCCTCCTGCATAACTGTTTGAAGAGAGATTTTACAATAAAATCCCTCATAAACCACTTTGGGCCACATTTGACAGGTGATACATGTCCTTTTTTTTGTAGCCACACCACAATGCAAAGCAGCCATTGCTTTTTGGGGGTTGACAGCTGGCTAAGGCACATTAAAAATGCATCTCAACCACCTGGTTTTACCATACAGAAATGCCCATGTCAAAGGAGCCTAAGTCAGTTAGACTGTGTACACTTTCTTTCCTTTTTCTGAATGCTTGTTTTGCTTTGTATCTTTTAAGGTCACTTTATTATGGAAGAAAAGTATCCTAAGCACCTAAGGACCAAGCCTATTTCTGACACATGTTTTTTACAAGTTAAAATCAGTATTTTTTCTGCAATTGCTCTTCTCTGCTTAACTTGATGTCCACTCCATGCCTACAGATTGTTCCCATCTGGGGTAGGATGGTCAGGGATATCAAGATTTTTATAAAAACTGACTGACCCTTCCTTCTATTGAAGTTTACATCAATGATATCAACTACTGCTTAACAAATTGTGTATTGTTATTCCTTACAAATTAATATAAATTGATTGTTTAATAACTGATTGTTGATCAGTATTTTTTCCTAGAAAATTCCTTAGAACCCTCAAACAGTTTATATATATATGTATACAGTATATATATATATATATATATATATATATATATATATATATATATATATATGTATATTTTTTAGTAAAGATTCTGGAGAAAAAAATGGTGGTTGTTGCAATGAATTTAAAAAAACGAAACAGTAAAATTAGCCCAATTTTTTTGTGTATTGTGAAAGATGATGTCATGCCGAGTAAATAGATACCTAACGTAATGTTATGGTTAAAAATTGCGCACACTCATGGAATGGCGACAAACTACAGTACCTAATAATCTCCATTGGCGATGCTTTAAAAAAATGTTAACAGTTACCAATTTAGAGCTACAGAGGAGGTCTTTTGCTAGAATTATTGCTCTCGCACTGGCGATCGCAGCGATATCTCACATGTGTGATTTGAACACTGTTTACATTTGCGGGCTCGACTTACATATGCGTTTTTTTTTTTGGTGTGCAAGCTCACGGAGACAAGGGTGCTTTACATTTTCTTATTTTTTCTCCCTATTTATTTTATTTTTAACAAAAATCTGATCACTTTTATTGCTGTCACAAGGAATGTAAACATCCCTCGTGACAGCAATAGGCTGTGACAGGAACTCTTTATGGAGGGATCTGGGGTCTAAAAGACACCAAACCCCTCCACTGCACTTCAAAGTATTCAAAATGCCAAAATCAGCATTTTTGAATACTGACAGTTTTTCTAAATCGGCGACATCACTTCTGGTTTACATGATCGGAGACCCAATCAAAGCCAAATCCAGCTTTGTTCGGGACTCTGACCAGCTAGCGGACATGCCGGCTGGTTGCTTGGGTCAGAGCCGTGGAAGGCGGCGGGAGGGACGTCCCCTCCCGCTCGCTGGGATAATGGCACACACGTGGTTTGAACACACCACACAACTCTAAACAGGTAACCATTAAACATTTTTAAAGTGTTAGCCTTGGAGATTTTTAAGTACCGTAGTTTGTCATCATTCCATGAGTGTGCGCAATTTTAAAGTGTGACATATTAGGTAACTATTTACTCGGCGTAACATTATTTTTCATATTATTCAACAAATTGGGCTAACTTTACTGTTGTTTTTTTTTTTTATTAATGAAAGTGTATTTTAAAGACAGCTGCTCAAATAACGTGTGACATAATGTATTGCAACAATCGCCATTTTATTCTCTAGGGTCTCTGCTAATATATATATAAAAAAATATATATAAAATGTTTGGGGGTTCTAAGTAATTTTCTAGCAAAAAATACTGATTTTAACTTGTAAGCAACAAATGTCAGAAAAAGGCTTAGGCATGAAGGGGTTAAAAGCAAGTAAAATTTATGCACAACATTCGTTCATTCATCTAAAGTACAAATAATTTTAATACAAATACTCTCATCCAAAAAATGATATCTGTATGGCCAGCATAAGATATTTCAAAGCAGCAACATGCTTTTTTTTTATCATAATGGGGTTAAAAAAAAAAATTGCTGTTTTAGAATACAAAAACAGCACATAATTAATACTATAAGGGGGCTAGTTTATATTGTGAAACAGTGAAATAAATATATATACATTATCTCACAAAAGTGAGTACACCCCTCACATTTTTGTAAAATTGCTGTCCCCCTCAAAATAACTCAACACCCAGCCATTATTGTCTAAACCACTGGTAACAAAAGTGAGTACACCACTAAGTGAACATGACCAAATTGGGCCCAATTAGCCATTTTCCCTCGCTGGTGTCACATGACTTGTTAGTATTACAAGGTCTCAGGTGTGAATGGGGAGCAGGTGTGTTAAATTTGGTGTTAGCGCTCTCACTCTCTTATACTGGTCACTGGAAGTTCAACATGGTACCTCATAGCAAAGAACTCTCTGAGGATCTGAAAAAAAGAATTGTTGCTCTACATAAAGATGGCCTAGGTTATAAGAAGATTGCCAAAACCCTGAAACGGAGCTGCAGCATGGTGGCCAAGACCATACAGCGGTTTAATAGGACAGGTTCCACTCAGAACAGGTCTTGCCATGGTCGACCAAAAAGCCTGAGTGCATGTGCTCAGCGTCATATCCAGAGGTTGTCTTTGCGAAATAGACATATTAGTGCTGCAGAGGTTGAAGGGGTGGGAGGTCAGCCTGTCAGTGCCCAGACTATATGCCGCACACTGCATCAAACTGGTCTGCATGGCTGTGGTCCCAGAAGGAAGCCTCTTCTAAAGTTAATGCACAAGAAAGCCCGCAAACAGTTTGCTGAAGACAAGCAGACTAAGGACATGGATTACTGGAACCATGTCCTGTGGTTTGATGAGACCAAGATAAACTTATTTGGTTCAGATGGTGTCAAGCATGTGTGGCGGCAACCAGGTGAGGAGTACAAGGAGTACAAAGACAAGTGTGTCTTGCCTACAGTCAAGCATGGTGGTAGGAGTGTCATGGTCTGGGTCAGCAGTGGTGTGAGGGTGTCTGTCTGTCTGTCTATATGTATATATATATTTATGTGTGTGTGTCTGTCTGTCTGTATATATGTTTACATATATATATATATATATATATATATATATATATATATATGCATATATATATGTATGTGTCCGTCTGTATATATATATATATATATATATATATATATATATATATATATATATGTGTCTGTGTGTGTTTGTGTAAATCCAGGAAGTGAACAGGCAGCAGCAGTTAAAATGGCTGCAGTCAGACTTAGTGGTGGGAGATTTCTGTAGCATATCTGGTAAATACAGAATCACAGTAGTGTATATGTATATATATATATATATATATATATATACATATATAAAACATAATATGCAAAGTGGTTGGAAGGATCTTCAGAATGGCAAATATGTTTTTATAACAAATTATGCAAACAGACTGCAGTTCCTTTTTAATACCACATGCACCTATGACTCAGGGTTTACAGTATTATAGATTTTATATAGGAAGAGTACAGCAGAAACTGTTTGCCTACAGGCTGTCTTGTTTTTGACTGAAACATAGTAGTGCCTGTCTGAATTAGATAAGGGAATGGGAGAGGAAGAAGAGGAGTCACTCTTTATTTTTTCAGCTTGAGCTACTGAAATCTGAAATACAACAGGCTTTTTTGTTTCGCAAACCTGGTAAAACTAGCCTGGCAAGCCCATAGAAAGACCAGACTGGCTGGATAAAAAATATAAAATATATATATATATATATTATGCACAATCATTCATAAGTACCCTAACAATACATTTTTTACATCTTTATTTTTAGTCCTGACCATAAAAAATAAAGAAAGAAAATATAAGCAAAACTAATGTAGATGTATGTATTGAATATGTCACTGATGAAACCCAGACATCACTAATCTTATGTACTGTATATACCACCAGTGAAAACTAAACCTAATACACAAGGTGACACTAAATATGATTGACATTCACAATGCAGGTTCATAGTCATTTTAAATAAATGAAAAGGTAAGAAAACAACACTGAATGAAAAATAAAGACGTTACATGGCATCTCTAGATTTTCCAGACATAATGGCTGCCAGTGTTGCTATGATAGCATCTTTTGCACTGAATTAACAATAAAATACTGTATTTTATAAAGTGTTTTAGGATTGCTACTCTCATCAAGCTGGAAAGACAGTGGACGGAAATGTTCATTTTCTCCTGCACAGTAATTAAATTGATGCTATATAAGGAAAACAATCTATTCTCAACTTGAATGTGTACTGGCTGATTTAATTAGCAAGAAACAATTGGATCTGATGAAAATCATTCAATACTGAAACCTTTTTTTTCTGCTGGGAATTTTCCTATCATTTAGGAGAAATGTTAATTAGGGATAAATGCAAAACCTTTTAACATGCAAGTAATACTATAATTTTCATATTTTTTCAACAGAATAGCCTGACATGAAAACATATTAAAGTGAAACACTATTTTGATTTAAAAAAAAAACTATAATTTTTAGGTCTACTTATATTGGTTTTATCTTACAAAACCATATTGCAGATGCTTACCTGTTTCGGTTCTGTAGGCATTAAAATAGTACATACCAGAGCACTTGCTCAAAGTGAGTGCTAAGAAGAATGGTTTGACTTTTATTACATGTTTAGCCCCAGTGTTCTAATGACAAACATAGCACTCCTCCCAACTTTACTTTAGACATGCAGCATTTTTGCTATTAATCTAATCTCACAATTTGGGCAAACATCTGAAAAAGCCGTGAGCCAATGAATAAAGTAGAGGTACTGTATGAGTACTCTTATACATTCAGTAGGTAAAATGTTGATTGTAGCGGAAGTTATAATCATAAGAAATTGGAACTGTTTGGTATTAAAATAAAATTATGGCTTGCTTCAGACTGACATAAAAACATATAATGTTATAAAGTTGTATTGCAAAAATGACTTGTCACAATTATGTACATCAGTTTTATTCCCTGCAGCTTTTGCACCTCTATAACCCCTTTATGCATCAGAACAGTTTTGACATTTCAGCTATCATCCAAGGAATTAATCAAAAACAGCACATATATTAATACGGTGTGAAATGTAATAACACAATTGTCCTTACCCATGATACAAAACTCATAGATAAATCATTTTTTTGTTTTTGCAACAAGCAATGAGCGAACCATGAATGGCAATATATACTGTGAGATACTGAAGCAGAGCATGATCCCCTCCCTTCAGAGACTGGGCCGCAGGGCAGTATTCCAACATGATGACCCCAAACACACCCCCAAGACAACCACTGCCTTGCTAAAGAAGCTAAGGGTAAAGGTAATGGACTGGCCAAACATGTCTCCATACCAAAACCCTATTGAGCATCTGTGGGGCATCCTTAAACAGAAGGTGAAGGAGTGCAAGGTCTTTAACATCCACCTGATCCGTGGAGGAGTGGAAGAGGACTCTAGTGGCAACCTGTGAAGCTCTGGTGAACTCCATGCCCAAGAGGGTTAAGGCAGTGCTGGAAAATAATGGTGGCCACACAAAATATTGACACTTTGGGCCCAATTTGGACACTTTCAATTAGGGGTGTACTCACTTTTGTTGCCAGCAGTTTTGACATTAATGGCTGTGTGTTGGGTTATTTTGAGGGGACAGCAAATTTACACTGTTATACAAGCTGTACACTCATTACTTTACATTGTAGCAAAGTGTCATTTCTTCAGTGTTGTCACATGAAAAGATATAATAAAATATTTACAAAAATGTGAGGGGTGTACTCACTTTTGTGAGATACTGTATATTTAGTGTGTAACATGGTACCAAGTAGGCCCCCACAAAGCAGTTGTCAGATTTGATATTGGTGCAACTGTGTTGAGCTCTGCGTCATTAATTGACATTCATTCACAGCCACTGCTGCAAACATACTTGTAGTTCTCAATAAAATGCAAGTGTGGTAATCACGTACCTTTGGTCCTTTGATAAATTCTTTAACACTCCAAGGGTCCTTTCACATGGGCTTTCCGGCCGCCATACTCCATTTTGCTCAGCGGGGATCGATCTCCGCTGAGCAGGCGGATGGCAGCTCCGTCTCTGCCTACAGTGCAGAGACAGACCTGTCAGATCCCCGCTCTCCTCTGTAGGAGAACGGATGAAAACAGACTGCCTGTCTGTTTTCATTCGATCTGATATTCCAGACGGATGGAAAATAGGGTTTCGATCCGTCTGGATTTCACAGACAGGATCAGATCGGATAGCAGCGGGTGTCAGCGGACATGTCACTACTGACATCCGCTGCTCTATAGGGGTGCATGGAGCATCCGATCAGGTCCACCTTAAAAACTGACAGGAGGACCGGATCGGAAAGCCCGTGTGAAAGGGCCCTTACTGAAGGTCCACACCTTACAGGGAGTTGAAGGAAGAGCCTGAAGGAGCGTAGTAATGACCTCACGATCCATTGATCACAGTTCCAATGCTTTGCAGGGTTATGTGCAAAAAAAAATAATAAATGCACATTTTTATCAGCAAAAATATGTACAATTTTTTTTTTTTTTTTTTTTTTTTTGCAAAAGGTGGACTTTTCTGTAATGAATTAAAGGTAGGAAAGACAGCTATTCTTGAGATCTGTTTTGCTGTAATTTGGGTCATTTTGCAATGTCCAAAAAGGACAAACAGCGATAAAGTAGCCAAAACACACAAAAAAATAATTTTCAAGCAGATAGTTTAAAGTGATTCTAAAGGCAAATTTTTTCTTAAAATAAAAATATGTTATAATTACCTGCTTTGTGCAACGATTTTGCGTCCCTTAATTCCACTTTTCCACATTCCCTTAATTCCACTTTGGCAGTCACTCCCCAGTGCTGTCTGCTATTTCTTCCTAATGAAGCTGGGTGCTATTGGGCCACCCATGCTCATGTGTTCATGAGCCGGGCAGTGGGCATCTATAGATACACACAGCAACAGTATGCCATGACCCTGCCCCCTTCTCACAGGAGTTTGACTGACAACAGCACAAGCCTATGGCTCCCACTGCTCTCTGACTCAAGAAAACGAATGCCTCGTACACACGCAACGATTGTTGGCCGACCGATCGGGCGTCTTTTGTCCAGTGTTGTTGTGTTGGTTGAAATGTGCTCTAGACTGCACACTAATTTTGTCGGCCAACAACAACCAACTTCAGAAGTGATGTCATGTGCTGGTTTACTTTCCGTGTGTTTTTTCTTCTCTGAGCATGCCCAGTCTTGCTCATCTGATTTTTGTCTGCCGAAATCTGTACTGACTGACGAACAATTGGCCCTTCTGTTGACGGCCAACAAAAATTTTATAGCCTGCACACCAGATTTTGTTCGGCAGAAAAGTCGCAGTCAGTTGTCGGAAGCATCATACTAACAAGCTGACAATCGGCCAATCGGACGTTGGCCGAAAATTCACGGCCAACAATCGTTGCGCGTGTACGAGGCTTAAGTCAAGTGAATGTTTAAAGATGGGGGGGGGGGGGGTTAGTGTGGTGTTTTTTATCTTAATGCAGGTAAAATCAGTTTGAGTTTAGAACCACTTTAGAAATGTACTACGTGCATAAATTTATGTTCATTTTAAACAGCTAGTTTGCTTTGGTGTGCATGTTTTGTTTTTTTTTTTCATCTTACTCAAAGAATTCCAAAGCATGAGCGGAGATTTCACTTGTCTTCTTGGATACCAGGGATAGAAATAATAAGCACCTCTCAGTATGTAATGATGAACCTTATATCCCCTTGAGCCAGTGGGAATTGGCCTTTTTCATCTTTACTGAAACAACGTGCAGTTGACGAGGTGTGTTTTGGGTGGTGGATCATTCTGCATGCAAAGTAGGTAAGTTTGAACTCAAAGACTCTATTTTAGTTTTGTTTTGTTCTTGGAATCACATGCTGAATCATTTTTTCATTCTATAATGTAGTAAGAGGCTACACCTCAAAAGATTTCCCAGCTGCACGCAAAACCATTACAGTGTCAGATTATAGTGTCATGCACCCCCAATAAGTATTAATGTATTGATAAAATGGACCAATTGTTGCAGCATCTAGCTAAGAGAGTGCACGTTTCATTATGCATTTCTGAAAAGTAATAGAGAAATAAAGATATTATGCCACTTGATTCTCTAAGAGTTGCAAATTGACAGGACATGGTTCAACCCAGCAGTGTCCACACAAATTCGATATATCATTTGTCAGTGGACTTTACTATAAGAAATAACAAAACAAAACGCAGTTCCATTTACTTTGGCTTCAATTATAAATCAATGTAACTTAGAAAAACGCCTCCTACCCATTCCTCAAATAAGTGTCAGATGTATTTTTTGGGATTATGAGTTTCTGGGGCACCAGAATATGCCTATAAAATTCCTATACAATATATCCAGTGTATGCGTATTAATGGCAAGAAGCTTGCAATATTACCTAAAATATAAGTGGTGTTAAAACAAATTTGTTTTATTTAAACTTGAATTCTACCGATAACACTCCTAAAATGTTAAAAATAGTTTTAATCAAAGACATGATGTAAAAATGTGTTCTGCATGTGTTTTTTTTTTTTCGTTTTCCGTGCTCACTGTTATTTACAATAAATTTGTCACTGGGCGTCATCTATTAATGAATTATGCCAGAATGTTACCTAATTAAATGCAGGTTTGAGTTTAATTTAATTGCAGCCACCAGTGTAGTAACAGGCACACCCAATCACCCAGGCTGTCAGTTTCAGTTCATTGGGTTCAGACCCTTGGCTCCCAAACACTGCACAAAACCCTGATATCTATGGTATCTACAGTAAAGCACTGGAGATGAAGGGGAAAGCTGATATCACAGTGCTGGAAGAGATCACGTTGCTACGGTTGCTACTTTGTAAGTACATATTTACGGTTTCTTCACTGTAAGAGCTGTGAAAATGTGGAATAGACTCCCTCCAGAGGTGATCCTGCCTAGCTCACTGGATTGCTTTAAAAAAGGCCTGGATTCTTTCCTAGGTGTAACTAATATAAGTGAGTACTAATATTTATAGGTAACGTTGATCCAGGAAATATCCGATTGCCTCTCGGGGGATCAGGAAGGAATTTTTTCCTCAGCTGTAGCAAATTGGATCATGCTTTGCTGGGGTTTTTTCGCCTTCCTCTGGATCAACTGCGGGTATAGGATTGTGTATATAGGATTGTATGGTTGGGTTTTCTTTACTGTTTTTCTTTTTTTGGTTCAGCCAGACTTTTTTTTTCAACCTGACTAACTATGTATGTAACTATGTATATTTTGGAAAAAAAAAATAACTTCCTGGAGTCCAAAGTTTGCATTTAGTGTGCCACTTTATTTCCACTATAAGCCTAACCCTGCTATATTTTTTTAAGGTTACATTCACAGGGGAGTTTGTTGTGTTTAGAGATGGCTAAATGCTCTTGACACAGCAACAATCAGGACTATGGTCACATGCAAACTGGCCAGTTACCTGCAATCAGTTTGTGTATGGTCAAAACTCTACAAAAATGCCAGCCCTGGACGCTGATTCCCAGGCCAGCATTGGCAAGTAACTGCTCAGATGGGAGAGTATAAATCTTGCAGTCACCACTCTGAAGCTTTTTGCTGTGCATATCATGTGCAACAGTGATTACAACCACTACTAATTCTTGCTGATGGCCGCCCCTGGCTCCACATAAAATCCCGTGTGAATGTAACCTTAATGTCCCCCAGCAGGTGTTAAAAAGCAGCTTGGGTTCTAGCTCTCCTAGTTTACAGCCTTCCATTGCAGTAATTTACTTATTTCCACAAGAGCCCTACAGTATTCCAGGTTGATGTTGACCAGTGTCGTTCCACCCAGAAGACAGAGGACATACTGTTAGTGCAGGACATTATAAGAGAGCATCACTACAGCTCCCTACATTCCCTGTAAAGGTGCAGACATGGCACCGACTTCATCACTTCAGTGTCCTTCTCTGCATGATTAAGGATCGCCCAGCCCTTAGAAGAGAGCAAAGAGAAAGAAGACCATGTGCCATCACGTGACAGCCCTGAACACTTTAGGAAGAGCAATAGAGCAATAGTTGGGCTTTAAGCTTATTTGCTATTTTCATTTAGAAGCATAGCAAAGCCTTCTTAAAACTGAAGGTATTTACAGGCCATTCCATCACTAATAGAAAAAAAAACTAGGGGTTTATTCTTCATTTTAAGTGACTCTGATAAAATAAACAAAATGTATTTTGCAAAAGAAGAGGTCTAATATTGACATGTTTGACCTGTCCTATTAATATTTAACTCATTTAAAGAGCTTTAGCTGCCAAACAATCTTCAGATTGCAACACATTTCTGGGTGTTTTGTATGCCTTGTCCTCCAGTGCATGCTGTAGTTCCACTCGCCAGCCGCTACTTCACTACAGGACACAGTAGCAACATAAGGACCAACAGAACCACAGCATGCCGCAGGTGTGCAGGCATTTGACACTCCTAGAAGTCTGTTAAAGTGGTTGTAAATTAAAAAAAAAAACACTGTCAGCCCCTCTGTTTTATGCAGCCACCCTACACTGTGCAAATGTTAGTGTAAAACGATGCCTCTAAATAACCTATCTCCAATTTTTATCTGGACGGTCACGTGACCTCTGGCCGCTCTCTTCTTCTGATCTAAGGGCTACAGCTGAAAGGGCCGAGATCCCTTCTGACGTCAGCCAGGGAGGTCACGTGACTGCGTGACCAACCAGAAAAGATTAGAGATAAGGCTTTTAGAGGCATTGTTTTACTAGTCAGATGGAGCAGACTGGGGGAATCATGTGTTTATGACAGTGCTGTAGGGTAAACCTGATTTATATCTCCCTGCTGGCTCTTACTAACCCCTGAATATTGATAGATCCAAAGAAACATATGCATTTGCTGGAGATAGAAATATTGGAAGTAGCTGGGTCTGTTAAATGCGATAATTATTGTTCCACAAACAAAAAATAGCAGTCAAATTTAAAGATGCATTATATAATTGTGTTGGGTCTATTTTGCTGACTGCACATTAAGCTGGGGATCTGGCGATTGCATAACACAGTATATAACTTGGTTTTTTGACATATGAAACGGTCCCCAATTGGCCACACTTCATGCTCCGCTGCCCGCCCAGGGAATATACTTTTGCCGGTACCGCCTTTTAGTGAGATATATGTTATGTATCCCTCATAAGCCCTGACGAAGCAATATGGCAAAACACGTTGGCGCATGAGGATTACCTCTATAGCATTATTATCTCATCTGGCCTAAGTGTCTAACTTCCCAGTGTTACTGTTTTTTGTATACAAACTTTTTATTGAGGTGAAAAATTGCGGTACAGAAAATATATCATAGCAGTGTAGTAAACATATGGTAAATTACAGTTATTATTACAGAAACAGAGAATAAAAATGAATTCTTTATCAAGTATGCTTATACATCAGGATCAAAATAAAAGACTTTGCATGAGTGGTAATGAATTAAGGATATGTTACAGTTTCGATAGATCGGTATAAAAGAGGAAATTATTATAAAATATAAAGACATATATTGTCGAGTATAAATGGACAATAAAGTGAAAGTAATATTATTAACAATTACAATTTATATATAGACTTGTGTTTTAAAATTAATAGGTTGAAATAGAAGGTTAGAATGATCAAACCAAAGATTCCATTTATTATCGTAGAATTTCGTTCTAAATAGTTGTAAATAATGTGAAAGATTTTTTCCATTTGATTAATCAAAGAAAGTCTAGCTTTTAATTGGGTCGGAGGAAATTAAGAGGATTTCCAATTTACTGCTATCAGCCAGTGAATGGCAACACATATAGTGTGGATAAGTCTCATCTGAGGAACAGACATGTCCAGTATTGGGACAATTAGGGAGGGTAAGGGTAATTTGATTGTTTGAGATGTTGGAAGCAAAATTTTCCAACTGTTACCAGATAATGGAAATTTTGTCACATTCCCAAAAAATATGAGTGAAAGAGCCTGGGACTGTGCATCCTCTATAACAGTTGGGGGAAAAAGATGGGAAGATGGCATGCAACTTAGATGGAGTAAAATACCACCTGCTGATTAGCTTATAGGGGGTTTCACGCATCGTAATAGATCTAGTGCATTTTCTGAGGTTCAAAATACATTCCTGCTATTCTTCAACTGTGAGATGTAAATTAAATTCTTCTTCCCATTTATGCATCTATGGAAGCTTCTCCTCAGAAATGGAGTAGATCATGTTTTGATATATTTCGGAGATAATACCTCTACCTTTTTAGGCAAATCTTTTCATAAAAGGTTGGACTGACATTGTCAGTTATTTGATAATATTTTTGAAAAAAATGCCTAATCTGCAGGAAACTACGGTGTTCATTATGAGGTAATTTGTGTTTTGATTGAAGCATCCCGAATGTAGTAAATGTAGAGTTAATTATGAATTACTGCAAAATTGTTAAATCTTTATCAATCCAATATTTGAAAATGTCTATTATGAAGACCGGGGAGAAACTTTCCCAAATATGTGGCTCCTGGAGGAGTACTTGAAATTAAACCATATTTATTCCCAAAAGATGTCAACAGTGACAAGGATTGTGAAACCACAATATTACGTGAAGCTATAACATTGATAGGAACATTCCTGGACCCCATTAACCACTTGCCAACCGCCCACAGTATATTTACTGCGGCAGTCAGCCTCGTGCAGGCAAAGTGACGTAGTACTACGTCGCTAGCCTTAGAGCCTCTAGGGGGCAAATCGCTCTTTTTTATTTATAGCGCAAAAAGTAAAAATCGCACAAGGGATCAAATACCACCAAAAGAAAGCTCTGTTTGTGAAGACCGGGGAGAAACTTTCCCAAATATGTGGCTCCTGGAGGAGTACTTGAAATTAAACCATATTTATTCCCAAAAGATGTCAACAGTGACAAGGATTGTGAAACCACAATATTACGTGAAGCTATAACATTGATAGGAACATTCCTGGACCCCATTAACCACTTGCCAACCGCCCACAGTATATTTACTGCGGCAGTCAGCCTCGTGCAGGCAAAGTGACGTAGTACTACGTCGCTAGCCTTAGAGCCTCTAGGGGGCAAATCGCTCTTTTTTATTTATAGCGCAAAAAGTAAAAATCGCACAAGGGATCAAATACCACCAAAAGAAAGCTCTGTTTGTGGGAAAAAAAGGACGTCAATTTCATTTGGGTACAGTGTCAAATGACCGCGCAATTGTCCGTTAAAGTCACGCAGTGCCGAATCACAAAATAGTGCCAGGTCTTTGGGTAGCCAAATCCTCCGGGGTTTAAGTGGTTAATATAGGGGGTGAGATTTACACCAGCACTATGGAGCTTTTGTACACTTATTGGACTAATTAAATTGGTGGTGTAAGCTGCCGCCAACCTACCTCTGAGGTACTGTGTAAGTGATAAAGTGCAGGGTTGTTGGTGTCGGCGCTACCACATTATTAAAATTGTGATGATAAAAAGATGTGTATACTGTGTGTTTTTAGTGAGAGTAAAACTGTAAAAACGGTAAGAAATTTCATCCATAAAATCATAAAAGTGCATATAGTGCATTGGATAAAACCATATAGTGTCGCCACTTAGATATGCAAAGTGCTTAGTGCTATTTGTAGAAATATGTGCCAGTGCACCAAGTGCTCAGTTGCCTTTTAGTGATAGAACTTGCGCCTGTGGATCTCCACTGGGTGCAAGAAATACTTACCGCACACTTGTGGCAGGTAGCTCGGTTCCCATCAGATGCTGCAACACAAAATAGCCTCCATTGCGTAGTATATACTGTAGTATTTAAATCGAAGCAAGTAATGCATCCACTCACAGTTAGGGAGTTCACTTTCAGCGTTCAGGGTCTATAAGTGTATAAATGCACTTCCGATGATGTCATTTCTATGACGAAACACGTCAAGTTGCAACGCACGCTGCCTCGATCTGGTCCCTTTCCTTGAACCGCACGCCGATTCCTCCACTTCCGGGTACGGCGCGAGTTCACACGAGCAGACTCGGGATACAGCCGCGAGGCCTACGAGTCTGTAAAAAGGTGTACCAGCTAACTTTTTTGCTTCAAATATCCAGCACATATATTATTTACTTGCACAATTGGCGTGATGTGTGTTTTATATACAAATAAAGTATTTTTGGAACCGTCTACACTATGAGGAGTCTTCTTCCCTTTATATTTTGAGCAAACACAGGCGAAAGAACCGCGGACCCTTATCTTTCACCAGGAGACCGGAGTATTGTGACCAAAGCGCATATCGATTCCTGCTGGCGTATGCCACCGGGAATCCACCATATCTGGTAAGTGGCAATTCTTACCATTCCATACTGAAGCAGAGAGTCACAACATTGCGGCATATATGTATGCATCGGCACCGGCACTTTTAAGAGTTACTTGAAAGGACTGTTTTGTGTATTTGCACCATTTGCACCATTTCTTATATCTGCACTATTGCAGCACGGACTCTATTCATTATTTATTCTTGTATTTATACACGATTGGTTTGCAGGACAATATTGTTGGTTTTATATTTGCATTATATATTTTAAAGTTTTCAAATAGTTTTTTAGGTGGCACTTTTTAACAGCCATAGGGCTGTTTTCTCATTCATTAATTGCACTATATCACACAATCAATTATAGCACACTATATGGTTTCACCTAACGCACTATATGCACTTTTATGATTTTATGGATGAAATTTCTTACCGTTTTTACAGTTTTACTCTCACTAAAACGCACAGTATACACATCTTTTTATCCTCACAATTTTAATAATGTGGTAGCGCCGACACCAACAACCCTGCACTTTATCACTTAAGTGGTTAATCTCAAAATCTGAGAAGAGAATTGATTCTCTCTCAAAGTTTTTCAAGGGATCATCAAATCTGGTATGTGCCACTGAACAATCTGAGTGAAACGTGAGGCCACGTAATATAAAAAAATATGTGGGAGTCCCACCCCACCTCTCTGTTGTATAGTGTACAACACTGATTTATAAAATGTAAGTGTGTGAATCTGCCCAGACAAATTTATTAACTTCTCTCTGTAATTTTGAGATATACGTTTAATTTATTCTAGTTGGGATTGCCCAAAATAAATACAATCATTTAGGGAATACCATCATTTTAACAGCGGTAATTCTGGCCAGAAATGAAATGTGGTAGGATTTCCAGGTCTTGAGGGATCTTCTGATTTTAAGCAGTAGTGGTGTATAATTTTTGGAAAATAGGTATTTTAAGTCGGAGGTAAGGTGTGCCCCCAGATAAGAGATAGCCTCCATAGACCAGGAAAAAGTAAATTAATTTTAAGATTGTTGAATAAGGAACTGGGGATATTCAATGGCATACCTATTGATTTTGAGATGTTAACTGAAAGTCCTGAAACAATTGAAAATTTCTGAAGTGTGTTTAATAGGTTTGGAAGAGAGGTAACTGGCTGAGTTATGAACAAAAGCATGCCATCTGCATACATACTTAATTTGTATGTGTTGTTTGAGGAGGTATAGCCCTTTATATCTGAATTTTTGATAACTGCTATGGCTAGCAGTTCAATGGCTAACGTGAAATTAGGGGGGCAAGTGGGCAGCCCTGTCTTGTTCCTCTACTGACTTTAAAAAAGTCAGAGCTGCAGCCTGGAAGGTGTATTCTAGTCTGAGGGGAGTTATATAGCGCATGGAAACCATGGAGGAAATCGGTAATTAATCCATATCTGGGAAGAACTTTGTCAAGGTATTCCCAGGAGACGCTGTCAAAGGCCTTATTAATGTCTGGGCTCAGAAGCAAAAGGGGGTTGGATTTGCATTAGCATCTTGTATTATATTAGTTGCAAGGCGTATGTTATCCGTAATTTGATGTCCTGGAATGAAACCAGACTGAAAAGGGGAGATGATGGAGGAAATTACTGATGAAAGTCTATTGGCTAGAAGTCAACTGACAATTTTTAGGTCATTGTTTATTATTGAGATAGGTCTGTAATTCTGAGGAAGGGTGTGATCTTTGTCAGGTTTGGGAATCAGGGACATATTTGCCAGTAGCATCTCCTCTGGGAAGGAGCCTCCTTTAAGGATATTGTTGTATAGAGTTGTCAATTTAGGAGTAAGCAGAGGGACAAATTGTTTGTAATAGAAGGAAGTAAATCCATCGGGGCCTGGAGCAGAGTTATTCCAGTGTTACTGTTTTTATTGTAGTTATGTTATTACTATTTTCAATGTGATATATTTAATAAAACTGTATTTTTTACATATATCCAACTCCTGGTTCTTGGCCTGCACAGTCGAACATTTGGTTGCTCTTGGTTTTAGCTAGTAATAGTACCCTATCATCAGTATCAGTGGAAGAAACAGTGTTTCATTGTTGGTATCAGTAGGAGGAATAGGGGCAGAAGTAGTGCCCCAAGGGCCAGATAAAGGTTAGCAAAGGGCTGCATCCAGCCCTTGGGCTGCAGTTTGGAGACCCCTGATTTAGAGTATTGATGTCAGTGAGATTATTTATTAAGTGATCATAGTTACACATTAACTTTGAAAGTTGAACATCCTTTGCTTCTTTAGTAAATTAATCCTTTTGATGCGAGTAGCAGCCGGGCATACATCATGTTTTTGAAGGAGGTCAGTAGTGGTAACCTTTATATTTACCTATACTGTATAAAACTTTAGCTCTATACCTTCTGGATGCAAGTGTAAGTTGAAACATTCAGACATAATTTTAATTATCCTTTTTTCAGTTAAAAATGTAATACGTATATATATATATATATATATACACATACACACACACTAAATGTACTGTGCAAACCTTTTTGATAGATGTAAAGAAATGCTGTAAAGAAAAATGCTTTCAAAAATATATTTTTAATTATTTATTTTTATCAATTTACAAAATGCAAAGTGAACGAAAATAATTTTTTTTTTTAAATCAAATCAATATTTTGTGTGACTACCCCTTGGCTTCAAACCAGCATCAGTTCTTACTCTTGCACAAAGTCTGAGATTTTGTAAGATTAAAGTCTGGTATGTTATTAGCGAATTATACCAAGCAGGTGGCCAAATAAATCTTACATATACTCAACTCTCAAAGTAGGCTGGGCCTTCCCCTTTTTCATAGGTATTATCAGGTGGTCAACCCAGATTAAGTGGTGCAATGGCAAACAACTACTAAGACCCCTTTGTTGGTTTCATTGGAAGTGTACCCTTGCACCCTGTCTCTACTGGCAACCGCCTTTGGCTGCCCTTGAAAAACAGGATTATGTAAATGACACATTTCTGATGGACTCAGGTGTAACCCTTTTTGAGACCATTCGGGGCAAGCATAAACTTTATTCAAGGTATGTTTTTTATTACCATTAGAGCCTTTTCACACTGAGGTGCTTGAAAACTGCCCATAAAACACAGCGCTTTTGCAGCGCTTTTCAGGCTCTAGCATTTCCCATTCATATCAATAGAGAGGGGCATTTTGAGGTGCTTTTTTTTAAGACTCCTAACATGCTTCAAAGATGCTGCTTGCATGATTTTTTTTTCACTGCCCTGCCAGTGCACCGCTTCAGTGTGAAAGCATTCATTGATTTTATTAGGAACAGGTTTTCGTGAGCCTTTTAGGCGCTTTTTGTAGCGCCAAAGAGCTTGAAAAGCACCTCAGTGTAAAAGGGCTCCTAATGAAACACTTCCTTCAATCCCTTACACAGGGGTGTCTAAACTATGGCCCTCCAGCTGTTCAGGAACTACAATTCCCATGAGGCATTGTAAATCTCTGACATTCACAGACATAACTAGGCATGATGGGAATTTTAGTTCCTGAACAGCTGGAGGGCCGCAGTTTGGACATAGCTGCCAGTGTAAAAGGGGAAATTTGGTGAGTAATCCACAGGCCTCAGGAGATACATTGCTAGTTTATTTCCTCCTGACTTTACAGGCATCTTGCACTCTTCCCTCTAATATTCTAAAATCAGGAGAATCGGGCAAGAATTTTGCAGTGTATAATAAGAATCAGATATGAGCCAACACGGTCAGTAGTTCAGCTCATATTCCGACAGTGGAAGCCAGTTACACACTACTCATTTGCTGGAATTTGGTACCATAATAAATATTCCATACAATTCCAGCCTGCTCCCTATTGTATTTTCACACATTTCAAGCATATCTGGTGGGACTGCTTATAGTTACGGCATTTTTTAAATAGACTTTATCAAATTATATATGTTTACAGGCAAATCTTTTAGCAAAAACCCCTACAAGGCCCCTTTAAACAACGTTAGGTATGCATAAAATCCTATTTCAAACTTGTCACAAACATTTGCACACATAGGGGTAGATTTACTAAAACTGGTACATTCAACATCTGGTGAAGCTGTGCATGGTAGCTAGCTAATCAGCTTCCAACTCCAACTTGTTCAGTTAAGCTTTGGTAATAAACCTGGAAGCTGATTGGTTTCTATGCAGAGCTGCATCAGATTTCGCACTCTCTGGTTTTAGTAATGACCCCCATAGGAACAAGCAGCATCTGCACCACAAGCTAGAAAGGAGGAAAAAGGTAGAAGCTGAGGTATTAATAAAAAATATCCACCAAAAGGATGATCAAACCAATCAGCATAGCTGTAATTTATACTGCTGTCACCCAAAACTACAAAGTTCTAGCCACAAAGCAGCAACAGTAATTTATACTGGAAGCAAAAAACAACCCAAGTATCAAGAATACCCACCACATGGGAGATTTATAACCCACAACAAGAGGCCCTCTTGCACAGCAGAGGCTGGACCTGGAACAGAGGGAATAGTATAGCAAATCTATAATACACAAAAAGCTAGTTAGAGGTGGTCCTGAAGAAGTCAGAAGGGAAGAGCTGACTTGTACTAGTAGGCTGACATGTGGAGGTCTAGGAAATCAACCCATTAACTCAGTGTTTCTCAACTCCGGTCCTCAGGGCACACTAACAGGCCAGGTTTGCAAGAAAACTGAAATACATCCCAGGTGATATCATTTGCTGCTCAGTGATTGCAGTATTCTAGTCTGCATCTCCCCAAGGTAATACTTAAAATCTGGCCTGTTAGTGTGCCCTGAGGACCGGAGTTAAGAAACACCGCATTAACTGACACTTTTGCTGAACAATTTAGTCTCTTAACCACTTAAGCCCCGGAGTATTTGGCTGCTCAAAGACCAGGGCCTATTTTGCGATTCAGCACTGCGTGACTTTAACAGACTATTGCGTGGTCGTGCAACGCTGTATCCAAATTAAATTGATGTCCATTTTTCCCACAAACAGAGCTTTCTTTTGGTGGTATTTGATCACCTGTGCAATTTTTTTATTTTTTGCACTATAAACAAAAAAAGAGCGACAATTTTGAAAGAATAACAATATTTTTCACATTTTTTCACATTTTTATATGAAATTCTCAAAAAAAATGTAAAAATCTAAATTTTTTAACATTTTAGGCCAATTTGTTTTCTGCTACATATTTTTGGTTAAAAAAAATTGCAATAAGTGTATTTTGATTGGTTTGCACAAAAGTTATGGCATTTACTAACTACGGGAAAGATTTATGTCATTTTTATTGTTTTTTTTTCTAACTAGCAAATGGCGGCAATCTGCAATTTTTTTTGCGGGACTGCGACATTTTGGCGGACAGATCGGACCCCTGACTGACATTTTTGACACTTTTGGGGGTACCAGGGAAGGCCGCAAATTCAAATGTAAAAACCCACTAAACACACTGATACCGTTCAAAATAAAGAAAAATCACATTACATTGCCCCCCCAGTGCCCTTTCCTGCAGTTTTACTGTACTTTTTATGTAAATAAATATATATATATACATATATATATATATATATACGTGTTTATATATATATATATATATATATATATATACATATATACACGTATATATATATATATATATATATATATATATATATATATATATACGTAATTCTTGTGAATGAGCAGCCCAAACCAACTGTATACATTATATATATATATATATATATATATATATATATATATATATATATACGTGTATATATATATATATATATATATATATATATATATATAATATATGTATACATAATATATGTATACATACACATATATATATATATTGTAAGGGATTAGCTCGGTGGTAGGCGTGGATGACCCCTTTGGGGGTGCGTTTTCACAGAGAGATAGCCGACAAGTGCTTGCAAACAAACAGTGTGGTTTATTAAATGGTGTTTTCTTCACCAGGCTGTATGCAGCAAAACATCCAAAATAAAATAAAACACAAAATAAATCCTTGCCTCTGTGGGCGGCTACCTTCTCACAGCTGGAACCTACCTAAGAAGTCTTTCCAACCTACTGTTGGGCCGACACTGCTGATCCTACAGCAGACACTCAAATGTCCATTTGTTTGCTTTTCACACAGCACAAACATTGTCCATTGAACATGTCCCTTTGTTTTCTTTCACACAGCACATGTTCATTTATAACAGGATCCTTTACTCTTCAGATTCTTCACATTGAACATAGTTCATTTAACAGGTCCCTTTACTCTTCACACTCTTCACATGGAACACTTCTCTTCACACTCTTCACATGGAACACTTTGTCTTCTCACCTTTGAGACGTCTTCACTCGTGGTTACCCTCCTTAGCTTCACATCGCTGTAGGGGGTCTTCTCCCATGCTCACCAGCTTGTCGGGAGGCACACATCCGACTGTCCCCCTCTCCCAGCCCACACGGCGACAGGCGGCAGCAGTCCTTCTCCCATGCCCACACGGCGTCGGGAGGTACACGTATGTCTGTCCTCCTCTCCCAGCCTACACGGCGACAGGAGGCAGCACTCAATAGATTTTCTCTGGACAAATTATAGAGGCCTTGATCTCCTCATTCTGAACAGCTGAATGGTTTTCAACTTCCTGCTGGCTCTTTTTGCAGCCAACACCCTATAGTATCAGTGAACTTTTCAAAGCAGGTGGGAATGTGTCTCCTCTCAGTGACTACATTCCCAGATTTACCTGACTTCCTGTCACATACCCCCCCCTCTTGTTTCAACCCTAGGGTTGGGACACATATTTCCAGGCACGCATGTGTCAGGCACTGCTGACTCACTGATAAGCCTCCTATTATCCTCAAGCTTCCGGATGAAACTGTTTCTGTCATCTTCACTGACAGATTTCTCATAAATGCCACACAGTTTGTCTCTCATCTCATATACACATTCTTCAACTGCATTTTTGGCATAATTTTGCTCCTTCTCGTTTCTGTCATCTTCATTGACAGCTTTCTCATAAATGTCAGACAGCTTGTCCCTCATAACCGTCTGTCCAATCCACCATGGAGGACCGTGATCCATAGGCAACTCAATTGGGCTAGTCTTAAGGTCTTCAACATTCTTAAGACGCCTCTCTCTGCAATCCATAAATGTTTTCCACAAAACTTTGAGAACCTTTGCTTCACTAAGCTTTGTTCCAAGTAGGGACTCTTGACATCCCTCTGTGACTTGAGTTGCCTCTCCATACAGCTGTACACAATCATTGACTTTTTGTTGTAAAAGGGAATGATCTTCCTTCTTGAGCTTTGCTTGCTCTAAGATGCTGTGCAGAGGATTTTCCAATTGAGACAACAGGCTGTCACACATTTCTTCAAAGTGACCCCTGTTCCTTTTCCCAGAGATATCAATATCATTCAAACATTTCATATTCATAGGCAGATCTGAAGCATTTGCACTCATCAACTTCTTAAACTTTTCGCCCTCCTGAGCGAGTCGCAGTAAAGGCCTACTATTTGATTTGATATTCAGTTTATATTTCTTGCCAAACTCTTCACAGAAGTAGCCAACCAGAACATCATCAACTTTCCTTCCACCAACATAGGGGTTAAAGGCAACAACACAGTTGAACCCAGCGATCTGGGTGGTATCCATTATAGACCTCCTCTCTGCATCAGTGAAGAAGCATGGAACTGCAACACATTCTTTTACAGGTTTCTTCAATGCACTTTCTGCTGAACTATTTGACCGCTCAAGGTCACCTAGTTCCTTTTCTCTATCTGAATTCCACATGGAATGTATCTCAAGATCACGATCAAACTTCTGCCACCCGTCTTTCACCAGTTCCATTTTGGAAACACTCCCTGAAAGGCACTTATTCATTTGCTTCACGTTTTCACCAACAGCCTTAGTTTTCTCCACTAGGTGGCGTTTGCTTTTTTCTCCCAGATTTATATCACTTGCTTTAGTTTTCTCCGCTTTAGTTTTCTCCACTAGGTTTTCAGCCTGAACTGAGAAATCATCACATTTCTTACACAACTCTTTTGTTTGCTGAAGCTCTAATGATACATTTTCCAATGCTTGAAGTTTTTGAAGGAACGGTTTATTCCAAAGGGGTGATTCAAGCCACGTGTCATCACATTTCTGAGGCTCACTCAGGACAGACCCCAAAACACTGATCCTTTTAAAAACTGCATCAGGCACACTATCCCCTCTTTGGGACAGATCCTCTGTTGCCTGGAATTCCTCTTCCAGTTCCTGCAACGGAATATTCATCTCTTCTACTTGCTGTTCTAAGGCTCGCTTAGACTTTTCTAGCTCCTGAACGCTTTTCACAACATCATCCTTGGAGCTGACCAATTCTTCCATTTCTGTACGCAGCTGTTTGTTAACACTTTCTAGTTCAGCCTTACACTCTAGAGCTTCCTCCAAAGAGCGAGCCAAGAACAGGGCTTTGCTCTCGTTATCACGCACCTCCGTTTCTGCACGTGCGCGTTCTTCTGCATATTTTGCAGACACAGTCTTCTCTTCACCAAGCATCTGATCAAACTTCTTTTTCACATCTTCAACACACTGTAATGAACCAACGCTTTCTTCCATGCGTTTTTTCATATCCGCTATCTGAGCTTGCAATGTTGCGACTTGCTCTGATAGGTTTTTCTTTGCTTCCGCCTCCTCTTTTAATTGTTCCAGGAAGCCATTTTTCTCATCTTCCATTTGTTTGAGCTTTGTGCTAAAACTCAGCCTTTGACACCTCTCTTCCTGTAAGAGTTCCTGCGTGTCTTGCAGCTGCGATTCCAAGATAGAAAAATCTTCCGCAATTTCTCTAGATTTTCTGTCTGCTTGAGAAAGCTGATTTGTAACATTGTCCAACTCAACCTGCAGTCGGTTTGCCTTCTCTGACAGCTTAGCACACAATCGGTCACCTTCTGACACCTTGACTTGCGATTCCAGAAGCTGTGCCTCTACTTTTTCCCTCTTATGTTCACAATCTCCTTTTCCCTGCATAAGAGCCTTCACCTCATTGGCTAGTTTCTGGGAATGAGACTGTAATTCTGCCACACAGGCTTCTTTCTCCTTTAACTGCTGCTGGAAACGTTGGGCTTCACCTTTCCAACTTTCACAGTCTGCACGTAATTCATCTACCACATTGCTCAAAGTAGTGAGCTCATACACAGTACTCAGTAATTTAGCCTCTCTTTCACTTTTCTCGTTGTCGCTGAGAGACAATGTCGTTTTCAGAGCGACATTCTGTTCCTGCGACTCCTGCAGGTCTATTTTTGTAGCTTCCAAACACTGAAGACTTTTTTCCAGCTGATTACGCAACTCCAACATTTCACACATGCTTTGCTTCTGCAAAGTCTGAATTTCAATTTCCTTTTCCATGAGGATGGTATCTTTCTCCTTTATAGTGTCTTGACATTTTTGCAACTCGACCAAAAGAAGAGCAGTGGATTCTTCCCACTGTAACACATGAGACTTGAGTAGTTCATTCATTTCCTGCAAGTTTCTATGCTCCATTTTAAGCAATTCCAAGGCTTGTTCCTTTTCTTCCATTTTCCGTTGCAAGGCATCCAACTCAGCCCTGCACACATACTCGGTTTCCTCCAAACCGATGGCCTCCATTGGCTGCTGGCGTCTCTGTTTCCAGCCTGCCATGCTCTCTTGATGAGCCTTTTGTTGAGCTGCAAAGCTCCGTTGTTTCAGCATCTCCCCCATTTTGGGTTTACTTTTCATCTGAGCACACTGCGTCTCCATAGCAGTTTCATCAGTGTTGCTAGGGACAACAACCTTCCTCTTTAGTAGACTCTCTTTAGGCATGGATGGGGCTGGTTCAGACGGTAACATCCCCTCCATCCATAGAATCCGGTCTCTCATTTCATCTATCTTTGCATTTTTCAGGCGTTTGGATCGCCCCATCTTCAATAACTCCACAAATTTTTCACAGTCCAGCAAAAAATTTTCAGACCACTGTCTCTTTAACACATGTAGTTTTTCTCTCTCTTGCAAGATCTCTTTTCCTGCACACACAGTTTGTGCAGTCACTTGCACCAGACACAACAAAGTTCATCAAATAATTTTGAGACCGCTGTCTCTTTAAAACACTTTTTTTTTTTTTTCTGTCAGGATCTTCTCTCCTGCACACATAGATTGTGCAATCTCATGCACCAGATAAAGTTCATCAAACATTTGCACTTCCTTGCAGGGATCTCTGCTTATGCCCACTGCATACCTCCACCATATGTAAGGGATTAGCTCGGTGGTAGGCGTGGATGACCCCTTTGGGGGTGCGTTTTCACAGAGAGATAGCCGACAAGTGCTTGCAAACAAACAGTGTGGTTTATTAAATGGTGTTTTCTTCACCAGGCTGTATGCAGCAAAACATCCAAAATAAAATAAAACACAAAATAAATCCTTGCCTCTGTGGGCGGCTACCTTCTCACAGCTGGAACCTACCTAAGAAGTCTTTCCAACCTACTGTTGGGCCGACACTGCTGATCCTACAGCAGACACTCAAATGTCCATTTGTTTGCTTTTCACACAGCACAAACATTGTCCATTGAACATGTCCCTTTGTTTTCTTTCACACAGCACATGTTCATTTATAACAGGATCCTTTACTCTTCAGATTCTTCACATTGAACATAGTTCATTTAACAGGTCCCTTTACTCTTCACACTCTTCACATGGAACACTTCTCTTCACACTCTTCACATGGAACACTTTGTCTTCTCACCTTTGAGACGTCTTCACTCGTGGTTACCCTCCTTAGCTTCACATCGCTGTAGGGGGTCTTCTCCCATGCTCACCAGCTTGTCGGGAGGCACACATCCGACTGTCCCCCTCTCCCAGCCCACACGGCGACAGGCGGCAGCAGTCCTTCTCCCATGCCCACACGGCGTCGGGAGGTACACGTATGTCTGTCCTCCTCTCCCAGCCTACACGGCGACAGGAGGCAGCACTCAATAGATTTTCTCTGGACAAATTATAGAGGCCTTGATCTCCTCATTCTGAACAGCTGAATGGTTTTCAACTTCCTGCTGGCTCTTTTTGCAGCCAACACCCTATAGTATCAGTGAACTTTTCAAAGCAGGTGGGAATGTGTCTCCTCTCAGTGACTACATTCCCAGATTTACCTGACTTCCTGTCACAATATATATAATATATATAATAAATGTATACAGTTCGTTTGGGCTGCTCATTCACAAGAATTACATGCAAAATAATGGTACCGCTTTCAGCACCTAAAATCCAAAAGAATCATACCGCCAGGGAGGTTAAGGGAGGCCATGTGTTTTCAAATGTGCATGCATTGCCACATCACCTAATGCAGATGACATAAATGGGAAGTGTAATAGAAATACTAAAGGTGTAGCAGAAACATGGATATAGGTGCAGGAAAAGAAAAAGGACAATGAAAGAAAAGAAAAGAGAAAAAGAAAATAAGTAAAGAGTGTCAAGAAAGGAGTACTAACCACATAGGTGTTGTAGGATATGAATGAGTAGGTGTTGTCCATTCGTGTTGATTAGTGATGGCATGCAGGTACCACACCACCACATGGGCTACAAAGGGGCGGACAGTATCCTTGGAGTTTCTCTTTCGCAGACCACTCAATCAACACGAATGGACAACACCTACTTATTCACATCATCCAACACCTATGTGGTTAGTACTCCTTTCTTGACATTCTTTACCCAAATCTATCACTTTATTTCACCTTGGCTCTTCAGCCTGCTCATATTGTTTTTATCCACTACATTTTAGTTGTTGCTTTCAAGCACTATGTTTTCATTCACAATTCGCCACTTCACTTCCCCCTTTTTACTTCTTTTCCTTTCCTTTATTTTCCTTTTTCTCTTTTCTTGTATTTCATTGTCCTTATTCTTTTCCTTCCCCTATATCCATGTTTTTGCTTCACCTTTGGTGTTTCTATTACACTTCCCATTTATGTCATCTGCATCCCATTGGGATGTTTGTCGCCCCACGCCTCCAGCTCCCTGACTGTGCCTTTACCACTGCCGCGGGATTATAGTGGCATTTCATTCAATTTTGCTTCATCCCATTGCAAGTATGTATTCCCAGCATAGGGTCCTTCATATGTCTCTATATTTTGTTAGACAATATGATACATATATATATTTTTACAATTGATATTGATACTTTATGTACTTTTCAGACCAGTGGATGAGCATGTACTCCTGAAGAAGTGAGCTATGTTCCTCATGATACGTGTTGAGTTTTATGATGCTCCAGTTCAACTATGCAATGTGTTTACTGTACTTGCAAGCATAATTTATTCATGTATGTACATGTGGTCATATATTATGATTGTTATACTTTCAATAAACCTATTCTTATTACTACATCCATCGGCCCCTCTGTGATCACCTCAACTCAAAGTCCCAGGGCACCTTTTTTCCTGCTTTGCAAAGCTAGAAGAATTGTGCCAGCTTTTTAAAAACAAGACAAGTGAAAATCACAGTTCCAAATACTGTCTACTAAGTTATATATTCGCCTGTATCATAATAGGTGGAATATACTATCATTATTTGTACTGAATTCTGTTAACTTCACCCACACATTTAGATTGTCTGTCTATGTTGACTGTACTACAAGATATGATTCATGCTTATCTGCTAATTTGTGAATAATTTAGTCATTGGTAATCTCATGGCCCTGAGTTCCTGGCCCTGGTTCTGAATTATATACATAATATGCACAGTTAAAGCAATTGAAAACTTGTGGCAGAAATGTAAAAGCTAAGATCACCAGAAAACATTTTTCACAGAAGCGAGTTAGAGGAACATTAAGAAACTAGTTACAGATACAATCCTATATATACATTACACAACTTTTACAATCTAGTCTGGAACATCAATCTCCAACTAACCTGGTTTTGTCCAGGAATGATCATAGTGGACCCAGCAAAGAACCTAGAGTATTACAGGATTTATATAGTGCCAACAGTTTGCACATCAATTTACAATATAAAGGGATACAGTACAGTTACAATACAAGGGCCTTGCTCATAAGAGCTTACAATCTAATAGGGTGGGGCAAGTGGTACAAGAGGTTATAACTGGGGGGGGGGATGAGCTGATGGAATTGATGAAATGTTAGTTGGAGGCGTGATAGGCTTCCCTGAAGATATGCGTTTTCAGGGATCGCCTAAAGGCAGCCAGAGTAGGAGATGGCAGGACAGATTGAGGTAGAGAGTTCCACAGGATGGGAGAGGCTCTGGAGCAGTCCTGGTGATGAAAATTGGAGGAAGAGACATGGGAGCTTGAGAGCAGGCCGTATTGAGAAGAGTGGACAGTTTGGGCAATAATCAGAGACAAGATTGGTGTTGTAACTCAGGCAGAGTTGTGAATGGCTTTGTATGTTGTTAGTATTTTGAATTTAATTCACTGGGCAATTGAAAGACAGTGGAGGGATTGGCAGAGAGGGGTGGAAGACACCGAGCTGTTGGTAAGGTAGATGAGTCTGGCAGCAGCATTCATGATAGACTGAAAAGGAGATGTATAGAGAGGTAGGCCTATGAGATGGGAGTTGCAATAGTCAAGGTGAGAGATAACAAGGGAGTGAATATGTAGCTTGGTGGTTTCATTCGTTAAAAAAGGAGCGAATTTTAGAGATGTTACGTGGGTGAAGTCTACAAGCTTTTGACAGCGATTGGATTTGGGGCTGAAAGGACAGGTCAGAGTCTAGGACTATACCTAGTATCCTGGTGTGGGGGCTGATAGTGGCATTTTTGATCTTGATGGAAAAGTGAGGGAGGGGGCACGGGAGATGGGGGGGGGGGATAGTATCAACTGAAGTAGTTAGTAAGTTGAGAGTAGAAAGATAGATTTGGGTGTAATCGGTGTAGTGCTGGTATTGGAAGAACAGAGGCTTGGGGGACCCCTACAGAAAGGAAGTAGAAAGAAGGAGACAGTTATAGGGAACACTGCAGTGGCGGAGCTAGACTTTTAAAACAGGGGTGGCAAAGGGGGGGCAAGGTATTATTTTGGGGGGTCAATATATAAAGTGTCATTTAGTGTCAGATTTGTCCACCGCAATGTCGCAGTCCCTCTAATAATCGCTGATCGCTGCCATTACTAGTAAAAACAATTAAAAAATAAAAAGTTCCATAGTTTGTAGATGTAATAACTTTTTTGCAAACCAATCAAAATACACTTTTACAAAAAATATGTGGCAGAATACATATTAGCCTAAATCTATGAAAATAGGGGGGAGCTGTAAAGCATTGTGGGGAGCTGAAGAGTCCTGGGGGAGGGGGGGGGGACTAAAGAGCACTGGTGGGGGGGGGGCCTGAAGAGCTCTGGGGGGTACTGGAAAGGGGGGGTGTAAAGTATGCATTTATTAGATACAGAGCAGAAAAATACATCCACATCAGCAGTTCTATGGCACATCATTCTTTGTCAGTTAAACACTCTGACCTATACATATCTGTGAACACTTGCAGATTAATATGTGCACAATGTTCTAGGTATATTGGGGACAGTGGCGGCTGGTGCTCAAAAATGTTAGGGGGGCGCAAACAGAAAAATGTAATAGGCATTGCTTTGCGGCAAAAAACGCTGTAAAAAATTGCGTGACTTTGAGGTCGCAAAAGTGAGAAACGGGCCTTCAGTAATTAAGGTATAGTGTGCCCCCTTTCAATGCAGAGTGACCAGCGTGCCCCCTTTCAATGCAGAGTGATTAGCGTGCCCCCTTCAATGCAGTTACCAGCGTACATGCCCCCTTCAATGCAGTGACCAGCGTACATGCCCCCTTCAATGCAGAGACCAGCGTACATGCCCCCTTCAATGCAGAGATCAGCGTATATGCCCCCTTCAATGCAGAGATCAGTGTATATGCCCCCTTCAATGCAGAGATCAGCATACATGCCCTGAATGCAGTGACCAGCATACATGCCCCCAATGCAGAGACCAGCATACATGCCCCCAATGCAGTGACCAGCGTACATGCCCCCTTCAATGCAGTGACCAGCGTACATGCCCCCTTCAATGCAGTGACCAGCGTACATTCCCCCTTCAATGCAGAGATCAGCGTACATGCCCCCTTCAATGCAGAGATCAGCGTACATGCCCCCTTCAATGCAGAGATCAGCGTACATGCCCCCTTCAATGCAGAGATCAGCGTACATGCCCCCTTCAATGCAGTGACCAGCGTACATTCCCCCTTCAATGCAGTTACCAGCGTACATGCCCCCTTCAATGCAGTGACCAGCGTACATTCCCCCTTCAATGCAGTGACCAGCGTACATGCCCCCTTCAATGCAGAGATCAGCGTACATACCCCCTTCAATGCAGAGATCAGCATACATGCCCCCAATGCAGAGACCAGCATACATGCCCCCAATGCAGTGACCAGCATACATGCCCGCAATGCAGTGACCAGCGTACATGCCCCCAATGCAGTGACCAGCGTACATGCCCCCAATGCAGTGACCAGCGTACATGCCCCCAATGCAGAGATCAGTGTGCGTGCCCCCTTACCTACCTGGAGTGGCAGCGGGCGGCTTCTTCTCAGTCCCGGTGACCGGCGGCGCGTCTCCACGAGTCCTTCCAGCAGCAGCGGCTTCTTCTGAGTACCGGTGACCGGCGGCGCGTCTCCACGAGTCCTTCCGCCTCCTCCTCGGCTAATGGCAAGGGGTTTGTCTTGTGGCCAATCAAGAAGCGCGTATCGGAAGCACTTCCTGATTGGCCAGGAGTTGGATCGGTGTGACAATAGCGAATTTTCATTCGCTATTGTCACGCAATGGGTGGGCTCGGGATGCACTGCTCTGCGCCCCGGGTCCACCCTTTGCATCGCCCTATTAGAGCCTCTGGCTCTAATCAGGTGATGCAAAAAAAAAAAATCCCATTGAACGCCCCTGCATGCAGATTAGGGGGCTGGACGCATGGATGGGGGGGCGGCCCCCCTGCGCCCCCCTCAGGCACTAACCTTCTTCCTCCTCCCCCCTCAGGCACTAACCTTCTTCCACCCCCCCCTCAGTCACTAACCTTCTTCCTCCTCCTTCCCCCCCCCCTCGGGCACTCACCTTCTTCTTCCCCCCCTCTCAGGCACTCACCTTCTTCCTCCTCCCCCCCCCTCAGGCACTCACCTTCTTACTTCTCCCCCCCCTCAGGCACTCACCTTCTTCTCCCCCCCCCCATCAGGCACTCACCTTCTTCTTCCTCCCCCCCCCATCAGGCACTCACCTTCTTCTTCTTCCTCCCCCCCCCATCAGGCACTCACCTTCTTCCTCCCCCCCCTCGGGCACTCACATTCTTCCTCCTCCCTCCCCCTCAGGCACTCACATTCCCCCCCCCCCTCGGGCACTCACATTCTTCCTTCTTTCCCCCCCTCCCCCCTCGGGCACTCACATTCTTCTTCCTTCGGCTCTCAGCTGAGCTGAGCAGCGCTGCGGCCAGAAGAAGACGGAGGGGGGTGGAGGCGGAGCCAATGCTAGGCGGCAAGGGGAGGAATTTGAAATCCTCCTCCGCTCGTCATGTGACAGCAGAAGAGGTTCTCGGAGCGGAGGAGGATTTCAAATTCCTCTCCTTGCCGCCTAGCATTGGCTCTGCCTCCACCCCCCTCCGTCTTCTTCTGGCTGCAGCGCTGCTCAGCTCAGCTGAGAGCCGAAGGAAGTAGGAGCAATGCAATGGCATATTTGACGGGGCGGGGGCAGGCAAATAACTTAAAACGATGACGATCCACACACGAGACCCGGGACTTTTTGGTTGGCACACTCGGGGCTGAAGCTCCGTTCAGCCCCCCCTGCCGACACCACTGGCTGTGTAAGTAGCAGGAGTCCGGTCTTCCCTGCTCTCCATCCGCCTCCCTCCGCAGCTCCCGGCCGTACGGCGATCCCCTGCCCTGTGATTCCTCCGCTGCCATGCACCCGGCCACCCGCCCAGGATTGGGGTGGCAACAGGGGTGGCAAGGACTTCTTCTGGGGTGACAATTGCCACCCCAGCTAACCCTCTGGCTCCGCCACTGGAACACTGAAGGAGCGCTGTGATAGGTAGGGAATCAGGATAGAGCAGAATCTTGGAGGCCAAGGCAGTGGAGTTTATTAAGGAGTGGGTGGTCAACGGTATCAAAGGCTGCAGAGAGGTCTAGTAGTAAGAGTATGGAGTACTGGCTGTTGGTTTAGAACTAATCATTCTATAAGCTTAGAAATGAATGAGATGGATATTAAATTGTTCAGGTTGGTGGGGTCCAGTGAGAGCTTTTTAAGTATGAGAGTGATCTGTGCATGCTTTAGAGGCAAGGGGAAGGTGCCAGTAGAGAGGGAGAAATGAAAGATGTGAGTAAGACAGCATATGATAGCAGAAGAGGGTGACTGTAGTAGTTGCAAAGGAACAGGATCCAGAGGACAATTGGTTAGGTGTGCATCTGAGAAAAGTCAGGTAACCTCTTCAGTAGTAGCCAGTTTAAAGGTGAAAAGTGTTGATTGTGCTGTTAGACAATGTATGTTGAGTGGGGGGGGATACCTGTATAGTGGCAGTGTACTCTGATTGCATCAATCTTGTTTTTGAACTGATTGGCAATCTCTTGGGTAGTGAGTGAGTAAAGCCCTGTACACAGAAACTGGCTGACATTTGGCCTGTGTGTGCTGCAGCCGTTATTTGGTAGCATGGAGGCAAGAATTGTATTTTAGGATGGCAGATTTATATAGGGAGATTTCCTGCAGGCATTTGGTTTCACGCCACAGTCATTTCAGAGTACAGCAATGTCTCTTGAGATTTCTGGTGTTGTCAGTTTGCCAGAGTTGTAATGATTGGGGCCTGATTATGTGTGTAGTTAGAGGAGCAAGTGTGTCCAGTGAGGATGAGAGTGAATTGTTGTAGATAGAGGTGGCCAGGTTAGGGTGGGAAAACGGAGAGATTTTGCCATAGAGGTTCTCAGTAGCAGAATAAAGAAGAGAAGGGTTAAAGTGGCAAAGGTTTCTACAAGTAATCATTTGCTGCTTGGAGGGATAGGTGGTTGAAGTTAAAGATACTGTGAAACTGATATGGTTGTGATCAGAAAGAGGAAAGGGGGTGAGGTTGCCAGGAGTGCAAGGGTATTACCATCAGAGTGAGTTAAAGTGTGTGTCCATTGTGTTAGGTCAATACATGAGGTTAAGTTGAGAAGTTGAGCTGTAGCTGGGCTGTTAACATTAATGGGTATATTAACATGATCAAGAATGATAGTGGAAAAGAGAGAAAATAAAAAGGTGCATTGCTATGGTGATCCTATACACACAAACTAAAATAGAATTGCAGCTCCCACCAATTCAAGCATTTGAAAACTTGAAAAATGAAATAGGTAAAACAAAAGTGGTGCGCTATTCCAGTGTGCTAACTCAATTAATTAAAACCTATATGCTAAATCGCATTAAATAGATCAATAAAAACATGTGCTATATATATATATATATATATATATATATATATATATATATATATATATATATGTATAATGTAGCCAGGATAAAACAAATCTTCTATTTCCAAGTGAGTGAAATAAATGTAAAAAAAAGTGTATAAAAATGTCCACTACAAAAAAAAAACGGTAAAAATTTCATCAAAAAGCAAAAAAATGTTCATCGAGAAAGAAATATCTGTGTAAAGGAAACGTAGAGTTATTCCACCAATACATCCAATTACAATGTGCGCTCATCTGCAGACCACTATACCTGAAATAGATCCTTAAACTCTACTACAGTGAATATACAGGTGAGTGTGCATTTTAGCTAGATTCACTGGTGGAAGATTTTTTATGGCACATCATTTATTTTTAAGCACTTTTTTTTTTCAGTGTGTGCACACGTTTTTGCATGGATGGACTTTGAAGAAGAAATAAATATAAATAAAAATGTGAATCCGTGAGCTTTTTAAAAGTGTTAAAGATACAGTCCATCTAGTTAAACCAATAAAGGAAAACAAAAATTCATACAATCCCGCATACACAATCCAATACCCACGTTTGATCCAGAGGATAGCAAAAAAAAAAACAGAAAAGCATGATCCAATTTGCTCCAGCAGGAGAAAAAAATCCTTCCTGAGAGGCAATGGGATATTCCCTGGATCAGCTTTACCTAAGAGAGTCTATTCCTCATTTTCATCTCTTTTGCTTCAGACGTAAAGAGTGCCCCCTTGTCCTCTGTGATGACCTTAAAGTAACTCAACACCAAGTTCACTATATGGACCCCTTATGTATTTATACATGTTGATTATATCACCCTTTATTCCTTAATCTCCTCTTCTCAAGAGAAAATACATTCAGTTCTTCTAATCTTCCCCCATAACTGAGCTCCTCCATGCCTCTTATCAGTTTGGTTGCTCTTCTCTGCACTTTCTACAGTTCCCCAATATCCTTTTTGTAAACTGGGGCCCAAAACTGAACTGCATATTCCAGATGATTTATACAGGGACAAAATGATATCTCTCTCTCTGGAGTCCATACCTCTTTTAAAACAAGAAAGGATTTTGCTTGCTTTGGAAATTGCAGCTTGGCATTGCATGTGTAGCACCCTACAACTAGGTGCTAGGTAAAATTTAGTGGGCCTTGTCTGCCTCACAGCAGGGCTGTGATTTAACTAGTCAGGGTGTCAGGGCTTCCAGATGTGCCTGCTGAGGGGAGAAGTATCCCCACTGGCTCCTGTGGGAGGCTTCTCATAGAGCAGTGTGGGAAGCCCAATCAGGGGACACATCCTAGCTTGTAACTACCCCAGAAGGCAGATTATGCTGCAAGGGATTCTGGGAGTGGGTGTATGTTTGGGGGGAAGTGCGTGGCATGGTGTCTTTGGCGGGAGCAGAGTCCCAGGAAGGAGAGTGCAGCTGTCTCTCCTCCTGTCTGAGGAAGGTGGATGTCTCAGGGTGTCGCCTGAGAGTCCAGAGAGTGCTAAGTTAAGCTGAGGGGGATCTGGTGTGCCGAGAGCCTGCGGAGAGAGAGAGGGGTCCAGTCCCAGGAAAGCCTACACAGGTCGTGAGTACTGAGGATTGCCCCTGAGGGCAGTGCTGTATTTTGGCCAAGGCCAACAAGGCCCAGGCCTAGGGCGGCACTTTGTGGAGGGGCGGCACTCGCATGAAAAAAAAACCCGACCCATCCTCTAAATCCCGGCTCTGCTGTGTCTGCCTTCCTCCTGTACACTTACAGTCCCCGGCGCAGCTTGCAGTGGCACTTGGTATAGGTATATCGGCGGACTGACCATTCAGGCCAGTAGGGGGCCCCATCATGACGAGTGTACGTCCAGGAGCTGTCCCTAACCCACACTGATAGCTCAGGCTCGTGAGTAAGACAATGGGAAGTATCGGCTCTCCTTCCCCCTGCCAGACAGCCAGAGAAAGTATGCAGAGTCCTGACCAAACGCAGCCACCTAATATCCGACCACCTGGGACATGAGCAGGAGGAGCTCAGGGGGAGAGGAGTGAGCAAGCACACACATTAAACAAGTAATGGTCTTCCTCCTGATGCAGGACTTACAGGTGAGGCTCTCTGACTCTGTATGACTCCAGGCTGCTACAGCAGAAACGTTCCCCTCCAACTTTACTTCCCCCCTCTCCGTGTGCTGCAACTCCGGTAAGATGAGACAATCACACCCATCCCCCCCCCCTCTTCACCTTCTCCTGTTTGTTTGCTCTCCCCTCACATCCTGCACCCTCCTAAGATCTGACCATTGCCATCACTGACTGTCTGCCTGACACCCTTTCTATCCCAGATTACTTCTTATCTCTTCTAACTGTTCAGCAGCTCAGTTAATTATCTGCAGTCATTTAAGAGTCGGTTCACACATATGTGATGACAGACATTGCATGTGATACGGAGCGCAGTGCTCTGCAAATCACATGCGATGTTTGTGTGTTGCGAATTCAGCCATACAGATTGTATGGCTTAATTCGCTTCGCATTCAGACCAAAGTCACACAGGACCCTTTTTGGTCCTCACCAGATTACATGGATGTTCATACCTATGCGATCCGATTCATGTTCTCGCTGCGATATGTGAACTGATCTGGGGGTGTCGTTAACCTTGTATTGACCCCCCCCCCCCCCCCAGCGATTCTCATATGGCACTCATATGTGAACTGCCTGCGAGTCAAGTGCAATGCGGGAACCCACAGTGGATTTGCAGGGTTTCCGCATCGCAAATGTATGTGAACCGGCACTTTATGACTGCAGATAATGTACTGAGCCGCTGAACAGTTGGAAGATATTAAAGTCATCTTGGATGAAAAGGGTGTCAGGCAGTCAGTGTGTGTGTGGACCCCTAGAGAGGAATGTCCAGATCTGAGACCACACTTGTAAAGAAGACCTTAGCAGCTCATTCACACAGCTAGATGGGGCAGTACAAGCAGGCAATTGAGATGAAGTTTTACCACCCCCAACCACCCTTCCAGAAAAAGGTGATACAGCCACTCAGTGCAGTTCAATGGCAAAAATTAAATGGTATGTCTCCATGAATGGGGGCACCAAAACAAACCTGCAAGTGCCTGCAATGAACATAGCTGGGAGTCTGCATTTTCACAGTAAAAACAGGCAGTGAGTAAATTACATTTTGCCCCCTCACTGCTTGTCAAACACCACAATAGCCACCCATCTAAATTAGCCCTTAAAGTCCCTTTAGCTCCCCTTTCTCTCTCCAAGTTCCCCTAGAGCCCCTTAGTTTCATGCAATCCAACAGAGCCAAGTTCCCCTCCTTCATACCACTGACATACAGGAGATGCCAAATGAGTCCTCCTCAGATTGACAAGTGACGCAGTCTGATGATGATCATTGAAGGACAGTGAAATGCTTCCTTAGGCCCTATCACACAAGGGGGACTCCACTTAGCTCAGTGGGAGATCTGTCCATTGATTCCCCACTGATCAGAGCAGACAGATGACAGGTCAGTGTCCAATCAGTTTATGCAGAGTGGCCACGGATCGAACCAACCCTGCTCTATGGGCAGTCGAGCGTAAATGGACTCCGCTGTCTGTTTACACCCAACTACCCTCCGATCCACCAGAGGTGGAGCTCTAAGAGGAAAAGGTGGAGCCTAAAGAAGAAAGGGTGTGGTTTACAGATGACAGGGTGGGTCTGAAACAGGAAGGGGTGTGGCCTTGACAGGAAGGGGTGGGTTGTAGTTAAATTAGGGAGTGCACGAGTTTAGTCAGGCCTAGGGCAGCACAAAACCTAAATACACCACTGCCTGAGGGTGTGCCTGAGGGTCTGCCTAGAGTCAGAAGGGACCACTCCGGAAGAGGTTCGGGGATCCAGTGTCAGCTAGCTGTAAAGTTGGTACCTAGGTTGAGGACCCTGAAGTGTAAAGGGGGTACATAGTCAGTGGACCCTGAAGAGTTCAAGGAGCAAAGGTGGCACCTGCAGTCTGGGCCCTGAATTGTATTGTGTGTGCCAGTTACAGTGTTAACTATTTTCAGTACTACAAAATACTACCTCAAGCTGTGCCAAGCGGGGAGAAAGTATTCAAAGACTTACACAGTGAAGCAGTGTCAGGAGTTCTACAGTTCTCAGTCTTGGATCTACTGGTCTATGGGTCGGGGATTCAACACTTCCTCTGTTTTACAGAGTGTTCTCAGAGTCAGTGCGCGTTGGCTGGCACTGGCTAGCGTCAAGGAAGCACCAACGGGCATTTTTCCAGGTTCAAAGTCTCAATTGTAATTAGTTCAAGCTGAGAGGAGTATCCCACTCATTCCCTTCTCCCATCCCCTTAATTTATAATAAAACCATAAACAAAGATGCCGGAGTTGTCACTGTTTCAATTGTCACACCTGGTGACTTAGCTCACATGGGAGAGGATTCCGGTACTAATGGCCGACCCACATCAGGCCACAGGCCTGGAAACCTTGCTACACATGCTACTAAAGTCTCAGTTTTATTCATTTAAAAATAAAAAACGTTATACTTAACTGCTCTGTCCAGTGGTTTTGCACAAAGCAGCTCAGATCCTCCTCTTCTCGGGTCCTCTGCCGGAACTCCTTGCCCCTTCCTCCTGCTGAGTGCCATCAGAACAAGGAGCTTGCTCTGGGGGCACCCGAGCCGAGGTGCTGCTCTGTGTGTCCATTCAGACACGGGGCTGTAGTTCAGCCCTGCTCCTCCCTCCCCTTATTGGCTCGCTGACTTTAATTGACAGCAGCGGGAGCCAATGATGCCCTGCTGCTGTCTCAGCCAATGAGGAAGGAAAATACCAGGCAGCCGAGACTCTCCTGCAACATGGCTGGATTGAGATGGGCTCAGTTAAGTATTAGGGGGGCTAAAGCACACATAAGGTTTTTTTTATCTTAATGCATAGAATGCATTAAGATAAAAAGACCTTCTGACTTTACATCCACTTTAACCACTTAAGCCCCGGAGGATTTGGCTGCTAAACGACCAGAGGGTATTTTGCGATTCGGCACTGCGTGACTTTAACGGACAATTGCGCGGTCGTGCGACGCTGTACCTAAACGAATTTGGCGTCCTTTTTTTCCCACAAACAGAGCTTTCTTTTGGCGGTATTTGATCACCTGTGCGATTTTTTGATCACGCGCTATAAACAAAAAAAGAGCGTCAATTTTGCAAAAATAGCAATATTTTTCCCTTTTTTTTATATGAAATTCCCCCCAAAAAAAATGTAAAAATCAAAATTTTTTAATATTTTCGGCCAATTTGTTTTATGCTACCTATGTTTGGTAAAAAAAATCGCAAAAAGCGTATTTTGATTGGTTTGCGCAAAAGTTATTGCGTTTACTAACAAAGGGAAAGATTTTTGTCATTTTTGTTGTTTTTTTTTTTAACGCGTAATGGCGGCGATCTGCGATTTTTTTTGCGGTACTGCGACATTGCGGCGGACAGATCGGACCCTTGACTGACATTTTTGACACTTTTGGGGTTACCAGTGACATTTCTACAGTAATCAGTGCTATATATATGCACTGTTACTGTAAAAATACACTGGTAGTGAAGGGGTTAACTTTATTTGAGAGGGAGGGGCTGTGTGTGTCCCTAGGGGCGTGATTCTAACTGTGATTGGCTGTGGCTTCAACTGTATGCAGAGTGATCAATGGATCTACATAGTAGATCCATGTGATCATCTCTCATACAGAGAGGAGAATGACAGGCAGCTTGTTTACACAAGCTGCCTGACTTTCTCCCTCTCCCCCGCCGATCGCAGAGTGGCCGGCGGCGATCGGGTCCGCCGGTCACACGCGCGGGGGGGTCCGTGACCACGCGGGAGCGGGAGCGCGCCTCCGGCGGCGCGCGCTCACTCCCTAAACCCTCACAGGCGAGCGACGTAGACCTACGTCACTTTGCCTGTGAGGGGCTGACCGCCGCCGTAGATAGTCGTGCGGCGGTCGGCAAGTGGTTAAGCTTATGATCTACCAAAACACCCAGATCCTTCTCCACCATTAATTTCCCCAGTTGTACTCCCCCTAGTATGTATGATACATGCATATTCTTAGTCCATTCTTAACTTTTAATCCCAGACCCTATATAATTTATAAATGTTGTATATTAAAAAGTAAGGGGCTAAAACTTTGGGGTACACCACTGTGAGGTGGCAAGATGGTAAAAGATTCCACGACACCTGATAACCTTAAACCATTCAGAGTTTGAGCTAATAATCACTACTCTCTGAATTCGGTCTTTTAGCCAGTTTTCTATCCATTTTCAAACGTATTTTTCCAGACCTGTAAACTTAACCTTACACATTAGCTGTGTATGGGGAACTATGTCAAGCGCTTTTGCAAAATCCAAGTATACCACGTCCGTTCGGCTGGTGTGAAGAGGTTAAACTACTGTGTTGAAACCAGTGTTGGGCATGTTACTTAAAAAAAGTAATTAGTTATAATTACTATATACTTCTCACAAAGAGTAACTCAGCTAGTAACTGAGTTACATCATTAAAAAAGTAACTATTGCGTTACTTTAAAAAAGAAAAAAATCAAATATGTCAAATAACTTGGATGCCCCCAATATTAAATATGTTAAATGAATGAAATGAAAACTAAATAGAAGCAATTAATATTATAAAACATTATACACTAATCTACACTATTTTAATGTTGCTGTGGGACAATGAGACACCTATCAAATATATTATTTTAAAAATGATCATTACTGTAGTGGAACAATAAAACACAATAGATGGTTTACTGCACAGACCACAACTGGCCAACAAACCAAGTCTAAAAATAAATTATGCTTCTTAAGATCTGTACCAAAAATAAGTAACTAAAAAAAATATATAAATACACTCTTTGTTGTGCAAAATAAAAATCTAAAACCGTCACACAACTTCACAACTGGTAGACATACTGTAGCCTACTTGAATTATTTTATAATACTGAACAATGTACCAAAAATAAACAATAATAATAAAAATATACACTCTTTGTAGAACAAATTAAAAATATGAAACTGATATATGTAAACAGGTAATGAAAATTTGTATTTTTTTATATCTGGAAATTATTTTGTTTAACTGTCTGAGTTATAAGAGTTTGCAGTGGTGAAAAATCAAGTTTCAGTTGCTTTGATGTCGTGGCTCCATCTCCTCCTTTGATAGCGGAGCTCACGTTATCAGCTGCATTCTTGGTCGCTAGTTATATGGCGGCATTAGACGATGTGAGGTGCTTCATTAGATTTAAATTACTTGCCACCGACGTGGGGAGATTCTTATTTCCTGTGCATAAGTTGCACGTTACATAAACATTCTTGCCTTTCACCTCAACGAGGGAAAAATGGTGCTTATACGTTCAGTTTGCGAAAGCTACCTTTGCACTCGTTGGATTTGCCAGTGCTCTGACTCCTGGTCCTTGGGGTGTGTGACTGTGTCTGTGCGTGTGTGTGAACTGAACAGTAACACAAAAATGATCTCAAAGGACTTAATAATAATGTAGAAAGTTGCAAAGATTTGCCCTTGGGACTTTAAATGAGGTGCGACACGCCCAATGATGCAATGCAAAAACCAAGTTTATTGGAACATACAATGTCAGCAAGTAAACACATACAGGTACCATATTATGAAACAGATTTGTGATGTTATACATATTATATTAATATTCATAGTCAAGTGCAGTATTCCATAGAGCAATCCATAGTAGGTAGAAAAATGCATCCTGGTAACTCGACACGTTTCGTGAACAACCGTTCTCTTCCTCAGGGGTTGATGTGATACATGATTTCTAAGAAATAAACAGTTTGTAGCATGTAATAAAGATAGTAGATAATGTTATGCTAATGCGAAACACTATGGGGCCAACAAAGGGCCCATACTTACAAATCTGTTAAAAGAAATTGCATGCTCATGATCTATTGGCTGCCGCTGGGAATGTCTATCCCGGTAGCGGTGGGCCTGGGATCCACGAGGGCCTGGCAGGACAAACAGGGCCAAATGCAAGCACAGACCAACATAGTGTGTCATTCACAGTGATAGCTAGAGGAGACATATCTATGTATCAGACTCCTATCTAAAGTGTATATGAATAGTAATATCAGCAATCACTACTAATACTGTGCAGTAAGTAGGGGTATCAACTGGTAACACTAAGAGTGAGCCTGAGTTCAAACAGTATGTATCTGATGCTCAGATTAAATACTAAAAGTATTTTTAGTATTAAATTACTAAAAGTAAAACAAAAGAGTATCAATGATGCGCTATTATACTCCTTGTAGTGATTGCTGATATTACTATTCATATACAATTTAAATAGGAGTCTGATACATAGATATGTATTCTCTAGCCATCACTGTGGATGCCACACTATGTTGGTCTGTGCTTGCATTTGGCCCTGTTTGTCCTGCCATGCCCTTGTGGATCCCAGGCCCACAGCTCCCGGGATAGGAGCCTTTTACATTGTATCATTGGGCGTGTCGCACCTCATTTAAAGTCACAAGGGCAAATCTTTGCAGCTTGCGTCATGGGGTGCATCAGGGCATATTTTATTATTGTATTGTAATAATAATGGTTCAATGAAGGTGCTGGAGATGATACAGCTTCCATAAGAACGTTTTTATTTAAGACCATAAAAAGTTGGTTCACACCATGACATGGGTACATAGCCATAGTCTTGATATGCACTCTCTGTAGGTTGCGAGGCCAAAATAGAGGCAATACCGCGGCTTTCTCATTTGCCAGTATGGCCTGATGGATGTGGGAGGGTATGGTGGCTCTTGGTGAATGGCCTGCAGAAGCGATATACGCCAGGACCGAGGAGCAGACAGCGGAAGGTCGAGAGCCTGGAGAGGATGTCACCAGCGGATATTGATCTTGACAGCGGGGGATCATAGAGATGTGTTCATATGCATGATGGTACATCGTTTTCTACTACCCTCTAGTGGTAGACGAGAGCTCGTTTACTAAAGACAACCTATACATATACATACAATTACAATCCTCTGTTGTTATGAAGTCTGCATAATTGTCCTGAGTCAGTAACACCACATTTTATATGGTAACGGTGAAAAACAGTAATTCGTTTGATTGCTTGTTACTGAAAAAAGTAACACCGTTAGTAACGATGTTTATTTATAACTCCATTATTCCCATCACTGGTTGAAACTGCTAGAACACTCGTTAAAGAAACACTCAGGAAAGAAACATGGTGTCTGTGACTTCCCCATAAGCTGCTCTAAATATATAGGGAGATGGAACAGGCAAGCATTTGCCAAATGATTCAATTAGGATCTGATTTGAGACACTTGAATGGGAGGGGAGATTGTTAACAAAGTAGACCAGACACAGGCCGAAGTCATAAATAGTAATTGATTCTTTTGACCACTAAAGGCAAAAGGAGGTTAGAATCAATCACCAATTATATAGACAAGGTTACAAGGATATGGCAAGCAGACATTTACCATAAGTATAACAGTGTCAATTAGCAGTCATATATAAATCAAAGAAATATGAAGCGCTGCCTATCCAGCTAGCTCTAATAATTACATATAATGCCAACACTTGTTAAATATTAATCAAACAAAAAATGATGTGGTAATAGTGGTGATGACCCCTCATAGGTCAACAAAAACCTCCAAAAAAGGCAATTATAGTTTATAGAGACATAACACACTTGTGAATTGTTTGATATATACTCAAAAGTAACATGCAGCTGAAATAACCAACAACTCAGCAATCTTAAATGGATACTGTAAATAGTCCTTATAGAAAAGTGATCAAAAAATCCAGTCCATTCACTTAGTGCACATGCTCATACACTCTCTGTGAATAATCAGAAATACAGTAATAAACTTCAGTGCAAATCTTGTGTTTCTCTAAAAAAAAAAAAAAAAAAGTGCCCTCCACTGGTCACACTATCCTCTCACCTCCAGGGGAGACCCTCCCAGGGGTCTACAAAAGCATTTTCCCTTACAGGTATATATCCAGTGGCCGGCTGCTTTCCTGGTGATTCTTGGACTCTTGTTCCCTTAGAGTAGACCATGTGCATCATACACATATGTCATAAGAACAGGAAAAAAATGAACATAGTGTTGAACTGTATAAAAATTTACAGTTATTAAGTAAAAATATTCTCACATTTATAGGTGCACTAGCTCTGGTGCACACAGATTATTATTATTATTGTACAGGATTTATATAGTGTCAACAGTTTATGCAGCGTTTTACAATATAAAAGGGAGACAATACAGTTACAATATAATAAAATAAAATACAAGAGGATTAGGAGTGCCCTGCTCAGAAGAGCTTACAATCTAATAGGGTGGGGCAGGTGTTTCAAGGGGTTGTAATTGTGGGGAATGAGCTGATGGAAGAGGTGAAAGATTAGTTGGAGGAGTGATAGGCTTCCCTGAAGAGATGAGTTTTCAGGGATCGCCTGAAGGCAGCTAGAAAAGGTGATAGCCTTGAGAGGAGTGGAGAGGACAGTTTGGGTGATATTTGGAGACAAGATTGGTGATGTAGCTTGGGGAAGAGTTGTAAATGGCTTTGTATGTTGTGGTTAGTATTTGAATTTAATTCGCAAGGCAATCAGGAGACAGTGTAGGGATTGGTGGAGAGGGGTGGCAGACACTGAGCGGTTGGTGAGGTAGATAAGCCTGGCAGCAGCATTCATGATAGACTGAAGAGGGTATAGCCCATGGAGAGGTAGGCCTATGAGAAGGGAGTTACAATAGTGGAAGCGAGACATAACAAGGGAGTGAATGACAAGCTTGGTGGTTTCAGTTGTTAAAAAGGGGCAAATTTTAGAGATGTTACGGAGGTGAATTCTACAAGCTTTTGATAACGATTGAATTTCGTGCTGAAAGGGCAGGTCAGAGTCTAGGATTACACCTAGTACCCTGGCATGACGAGAGGGATTGATGGTTGCATTACTGATTTTGATGAAAAAGTCATGGAGAGGGGCATGGGTGTGGGGGGGGGGGGGATATTACCAGCTCAGTTTTAGAGAGATTTTGTTTGAGGAAGTGGTGCAACATCCATGCTGATACGTCAGTAAGTTAGTAATGCGAGAGGAGACTGAAGGAGTGAGGTGAGGAGTAGACAGATAGATTTGAGTGTCATCAGCATATAGATGATATTGAATGCCGTTGGTGGTTATCAAGTGATCAAGGGAGGCGGTGTAGATAGAGAAGAGAAGGGGTCCAAGAACAGAGCCTTGGGGAACCCCCACAGGAAGGGGCAATGGAGAGGAGGAGATAGAGTTGTAGGTAATACTAAAGGTGCGCTAGGATGGGGAGGAGAACCAAGATAGAGCTGAATCTTGGAGGCCAAGGGAACAGAGTTTATTAAGAAGGAGCAGGTGGTCGACAGTATTAAAGGCCGCAGAGAGGTCAAGTAATAGGAGTATGGAGTAGTGGCCATTGGTTTTAGCAGTTAGTAAATCGTTAGTAAGGCAGTTTCTGTGGAGTGCTGCGAGCGAAAGCCAGACAGTAAGGGATCAAGAAGGTTATTTTCACTGAGGTAGGAGCTAAGACAGTTGTAGACTAAGTATTCTAGAAGTTAAGAGGTGAATGGTAGCAGTGAGAGGGGTCTTAAATCATGCTGGTTAATGGGGTGCCGTGAGGGCTTTTGAAGTATGGGAGAAATCTGCGCATGTATTAGAGGGGATGGGAAGGTGCCACTAGAGAGGCAGAGATTGAAGATGTGAGTGAGGTAGCATAGGGTAGAAAAGGAGGGTGATCATAGTAGTTGTGAGGGAAGAGGATTCAGGAGACAATTGTTTAGGTGGGCATCTGAGAAAATTTTTGTAACCTTTTCAGTAGTAGCCGGTTCAAAAAAGGAGAGCGTTGACTGTGCTGTTAGGCAAGGTATGCTGTGTTTGGAAGATGTACACACAGTGGGGGTGTCCTCACGTATTGCATCAATCTTGTCAATCTCTTGGGCAGTGAGTGAGTTAGTGGGTAGAGGGGGTGGGGGACGAAGCAGAGAGTTAAAGGTTGAGAAGAGCCAACGGGGACTGGATGACAAGTTATTTATGAGAGAGACAAAGTAGGCTTGTTTGGCAGCATGGAGGCAGGAATTGTATTTTAGGAGGGCAGATTTATACAAGGTGAAGTCCTACAGGTATTTTGTTTTACGCCACAGTCGTTCAAGAGCACGGCAATGTCTCTGATTCTGCGTGTAGTTAGAGGAGCAAGTGCGTCCAGTGATGAGAGTGAACTGTTGTAAACAGTGGCTGGGTCAGGTCAGGAAAGAGGAGAGATTATGTCATATAGATGGTCAGTAGCAGAATAGAGAAGAGAAGGGTTAAAGTGACGGAGGTTCCTACAAGTATTTGTTAGCTGCTTGGAGGGATGGGTGATTGGAGGCAAGGATACAGTGAAACTGATGAGATTGTGATCAGAGAGAGGAAAGGGGTCCTTGGTGAGGTTGCCAGGAGTTCAGAGATGGGAGAATACAAGTTTGACTCAAGGGTATTACCATTGGAGTAAGTGGAAGTGTATGTCCATTGGTTAGGTCAAAAGATGAGGTTATGATGAGAAGTTAAGTTGTAGCTGGGCTGTTAACATTGACAGGGATGTTGAAGTCACCAAGAATGATAGTGGGTATTTCAGCGGAGAGAAAGTAGTTTAGCCAGGCAGCGAAGTCATCAAAAAAGCGAGATACTGGTCCAGGAGGCCGACAAAATGCTGCAATCCTCAGAGAAATGGGAGAAAACAGACGAATACAGTGCATCCTGAATGAACAGAGGGATAGAAAGCCAGGGATAGGAAGGAGATGGTAGGTGCTTTGTGGGGATAGAAGGAATCACTCCACCTCCTTTCTGTCCGTTGGGTCTGGAGGAGAGAGTCCAGTGGAGCCCAACATAGGAGAGAGGGCTGCAGGAGAAGCAGAGTCAAAATTTTGAAGCCAGCTTTCAATTATGGCGAGTATGTTAAAGCTATGAGAGATAAAAAGTTCATGCACAGATGCGAGCTTGTTACAGATGTGGCGGGCATTCCAAAGGGCGCATGAGATGGGGGTTGGTTTTAGGAAGGTTGGAGACAGAAATGTAAACTGTTGCCAGAGGAGGAGGGGTGCCGGATAAGTGGTTTGCAATTAGAAAATGGAGGACCAGGATTTGGAGAAATGTCCCCTGAGGCTAGGAGAATGAGAAAGGTAAGATGGGAGTGGGATGTGTATGAGCCCACATGTCTAACTGCCCTGGTGTTTAAGCTAACATGTGGGTTCAGCAATTGCAGGAGGTGATGGGTACAGTAGTAGGAAGAGGGTAGGAGTGAGGGTTATATATATATGCTGTGAGATAGACAGGAGGGGTAAAGTAAGGATATTTTGAGGATAGAAGACACAGATGTGAGAAGGAGCATGTTTGTGGATAGAGAGTGGGAATCTGACTTCAAATAAAATAAATATTGAATGCTGGTTTGCTTGCCGTCTCTCCAGAATGGAGCAGAGTTCTTGTTAGAGCTTTAGTTATCCTGCTGTATTTAAACTGCGGTGGTGAAATGGCGCAACACTCATGATCGAGACACTCAAGAATGAGACATGGTGTCTGCGCCGCCCCATAGACCGCTTTCAATTTATAGGGAGATTGAGTAGGCAAGCATTTGTCAATTGATCAATATAGGATCTGATTTGAGACACATGAATGGGAGGGAAGATGGACAATACCAGACCAGCCACAGACATAGGCAAGGGTAATAAAAGGTAATTGAGTCTCTTGATCACTCAAGCCAAATGGAGTTGAGAATCAATCGCCAGCTATGTTGCTAATGCAGTGCATTTGTTATAGAGCTAGCAATAAATATAAAAGTTTAAAGATATGGATAACAGAAGACGTTAACCAAAAATAAAGAGCAGTGTCATAGTCAGGCAGAGCAGGGTGTACATATGGATAGCAGAAGACATTTACCAAAAATAAAGAGCAGTGTCATAGTGAGGCAGAGCAGGGTGTACATATGGATAGCAGAAGACATTTACCAAAAATAAAGAGCAGTGTAATAGTGAGGCAGAGCAGGGTGTACATATGGATAGCAGAAGACATTTACCTGTAGAAAAGCAGAGAAGGCATGATCATAGTTGATAGCTGCGATGGTGAAACTGTGAAACACTCATGACTGAGACACTCAAGAATAAGACGTGGTGTCTGCGCCTTGCCCCTGTCTGCACCTTCCCATAGGCCGCTTTAAATTTGTAGGGAGATTGAGTAGGCAAGCATTTGTCAAATGATCAATATACAGATGGCTCGCTTTTTACAAATGGGATCATAAAAATCCTTGCTGGTCACTCAAACATTTGCAGATTCTCAGTCCTGTGCTCCCCAGTGGCAATCTGTTTCCTGGTAGTATGCGATGGCATCATAGGCTCCGCCCTGGCATGTTTCGTCACAAGCCATGTTACTTGAAAAAGTAATGTTACTTGAATTATTTTTGATAATGAATTCAGTTACGTGGATCCAACAAATAAAACTATTTTATCCTACTTGTCATCCATAAAAATAGTAAAAGTGATATTTAGATGTATATCTTTATAACAATATCTGCAAATCTGTCAGATCTTGACATCATTTTGAGATCACTACTACTTTGTGTTTTTTTAATAAATTATTATAACAACTGACACACTGAGAAACTGTGTACTGATTTTCTTTTTAACATAACACTACTAATTTGATAAACTGTTTAATTTCAAAGGGACAATCAAAGTGTAAGTCCATGTTCAGCAAAACTTATTGGTCACATCCCCACACTAAGGTGTCTGTAGAAAGTACTTACCAACATTTCCTTTTACTCGCACTTTTTCCACCAACATTTGCTAAAGTGGCTAATGGCACTCAGGAGCTTTAACTTCACATTATGTCAGCTGGCATTACAATGCCATTTTGGTAGTCTGCTGTACTTAAAAGTATTCAAAACTCTGCATATTTTCTGCAAGGTGGTGGTAAAAATAAAAACGTCAGTTAATCACATTTTTAGCCAAATGGGCCGCAACTTTCAGTATTCAGGTTTGTTTTACAGAAAAAAAGAATGGAAGCTTGTGACTGACACATCTAAGCCTACTTTTCTCACAGTTTCAGCCAAAAAATATATTTGATAGACCATGTTGAATTAATTGATTTCTGCTTGTTTCATAAAAAATACTGGGAATCTCAGACTAAACCCATCCACCTTAGAAAAAAGTGGGTTTGGATTAAACTAATTAATCACATATCTGACATATATCATGACTTTGATTCCCAAGGCTCCAAGTTCTATAGGGTCAATGTTGAACAGCTTTTGTACACGTGAGTCTATGGGAACACAAAGGCAGCATGAAGCAAGTCAAATGCAAAGTCAGAAGGAGGTCAACTGCAAGTAAGTTTACTGCAGCTGATCCTGAAACATGAATGATTATAGAAGTGTCTTAAACTGATGTAAAAAAATAAGCTGAGTTTGCCACACAAAGCATGTTGACAATGGTCTGGGAGGTCAGCTGCAGATTTTTTATCTGTCTGCCAATTGACAACTGCTCGTCTTAAACCTACTTGACATCTAAAGCCTCCTTTCCACTGCCTTTTTGTACCCTAATTTCCCACAATGGCATGCCTCTTTCCATGTATTAGAGGTGTTTGTTCACATGCATTGTTAATGAATCCAAGCATTTGGGAACATGACAGGCCATTGCGTTGCCCTTGTAGATTATAGTTAGGCTCTATGTGTGCTTCCATAATTATTTGTGGAACAAGGACCACATTGACCTTGTACAAACTCTTCTACCCCTGGTTTGTGTTCAAGTCATGCCTATCTTCTGTTCCTTGTCCCTGTCTTAATGCCCGGCTAGTGGGCTTCTGGGAACTTGTCCTGGCTTGACTCCAACAATGCTTCATTTTAATCTTTTAGCACTGAATTCGTTTGGCTGCATTGACCAATGGAGACAATTCAGCTTTACTTTATCTTACCATCTAATGTTGAGAAAAAAAACAACATGTTTTGCTTCCACACAATTGGATGGTAGAAACTAACACATCCTCATCCTATATACTAAGCTAAGTGAACATTCACTTTGTGTAATGATTATGTGAACAAGTGGATATATTTTGTTTTGCTAGTAAACCCACTCTACTGTTGGTGTTCAAGAAGTGCACACATGGTCATAAAAAAGTTTACCAAAAAGTAACCAGTGTTGCAGCTATGCCCCCCCCCCCCTTTCAATGGTGTTATAACAAGTAGCAATGATGGGTTTTATTATACTTTGTATGGATGTTGATTAACAGTGCTATATAAGGGGTGGTTTATATACCCCAATAATTAACACAGGGATTATGAATATTATATAATCTTATCTCAAGAACACTGAACTGTAGAACTGCCAATCTCGAGTAAGTCCACAAAGAGGTGATGAAATAAATCCCCAGACCGAAACGCGTTGGAGGCATGGCCTGGCTGGAGCCCAGGCTGAGGTTGTTTCTCTTATACCACCATAGGGTGGTGGATATGCACCAGATATCAGAGATCTTTCCTCTCTTCCTTTCCGGATGATGGAATAAAGCTGACCAGAAACAATGTTGTATGAGTTGCTATTATTGAATGTGTACTATTGAGCAATAAATATAATATGTTTATGTACCACAGAGAATACATTTACATGTAGATTGCCAAAACAAAGCCCACACACCCAGCACAATATAGTATATGGATGGTTATCACAGAAGGGGTTTTTGGTTACTACCACACATATGACAGCATTCAAAATATTTACTCACACTGGAACTACAAGAAGTCGGTAAAGTGCACAAGCAAAAAACAAATTTGTCAGCCGTTTAAATTGCCATAGGATTTGTAATTCTGTTCAGCCAGTCTTCTGACTCAAGTTTGCTTGCTTACTGCACGGACTCATGCCCCTACAGCAGGGGTGCCCAACCTTTTGAGAAGCGAGGGCCACTTTAGCGACTTGGTAACTGGTCACGGGCCACAATGAGCGCAGCGGGCAGATGACAGGTCCGTGTCCACTCAGCATATGCAAAGCAGACAAGTACACAGCCCGCTCTACTCTATGGGCCCTCCGATCCGATCTGCCCAGACAGAAGGGGACGAATCCCCTTCTGTTTTTTTAAGTGGAGCGGATTGGAGATAGGTGGGTGTAAATGGACACAAGTCCGTTACTTCTGCTGCTCTATATAGGTGAATGGAGGGTCCGATTGGGTCCATCTGACAAACAGAAAGGTGTACCCGATCGTACCGATCGTGTGATAGGGGTCTAAGGCTGCTTTCACAAGGATGCACTGTAGTTTACCTCAACTGACCTCAATCTTCACTTTTTCCTCAGGATTCCTGCCGGTATCGCTAGCTGCTGCTGTCCCCCAGGCGGGTATCGCTGGTGGTTGCTGCTGGCTGTCCTCCAGGGCTGGCACAGCTGGTGGGTACTGTCGATGGGTATTGCTCGCTGAATCCCCCTGTTTCCTATTTAAAACTGACCACACTGGCATGGAAACTCATCCAGCCCCGCATAGTCAGTTTTCTTTTTATGCATTCTACTTGAGAACCCAGCCTGCCTGTACTCCAATAGTCAGACTACTGCTGCTAAGCCCCCCTGCACAGCTCTTCACTGGGAAGATCAGTGTGCTGCTGTTTCTCTGCCTCCCGAAATAACCTCTCCCCCCTTCCCCACCCAGCTACACACAAACACACACAGCTCTTCGCTGAGAATAAATAAATTAGAAATTATGTAGTGCTTTGCTAATTGAGTGTGTTAAAATAAATGTGCAAGGTGTATAGCAATAAAAAATGTTCTAGTGCTTATAAAATAATTCCATCAAACAAGTGTAAAAGTTACTAATTCCTATGGGCAGTATTTCATACAATGCTCATTACTTCAAATTATACAGAATACATTCAAATACAAAGAATACATTCAATTAAAAGTGAAAAAAATAGTGCTCATATAGTGATATCAAAGTTCATGCATGAATCTGGTGCACCCTTTGTATAAAAAAATCATAGTGGTGGAATGTTCAGAGTAAAAACAAACAAATATAAGTCCCAAATAACTGTGTGCTCTTCAATTTTTGCAAAACAAACACAAAGCTTTTTCAAATAATGACTTTTTCTTTTCTCATCTAAATCAACATGTTTCCCTTTTGAATCCAGGGATCCTGGCTCTCCACCACATGCAGTGATAAATATTGTGTGGGTGGCAGTTCATCTCAAAGGTAGATCTACTCTTGTATAGATCACTCAAGCCTCTCCTTAGTGCTGTCAGTGATGAAGATCCATCTGTGTATAGCGTCTTCAGCTGTTCCTTTCCACTTTACTCCCACATATCAACATAAATTAATAAAAGGATCTCCCATCATGTAAAACTGTTTACATTCATGATTATCAGTTCAAAGTTCATAAAGTCTAACTGCAACAGCACTCTCGGTCTGACTTAGACCATGGGGGCTGATTTCACCCAAATTTCCTCTGACGCGTTGCGTCATTACACACGTGACTTCACTGACAGCACTAATGGGAGGTGTGCTGACAGGCTTGAGTGATTTATACGAGAGTGTAGATCTACCTTTGAGGTGAACTGCCAGCCACACAATAATTATCACTGCCAGTAGCGTTAGCTGTAGAAAGCTGTAGCTGTAGAATACGTTTTTTAGGGTTTATGCAGTAGTGTTTCCCTCATTTTTTAGCTGTAGCGTTTTTCAGCTTTTTTTAACAAAATTATACTCCCACAAAAGCTTATGCCTTAAAAACACTGATAAACGTAGATTAACCATGTTTTTGGCATTTTTAAGGTTTTTTTCAGCTTTTATCAGAGTTAAAGCATTTTTACAGCTGAAAAACTCCTCTCAAAACCCACTAGTTCTGGGGTTTTTTGCCAGCCCGAAAACGCCCCTGCCAAAAACTGCTAATACCAGCGTATGTGTGCATAGACACATAGGATAACATGCTGGGGAGTTTATTGGCTGCAGAAAAAAAAGTCTGACGCCAAAAACAGCAGCTGTAAAAACTACCAGTGTGCATGAGGCCTAAATGTGGGGACGCATTTGGTAGTGTTGCGTGCAGCAGCTACACTATAACCACTTATACATATTTTTTATCCACGACAGCGCATAGGAACCCTTTCATCTTTATCTTCAGTGAGAATATCAGTATACTGCTGGTTCTCTGCCTCAAGCTGGTGCACCTCCCTGCAGTGTCCACCCCCAGCTCTCTAAGGTGAGAACAGAGGTCAGGTTATCACTTAAAAAAAAAAGGGTTTATAATATATATATATACTAGGGCTGCGCATCTTCACTGGTCTTACGATTCAATTTGATTACGATTATCATGTGAACGATTATCGATGCATCACGATTACTGCCCACAGCCTCATTTACATAACACAGCCCCCCATTAACATTGGACAGCCTCCCATTGACATTAGACAGCCCCCCATTGACATAACATAGCCCCCCAATTGACATAACACAGCCCCCCATTGACATAACACAGCCCCCCATTGACATAGCACAGCCCCCCCATTGACATAACACAGACAATTTACATTATATAGCAGCCTCCCCCCCCCCCGCACTTTACAGGAAAGCCATGCCGGCTGCCAGTGCACTCAAAAGTTAAAACAAGTTAGTGTCAGTGACTCCATTTCAGGAACCCTTTCTAGTAAGGGTTAATGTGAACTGATGCCTGATTACCTTATTATCTCCCGATCTTTTCATCGCTGTCAGTCTCGTGCACTCCGCAACTCCGGCCGACAGGGAGGAGTAGATCGGCCGGCCAGAGGGCACATGACTGATGGCCGAGACTGACGGCGATGAAAAGATCGGGAGAAAATAAGGTAATCAATCAAGCATCAGTTTACATTAACCCTTACTAGGAAGGGTCCCTGAAACTGAGTCACTGACACTAATTTGTTTTAACTTTTGAGTGCACTGGCAGCCGGCAGTCCTGGGAGAGGCGGGGGGTGGGGGGAGTGGGATAACGTCATCCATGCATCGCGATGCATCAATGCAACAATTATTTTCAACACTCCTAATATATACATTATAAACATTTTGTCTTGTATTTCTATTTTAAACAGAATAGGTTGTTTTACACGGTAAGAATTTACATATGATTTGCTTGTGTGTTTCCGCGCTCTGAATGTTAGCAATGTGTAGCTGCTGCCCCCATTTAAACTAACTACCATTGTAGTGTCTAATAGATAAGTTTGCAAAAAGGAGTGTGCCAAACTAACTCCTTTTTGCAAACTTAAGAATTCACATATACAGTACTCCAATTGTTTCAGCTCTCACACCTACGTATACAGTGGGTACGGAAAGTATTCAGACCCCCTTAAAAAATTTTCACTCTTTGTTATATTGCAGCCATTTGCTAAAATCATTTAAGTTCATTCTTCTTCCTCATGAATGTACACATAGCACCCCATACTGACAGAAAAACACAGAACTGTTGACATTGTTGCAGATTTATTAAAAAAAGAAAAACTGAAATATCACATGGTCCTAAGTATTCAGACCCTTTGCTCAGTATTTAGTAGAAGGCCCCTTTTGATCTAATACAGCCAGGAGTCTTTTTGGGAAAGATGCAACAAGTCTTTCACACCTGGATTTGTGGATCCTCTGCCATTCCTCCTTGCAGATCCTCTCCAGTTCTGTCAGGTTGGATGGTAAACGTTGGTGGACAGCCATTTTTAGGTCTCTCCAGAGATGCTCAATTGGGTTTAAGTCAGGGTTTAAGCCAATTTGGTTTAAGATGCCAGGAGGTGGGGCTTAAGATCATGTGACAGCTGTGATTGGCTGTCATGGCAGTCACGTGCCCCCAAAACTCCTGGTCGCATGCAGTGATTGTGAGCTTTCAGTTAGACACTGGTCACTGTGCCGGGAGCGCGAAGGGCGCACAGCACTATTGTCCTCAATTCACACAAATATGCGGCCTCTCGCCGCTAAGTCCAAGGCGCTGAAAAGTTGCATATTTGCATGCAGCCAGCGCCAAGGGGTTAGGATAGCAGGTTAAATATTGATGGTTAAAAAATTTGAAAAAATTCAAGTTAACAAGAGGTTCAATAGGACATTTTTTAAAATGTTTTTTTAAGCATTTGTAAACTAAGTAATGATGGCACTTTAGTTTGTAGTGACTGTGGTTATTCCATTATTGCATTGTAACTGGGTATTTGGATACTTTTATACCTATAGCCATTTTTTTTTTTTTATCATTCTGGATAGAGTAGGAAAAGTTTAACTATTTTACTGCCTCTCCTGTATGCAGTGGAAGTGGGCAGGTTTTACAGAAAATGCAGCCAGCTGCAACAGCTGGGAGTGTGTGTACACTCCACAAACCAATTGTCGGCTTTTTGATCAAAGTGATCCGACGGCTGGGCAACTTCATATTAAAATGTTTGTGATACACATTATTTATGGTTAATTCCAAACTGATGACTTGTAGGGGCTTTTTATTGAAATTTTGCATTTGATAAACTGTTGCGCAAAAACGTATGTGACATAAAAAATGTTATTCTCCAGGATGTCTGCTTTTAGAAAATATATAATATTTGGGGGTTTAACTAATCTTCAGGTCTAAAATTACTTTTTCAAAATGTGTTCAATATGCAGCAAAGGGTTCAGCCTTTTTTGATGTCGGTGATCAATAGGGGAGACTTCCCCTCACTTCCTGTCCTGTAGACACATTAGAAAGCAAGATAAATTTTCTCAAAAGTGAGGAAAATCCTCTCTTAACAGACAATTCACTAAGAAATATACAGTATACTGAATTAATTTTTGCCTGAAAATAACTCATGCAGTATTTATCGCAAAAGCATTCAATTAACTAAAAAACATTTATTATTTTTTTTTAAAAATTGGTAAATATTTATGTTTTGTGATATTTTACAATGTTTTATTGCAATTTTTTTGTTTCTCAAGCTGGCCATAGCTGGAGCTAAATTCAAGCAGTTCAGCAGGGACCATCCGAATTTTGATCCATGTGTGACAATGCCTGTTCGACAGAAGCCCATCGTTAGATCTGTCGAACGGACTTCTTGATATATATTTTTCTTAATCAGCCAGCTTAAAGCTGGCTTCACGCTTTGTGCAGAACAGCTTGCAGCAGGAAGTCCAGTGCGTCCCTGTTCACCATTTCTGGTCCGATATCGGTCCGCAATTTTTGGCTGAATTAGAACCTGAAACGGACCAGAAGATGCACAGGACCCTTCTGTAAACCGCTCCACAGCCATTCTGGAGCTGTGTGAACCAGTTCCATTAAGAGCAGGCCACAGGCTTCTGACATGCAAATTTGATGTGGGGAAACCTGTATCTAATTCGCACCAGTGTGAACCCAGCCTTAAGGCCTAGAGAAAGCTGCTCAAAACTTACCGAAAGCTTTGCAAAAGCTTGCTGAAAATTTAATAAAAGCTTGCCATTCACACTGCTTTTATACAAGCTGAAGCCCATGTGAAACAGGCCACATTGGAGTCTTGCTGTCAGAATACAATGTCCCATCGGAGGGGATTCCTCCATCATTCCTTCACCCTTGCTTGTGTGGATAGAGAAATCCATTTGTTTTTTTGTTCACCCATTAATAGTGTTAGGCAAACTGCAAAAAAGGGAGATTGCTAAATTAAATAAAGGCTCAAAAACACTAGAAAATCACAAGAAAATCGGGCGAACATTTGCATCCGAGGAAGAATCATACAATTTTCTGATAGTGTGTACACAACATTCCACAGCCAATTCCGACCTTCTGAATGAAAATTTCTGAGGGGACAAACTCCAAAATTTTTCTCATACGGGAACAGAATGAACAATTTTCATTTAATGTGTACTGTTTTCATACGGTTTTAATATGGAAAAATCTGAAAAGAAAGACTGCGCAGGATTAGAAACAATAAAAAAAAAAAAAAAAGCCTTTGTCGTACGAGAATTTTAGTACGCTATTTCCTTTCTCGGTTCCACTTTAGACATACTGAAATAATATGAAAACTTGAAACATTCTTAGGCCTGATTCACACTGGTGCAATTTCAGATGTGACTTGGGTCACACATAATCACAGACCAATGCAAATCATGTTTATTTCAATGGTGCCTATTCACATCAATGTAACGCAACTGCAATGTGACTTTTGGGAAGGGCCCTGTGCTACTCTGGTGTGATCCAGTGCAATTTTGTTCCCAATAGACCTCCATGGAAATGCATCAAAAATGCATCTTTACGTGCTTTTGATGCAATTTCAGTGCATTTTTTCCCCCAGCTATTCCTTTCCTCTAGAAATAGCAGTAATATAAAAACTGTGTAAAAATGCATCTAAAATATATAAAAAAGCACATCAAGTCTTACTGCAATTCTACATAATCCTTATGTAAATCAGATGAAATCACATTTGTAGTGTGATTCAGGCCTTAGTGTGTCTTTATTCCCAGAACGACCTCCTTCTAGTGAAATGTTACAATGTTTTTACCTGCCTGGGTTCAGGGTAGAACATTTCCACATTGATACATTGTATGCTTTTCACTTACTTGCCAGTGCAGAGTTCTCCTCATTGTTATTTTGTACATTCCTAAAATATTGACTGTCAGTAAGATGGCATAAATAACACGTCTGCTTTTTTTTTTTTCTAATTAGTGAATTGACTTAGTAAAGTCTGGAAAAATGTTTTTTTTTTTTTTGTTTAACTGTAAATTAAATGCATAATGTGCTAGTATGCATCCCGCTGGAGGCCGTATCCATCTTCGCCTGTCTTCCTTCCGGGTCTGCGGACTCCAGCTGTGCTACTGTCCAAAGCCACGTGACGTCACATCTACGCATGCGCACAGGAGCTGCCAGTCACGGCACAGGGCTCTGAAGAAACGGCACAGGGAGCGCCATAGGTCATAGGCTGCATGCACTGTAAATTTCTCCTAAACTATGCAAGTTTAGGAGATATATACAGTATCTATAGGTAATGATGCAAGTTTAGGGGATATTTACTGTACCTATAGGTAACGATGCAAGTTTAGGAGATATTTACTGTACCTATAGGTAACAATGCAAGTTTAGGAGATATTTACTGTACCTATAGGTAACGATGCAAGTTTTGGAGATATTTACTGTACCTATAGGTAACGATGCAAGTTTAGGAGATATTTACAGTACCTATAGGTAACAATGCAAGTTTAGGGGATATTTACTGTACCTATAGGTAACGATGCAAGTTTAGGGGATATTTACAGTACCTATAGGTAACGATGCAAGTTTAGGGGATATTTACAGTACCTATAGGTAACGATGCAAGTTTAGGGGATATTTACTGTACCTATAGGTAACAATGCAAGTTTAGGGGATATTTACTGTACCTATAGGTAACAATGCAAGTTTAGGGGATATTTACTGTACCTATAGGTAAGGATGCAAGTTTAGGGGATATTTACTGTACCTATAGGTAACGATGCAAGTTTAGGAGATATTTACTGTACCTATAGGTAACAATGCAAGTTTAGGAGATATTTACTGTACCTATAGGTAACGATGCAAGTTTTGGAGATATTTACTGTACCTATAGGTAACGATGCAAGTTTAGGAGATATTTACAGTACCTATAGGTAACAATGCAAGTTTAGGGGATATTTACTGTACCTATAGGTAACGATGCAAGTTTAGGAGATATTTACTGTACCTATAGGTAACAATGCAAGTTTAGGAGATATTTACTGTACCTATAGGTAACGATGCAAGTTTTGGAGATATTTACTGTACCTATAGGTAACGATGCAAGTTTAGGAGATATTTACAGTACCTATAGGTAACAATGCAAGTTTAGGGGATATTTACTGTATCTATAGGTAACAATGCAAGTTTAGGGGATATTTACTGTATCTATAGGTAACGATGCAAGTTTAGGAGGTATTTACTGTACCTATAGGTAACGATGCAAGTTTAGGAGATATTTACAGTACCTATAGGTAACAATGCAAGTTTAGGGGATATTTACTGTATCTATAGGTAACAATGCAAGTTTAGGGGATATTTACTGTATCTATAGGTAACGATGCAAGTTTAGGAGGTATTTACTGTACCTATAGGTAACGATGCAAGTTTAGGAGGTATTTACTGTACCTATAGGTAACGATGCAAGTTTAGGAGATATTTACAGTACCTATAGGTAACAATGCAAGTTTAGGGGATATTTACTGTATCTATAGGTAACAATGCAAGTTTAGGGGATATTTACTGTATCTATAGGTAACAATGCAAGTTTAGGAGGTATTTACTGTACCTATAGGTAACGATGCAAGTTTAGGGGATATTTACTGTACCTATAGGTAACAATGCAAGTTTAGGGGATATTTACTGTACCTATAGGTAACAATGCAAGTTTAGGGGATATTTACTGTACCTATAGGTAACAATGCAAGTTTAGGGGATATTTACTGTACCTATAGGTAACGATGCAAGTTTAGGAGATATTTACTGTACCTATAGGTAACAATGCAAGTTTAGGAGATATTTACTGTACCTATAGGTAACGATGCAAGTTTTGGAGATATTTACTGTACCTATAGGTAACGATGCAAGTTTAGGAGATATTTACAGTACCTATAGGTAACGATGCAAGTTTAGGGGATATTTACTGTATCTATAGGTAACAATGCAAGTTTAGGGGATATTTACTGTACCTATAGGTAACAATGCAAGTTTAGGGGATATTTACTGTACCTATAGGTAACGATGCAAGTTTAGGAGATATTTACAGTACCTATGGGTAACGATGCAAGCTTAGGAGATATTTACACTACCTATAGGTAACGATGCAAGTTTAGGGGATATTTACAGTACCTATAGATAAGCCTTATCATAGGCTTACCTATAGGTACAAACTCTAAAGGTAAGTTTATAAACACTTTAAAGTACAACTATAGGCAAAACTTTTTTTCTATTTTGGATAGAGTAATGCCTGGTGCACATAGTACTTTTTTTCTTTCAGCCCAGCAGAAAAAAAACTGAGGAGCTTGCAAGAAGGTCCTGTACAATGCAAAGTTAGTACAGCGATCCACCTGCTGAGCTATTGTGTTATGACAGGGGGACGGCCCCCTCGCCAGAACACACCGGTCAACTCTAGCAGCCATTGGCTGAGAGCGTTGATTGGATGCTGATAGGCTGTTGGTTTTCCAGCATGCTTGTTTGACAGAAGCCAGTTGTGAGATTGGCTTCTGTCAAACAAGGACCTGTACACTCGGGCCAAATGTCAGCCAGTATCTACTGTACTGGCTAATTTTGGCAAATATTCGGCCTGTGTGTAAAAGGCTTAAGGGATTGTTAAAAATCGCTGTCAGTTTTTTTATTTTTTTTTGTCAGCTGTGTCCCAATGGGGAGATTTCCCTTCACTTCTTGTCCCATGGCCAAAACTGGAAGTGAGAGGAAATCCCTGCAAATTAAGGGAATCTCTTGGGGGCCCCCCCAGGTCACCAGAACTAGTGTCCATTTTAGAAGATTTCCCTCTATTACTGTTCTGGGGACAACAAAAACCTTGGGATTTCCTTTCACTTTCAATGATAATAGTAAACAAGGAGGATGAATCTCTCTAATGGGGGTACAGACAGCAAAAAAAACTGACAGGGGTTCCAATCCATCTCCACTCTATCCAAAACTAAAACAAAGTTTTGCCTTTAGTTTTTCTTTAACGTTGTATCTTATGATTTTGCACTACAAATCTCACATATTTACTGAATTTGTGGTATTTACTTTAAATTCGATATCCTTGCACTTCCTGTTGCATCTCTAGGACAGGAAGTGAAGGCAAATTTTGCCAGTGGTATATAGACATCAATAAATAAAGAAAAAATAACTTGACAGAGGTTATTTATTCCCTACTCTATTCAAAACTGCTGGTTGGGACCTGATGTAAGGAAATTCTAATGGGAACTTTGATGTAAGGGGGATTCTGGTGGGGACCCTGGTGTAAGACCGTAATGTAAGGGGTACTTTGATTTCTGATGGGGACTTTGTTGTCAGGGGAACTCTGATGAATACTTTGATGTAAGGAGTCTATGATGTAAGGGGGGCTTTGATGGGGACCCTGATGTAGGGCAATTCTGATGGGGACCCTGATGTAAGGGGTACTTTGATCTCTTAAAGGGACTTTGATGTAAGGGGGTCTGTAATGTAAGGGGGACTCTGGTGGGGACCCTGATGTAATGTTATCCTGATGTAAGGGGGACTCTAATGGGGACCCTGGTGTAAGAGTGGACTCTGATGGGGACCCTGATGTAAGAGTGGACTTTGATGGGGACCCAGATGTAAGGGTATCCCGATGTAGGTGGGATTCTAATGGGGACCTTGATGTAAGAGTGTACTCTGATGGAGACCCTGATGTAAGAGTGGACTTTGGTGGGTACCCTGATGTAAGGGGGACTCTAATGGGGACCATGATAAAAGGGGGCATAGATTGTAAGCTCATTGAGGGCAGGGACTGAAATGAATGTACAATATACAGTATCTCACAAAAGTGAGTACACCCCTCACATTTTTGTAAATATTTTATTCTATATATTCATGTGACAACACTGAAGAAATGACACTTTGCTACAATGTAAAGTAGTGAGTGTACAGCTTGTATAACAGTGTGAATTTGCTGTCCCCTCAAAATAACTCAACACACAGCCAATGATGTCTAAACCGCTGGCAACAAAAGTGAGTACACCCCTAAGTGAAAATGTCCAAATTTGGCACAAAATTTCAATATTTTGAGTGGCCACCATTATTTTCCAGCAGTGCCCTAACCCTCTTGGGCAAGGAGTTCACCAGAGCTTCACAAGTTGCCACTGGAGTCCTCTTCCACTCCTCCATGACAACATCACAGAGCTGGTGGAGGTTAGAGACCTTGCGCTCTTCCACCTTCTGTTTGAGGATGCCCCACAGATGCTCAATAGGGTTTAGGTCTGGAGAGATGCTTGGCCAGTCCATCACCTTTACCCTGAGCTTCTTTAGCAAGGCAGTGGTCATCTTGGAGGTGTGTTTGGGGTCATTATCATGTTGGAAAACTGTCCGGCAGGCCAGTCTCCGAAGGGAGGAGATCCTGCTCTGCTTCAGTATGTCACGGTACATGTTGGCATTCATGGTTCCCTCAATGAACTGTAGCTCCCCAGTGCTGGCAGCACTCATGCAGCCCCAGACCTTGACACTCCCACTACCATGCTTGACTGTAGGCAAGACACACTTGTCTTTGTACTCCTCACCTGGTGGCCGCCACACACGCTTGACACCATCTGAACCAAATAAGTTTATCTTGGTCTTATCAGACCACAGGACATGGTTCCAGTAATCCATGTCCTTAGTCTGCTTGTCTCTAGCAAACTGTTTGCGGGCTTTCTTGTGCATCATCTTTAGAAGAGACTTCCTTCTGGGATGACAGCCATGCAGACCAATTTGATGCAGTGTGCAGCGTATGGTCTGAGCACTGACAGCCTGACCTCCCACCCCTTCAACCTCTGCAGCAATGCTGGCAGCACTCATACATCTATTTCCCAAAGACAACCTCTTGATATGACGCTGAGCACGTGCATTAACTTTTTTGGTCGACCATGGCAAGGGCTGTTCTGAGTGGAACTTATCCTGTTAAACCGCTGTGTGGTCTTGGCCACCGTGCTGCAGCTCAGTTTCAGGGTCTTGGCAATCTTCTTATAGCCTAGGCTATCTTTATGTAGAGCAATAATTCTTTTTTTCACATCCTCATAGTTCTTTGCCATGAGGTGCCATGTTGAACTGCCAGTGACCAGTATGAGGGAGTGAGAGCGATAACACCCAATTTAACACACCTGCTCCCCATTCACACCTGAGACCTTGGAACACTAATGAGTCACATGACACCGGGGAGGAAAAAATGGCTAACTGGGCCCAATTTGGACATTTTCACTTAGGGGTGTACTCACTTTTGTTGCCAGCAGTTTAGACATTAATGGCTGTGTGGTGAGTTATTTTGAGGGGACAGCAAATTTACACTGTTATACAAGCTGTACACTCACTACTTTACATTGTAGCAAAGTGTCATTTCTTCAGTGTTGTCACGTGAAGCGCCCATTCACACTGGCGCGACACGACTTGCTGGGGCGACCTGTGAAGTCGCGGTGCACGTGCACCGCGACCTCGGCGCGACTTGCACGGACTTCATATAATTGAAGTCAATGCAAGTTGCCTCCAGGTCGCCCCAAAGTAGTACAGGACCCTTTTTCTAAGTGACTTGTGTCACTCCTATTAGAACGGGTCCTGTACTATTCAATGGCAGGCGACCCACCGCGACCAAGTCGCCTGACAAGTCGCGCTAGTGTGAATGGGGTCGAAAAGATATAATAAAATATTTACAAAACTGTAAGGGGTGTACTCACTTTTGTGAGATACTGCAGATGTAAAGTGGAAGAAAGGTCATATAGGGTGCGGTGGGTGCCAAGAATTGTGCCTGTATTAAATAATAAAATGATTGAAATAAGGAGGACGACCCCAAGTTAAGGGGTGGTGTATGTTTGTAAAATATACATTGTAGAATAGAGAATACAAGTCAGTTTAGAACATAATTTTTGGAACTATAAAGGGTTAGATGAGGTGATATAACACCCGTTCCCTCTGTGTCACATTCCAGCTGGATTGCTGCGCTCCGAACTTTGTATGGAGAATTGTTTTATTGTACACGGATGTATATATGGAGTATGAGGCGGTGTGCGGTCCCTCAGCCCTCCCAGCCGCGCTCTACAAACCATATCCCTCAGACTGGCTGGAGGATGAGAGAGGCGCGCTCCCGAGCCTGGCTGGAATATTCCGACAACAATGGGAGCATCGGGCGGGAGCGCGCCTCCTCCTCCAGCTGGATCGAACTTCAGAGTTCGAGTCGGAGCGTCTCCGGAGGGGGGCGGGGCCACGGCACTTTAGTGAATGGGAGGTGTGGACGGCGGAGTGTATTTGTTATTACATACTTCCTGTGGTATATTTATGAGGCACGATTCCATTTCCGGGAGCAGATAGCAGCCTCTGGCTCCCCTCCCTCTCCCCCCTGTCTGTATGTGTAATCCCCCCCCCTACTGGCTAATATAGGATCACCGACTGGGCGGAGCTGCGGGGAGAGGGGACCCTGTCTAGGTTATTACACCCCTCCTCCCTACAGACACACTCAGCTGAGAGGTGGATGGGGGACACCTACCCCCCCCTCCTCCTCTAATACTGGAGACTGATATCATCGCTCAATGATTGTCCTCCATATCAGCACAACTTATTAGACACTTCAGGCACAGCACGTCATCCAGCCATTCCTATGGAGATCCATCTGCAGGTAGGTACCCTGGTGGGGGGTGGACTGTCTAGGAGGAAAGGTCATATGGGGGGAGGGGGGGGGGGGTGTTATATATTGCTAGGGATGTATTGATTGCAGACACTTCTCTTATTACATGACCTATTTTAAGCTTTGCCTGTGTGAATGGAGCAGAGAGAGTGGAGAGGAGTGCTAGCTCCGGGGACTAGTCACACTGACGTCATTGGCATTAGAGCATGAGCCTCAGTTTCAGCACCACAGGGCTGGAGGATGACTAGAACCCTGATCTCTGTGTGTGTCTGCCTTCCTCCCTCCCTCCCTCATTGTGTCTATTAGGTCCAACACATCCTATACACATCCTATACACAGGATCCAGACCACACAGCAACACTAACTTCACTACTACTACTACTACTTGGTGACTGCCTTCCCCCAACCCTCCTTTATGTCTACTCTAACAAAGAGCACACTCCAGGCTGCCTGTCCTCCATGGCTGGAGGATACTGCTTGTATTATATAGCAGGCAGACTCATTAAAGGGACACTTTCTCTATGGAAGATTCTACCTTCTACTCATACTACAGCAGGGCTTCTCAGCCAGGGTTCCTCCATGGCTGGAGGATACTGCTTATATTATATAGCAGGCAGGCTCATTAACCACTTTACCACCGGAGGATTTTGCTGTCTTACGTCCAGGCCACTTTTTGCGATTCCGTGCTGTGCGACTTTAACGGACAATTGCGCGGTCATGCGACGCTGTACCCAAACGAAATGTATGTCCTTTTTTTCCCACAAACAGAGCTTTCTTTTGGTGGTATTTGATCACCTGTGCGATTTTTACTTTTTGCGCTATAAACAAAAAAAGAGCGTTTATTTTGAAAAAATAACAATATTTTTCACATTTTTTTATATGAAATTCCCCCCCAAAAAAATGTAAAAATCAAAATTTTTTTAAATTTTTGGCCAGTTTGTTTTATGCTACCTATGTTTGGTAAAAAAAAAAACGCAATAAGCGTATTTTGATTGGTTTGCGCAAAAGTTATTGCGTTTACTAACTAAGGGAAAGATTTATGTCATTTTTGGTGTTTTTTTTGCGGGACTGCGACATTGTGGCGGACAGATCGGACCCCTAACTGACATTTTTGACACTTTTGGGAGTACCAGTGACATTACTACAGTAATCAGTGCTATAAATATGCACTGTTACTGTAAAAATGACACTGGCAGGGAAGGGGTTAACTTTTATTGGTGATCAAGGGGTTAATGTATGCCTGGTGCTTACTGACGTGTGTGGGGGGAGGTGACTATGTGACACAAGGACAGATCGCAGGTTCAGCTATGCCGCCGCCACCGCTCCTCCCCTGGCCCGACTCCCACTGTGACTGAATGCAGCGGGGGCGAGCCTTCGGCGCCGAGAGAGGGGAATGTCTGGTAACGTAGTACTACGTCGCCAGACGTTATCGAGCCACTTTGCCCCAGTACAGCTCTAGTGAGCAGTGCGGAAGTGGTTAAAGGGACACTTTCTCTATGGAAGATTGTACCTTCTACTCATGCTACAGCAGGGCTTCTCAGCCAGGGTTCCATGGAACTCTAGCGTTCCTCCATGGCTGATAGGATACTTATATTATATAGCAGGCAGGCTCATTAAAGGGACACTTTCTCTATGGAAGATTGTACCTTCTACTCATACTACAGCAGGGCTTCTCAACCAGGGTTCCATGGAACTCTAGGGTTCCTCCATGGGTTGCTGGGGGTTCCTTCAGCAATGGACAGTTTGTGCCTCTCAGATAAGTTCCCCCCGACACCAATCATCTTTTTAGCTATCTTTAAGGTTATTCTCCTCAAGTCCACAAGTGTAAGGAGCATTCCTCCCACTGACTATCACACTAATGTATCATGAGTTGTAGATATAATAATATTTAGCAGGGGTTCCCTGAGATCTGAAAGTTATTTCAAGGGTTCCTCTGCATTGAAAAGGTTGAGAAACACTGCTCTAGAGATCTCAAGCCACCCTAAATCCCATCCTTATCCTCCAAAAATCATCATCCACTACTTAAAGTGTTATTAACGCAACCCCCCCCCCCCTTCACGACCTAGGCCATTTTTGTTTCGCTATTCAACACTACGCTACTTTAACTGACGATTGCGCAGTTAGGGTCAGTTCACACCACATGCGGTCCAGTGCATATTTTCTTTCTGCATCAACAAACGCATTAAAAGTAGGTTAAATTATTATTATGCAGGTTTATTATAGCGCCAACAGTTTGCGCAGCGCTTTACAATTTGAGGGAAGGCAATACAGTTACATACAATTCAATAAAAGAGAAAAAAGAGGGGCGCACCGACCTAGTGCAATACCATAAAACCATTTATTTAAAATATTAAAAGATGTACAAAGTACTCACAAAGCTGGTGTGATACAACACACATCAACATAGCATATGCAATCTCCAAGGTAGCCAAGGTCCCAAATGTAGCGAATGGACATGCAGATGGTCGCATGGGGCTGCTGTGGCTAGGCTGACGCGTTTCAGGGGCGAACCCCCTTCCTCAGAGCCAAAAAGAATGCTGCAGCTTTGTGAGTACTTTGTACTAGGGATGTAACAATATCGAAGATATCGTATCGTCGTGGTTGTCTCGATATCGTCGTGGTCGTGTCTCAATATCGTCGTGGTTGGGTTACAAATATTAAAAAGATAGGTGTCCGTCAAAAAGCAAGAGGAATAAACACAGTCCCGTGGAACAAATCATTGTTAACTACATAGACCAGAGTTTAAGGATTTTTTTTACTGTTTTTTTTTTTTTTTTTCTTGCAATGTAGATATTTTGATCTTTCTGATGAAAAACGTGAACATAAGCTAAATGATAGGTCGGTGTTTTTTTTTTTTAAAGGCTTTTTGACTGACTATTTTATTTAAGTTTAAGTTATGTTCCTAAATACCAGTTTTAAAAGGCTGCCTTTATTTGCCTTGCACATTTAAACCTGACTTAAAGCGGAGTTCCACCCGAAATTTATACTTACCTCCATCTTCTCGCTCCCGGTCACCTGAAAAACAAATGGATAATCGCAATTTTTTTTTTTTTTTCACTTACCTTTTAGAGAAAATATACTCACCTTACTTCCTTCTTCCTCCCCTCGGCGGCCACGGCGATTCGTCACTTCCTGGCTTTTGCAATGATTCCTGGGAGCTGAACGTCATCGCTCCCAGGAATCATTGCGCCTGCACCGGCCCCGACGTCAGTTCCGGGGCGCGTGCGTCATTCCCTTCTAAACAGCTTCTGGGCATGCTCAGAAGCTGTGGAGGGATGACGCGCGAGACCCGGAAGTGACGTCGGGGCCGGTGCAGTGCATCGTGGGACCGAAGAAGAAGGAAGAGGACGCAGAAGAGGATCGCGCTGGCTTCAAGCTGCCCACACCTGAGATGGCAGCGCTGGACAAGACAATTTCAAGGTAAGTATTTCTCCTGAATGGTAAGTGCAACCCGGGACAGATCAGAGGCTAGCCATTGTGGAATGTGCTAGCCCTGACTGTCCCGGGGGTATTTTTATAAAAAAATGTATAACGAGGGTGGAACTCCGCTTTGACTTGATCTTTGTTTGCACTTAAAGGGAACTGCCTATTGTTTGTTTACAATTGTTCTAGCTGCTTCTTAACTTGAACATTGCATAGAAGAATCAGTTATGCAACCAAATATTACTATACAGAATATTGATGTTCCTGACTACAACTTGCACTTTAAAAGCACTATGTGATCAGTGTTTTATGTTGTCATGGATCCATAAATACAACAATAAATTGCCTGTTGACTGGCAAAAGCAGAATAAATGTCGGTATTTTTTCGCTATTATCATCACAAACACTATCATGAGCTATTTAACAATACCATGAGCTTTTCCACAATATCGCAATAAATATCGTACCGTGAGGTCAATATCGAAATTGTATCGTACCGTGAGATTTTGATATCGTTACATCCCTACTTTGTACATCTTTTAATATTTTAAATAAATGGTTTTATGATAATGCACTAGGTCGGTGCGCCCCTCTTTTTTCTTTTTTGTCTTTTCTACCAGTTGGTTCTGGATACCCTTGATCCTGAAGGGGGCAGCAAGACCGATAGCTCTTTCAACATCTGAGTTTGTAGTGCACCTCTTTTTACTCCATCAAGATTTTACTCGAGCGCAGGAGATTTGGTCTTACTACAATACAATTCAAAACAGGAGGAATTAGAGGGCCCTGCTTGTTAGAGCTTACAATCTAGAATGGTTTCCAATGGCATAGTTCACACCAGTGCTTGCAGTTCCTGTGCGTTTCAGTTAAAAAAAAAGTAGAATATGCTGCATTTTTTTTGCACTGGACTGTACTGGAACTCTGTAAAGCGCACCAGAAATGCATTGGAACACACATATCCTTCTTTTGGGCCAGATCACACCATGTGCGGTCCAGTGCATTTTGCATTCTGCATCAAAAACCGCATGGAATGTAGGTTAAATGGTTTCCAATGGGATAGTTTCCACTGGTGCTTGCAGTTCCAGTGCGTTCCATTTTCAGAAAAAAAAAAGTAGAACATTTTCCTGCACTGGACTGTACTGGAACGCACTGGAATGCACCAAAAACGCACTGGAATGCACCAAAAATGCATTGGAACACACATGTCCTTCTTTAGGGCCAGTAAACACCACATGCAGTCCAGTGCGTTTTTTTTTCTGCATCAAAAAATGCATGGATAGTAGGTTATATGGTTTTCAATGTCATAGTTCCCACCAGTACTTGCAGTTCCAGTGCGTTCCATTTTCAGAAAAAAAAAAAGTAGAACATGCTGCATTTTTCCTGTACTGGATTGTACTGGAACACGGTAAAGCGTATCAAAAACACACTGGATTGCACCAAAAACACACTGGATTGCACCAAAAACGCACGGGAACAAACACTTCTTTAAGGCCAGTTAACACCACCTGCAGTCCAGTGCGTTTTTTTCTGCATCAAAGTGTTACATTAGTAAGTTATATGGTTTTCAATGGCATAGTTTACACCAGTGGACTCAGTTCCAATGCATTCCAGTTCCAGAAAAAAATAAAGTAGAATATTCAGCATTTTTTGGGAAATGGACTGTACTGGAACATGGTAAAATGCATTAAAAATGCACCAGAACACACCTAAACTCAGTGGAACACACATGTCCTTCTCTAGGGCCAGTTCACACCATCTGTAGTCCAGTTTTTTTTCTGCAACAAAAAACGCATGGATAGTAGGTTATATGATTTTCATTGGCATAGTTCACACGAGTGCACTCAGTTCCAGTGCATACCAATTCTAGAAAAAAAAGTAGAATTTGCTGCATTTTTTGGAACTGCAACTCACTCACAAGTGTCATCCGCTCCGTGAAAAAAAAAAGCAAATTTTAAGGCTTTTTTTCCCCTTTTTTCATCTGGTGATCCTGCCAGTAAGTCTGTTGTAGCTATCCTGCAGATATAACAGTTAGAGGGGTGAGATAAGCCATATACTATCGACAGGGGTGTGTACAATGATCAGCTTTTATTGATGTAAAACCTTTTTTTATTATTCTAATTATTTTTAAACAGGATTTATATAGCGCCAACAGTTTACGCAGCACTTTCCAATAAAAAAGGGAGACTATACAGTTACAATACAATAAGGGTTAAGAGGGCCCTACTCATAAGAGGTTAATTTATCCCAAAAGAAAAACAACTGCTGTTGTAACTGCTTATAAAGTGTGAGCTGGAGTTTGGCTTCAATTTGTTAGTGTATTTAAATCTGCTTGTACATCTAACACTACCCTCGCCTCAGACTGACAGTGCTGCTGTGCCTCCTTTTCTCATTTATCCAGAGTGGTGGTCTATAAAGTACAGGAGGTGTGTTACTGGCCAGATCACCGGGTGAAAACTCAGGGGGGACCCAAAAAAGGAAAACAAATGCAGCCACCACATCTTATGATTGATAAGCTGTAATATATCACATTTTTGGTTTTGGGTTCAATACCACTTTAAAGTGATTCTAAAGACTCATTTTTTATAGCTAAAATAAAAATGAGGTTTATACCTACCTGCTCTGTGCAGCGATATTGCACAGAGCGCTCCCTTACCTCCTCTTTGGGGGTCCCCTCATGGGTGCTGTCAACTACTCCTTCCTTCGGGTGGCTCCAGGGGATCCATAGACATAATGCCAGTAAAGCCCCGTACACACGTACCGATCGTCGGCATACAAACGTTCGTCTTTTCTCCCCGGGATGTCGGTGTCTGTTGAAAAGTGCAAAGACTGCCCAAGAATTTTGTCCGCCGACTACAGCCGACTGCAGAAGTGATGTCATGTGATGGTTAACTTTCCCTGTGTTTTTTCATTTCTGAGCATGCCCAGTCTTGCAAATCTGCGGTCTGTCGGCAGAATTCTGTACTGACTGGCGAACAATCGTCCGTTCTGGTGTCGGCATACAAAAATTTTAATGTTTGCAAGAAAGACTCTTGTCCGCAGAATGTGCGCAGACAGCTGTCGGAGGCACCATACTAACAAGCGTACAATCGGCAGATCTTTCGTCCGCCGACGTTTGTATGCCGACGATCGGTACGTGTGTACGGGCCTTAAGTCATGCCCCTGTTCCCTCCTCACAGCAGTCTTTCTGGCAGCAGCAGGAGCCATAGGCTGCTCTCAGTCTCTCCTGTGAGACCATGAAGAGAGGAGAATGGTGCTGCAGCCAGGACAGTACTGGATTGGTGAGAGGAGACAGGTAAGTTTTTAGGGAGGGGGGCTAGGATAGATAGTCGGGAGTTTTATCATTTTTTGATCACAGAAGTCTGGAGCTGTTTATCTTAATGCAGAGAATGTATTCATAAAAAAAAAAAAACAAAACATTTTGACTTTAGAAAAGCAGGAAACCAAGAAAGGCAGTAAAGAGGGTGGGCTTTAAAGTCATTGAAAACCCTCGCTTTTTTTTTTTTAAAATAAAAATATCAAACATGTTCAACTTACCTGCTCTGTGTAATGGTTTTGCACAGAGCAGCCCTGATCCTCCTCTTCTGGGGTGCCCCATCAGCGCTTTAAGCCCCTCCTCTCTATCAAGTGCCCCCATGGAAAGCCGCTTCCCACCCGTGCAGGCTCGCTCCTGAGTCCTACTGTTACATCCGTTGACACGAACAGCAGGACTCGGCCCCTCACACCCGTGGCACAGCTTTTGATTGACAGCAGCGGGAGGGGAATCCCTTCCCCTTTCAAGACCTGTTTAAAGTGGAACTCCACCTAATAGAGGAAGTTCTGCTTTAAGGACTTGTTCCCCGCTCCTCTTAAACAATTTGAACTTTTGAGGAGCAGGGGGAGCGGGTACCCAGTTTCGACAGGTACCCTCTTCTGTTCAGAGCACTGCGGCACTCAGCAACAGAAGTTCTTCTTCCTCCCTCCACCCTGCAGTCTTCTGGGACACTGACAGGTCCCAGAAGACTGCATCCACCACTTACAATACAATGCGCAGCACGATTTGTGCATACGCAGTGGGTACTCAGATGTGAAGCTGTAAGCTGTCACAGCTGGGTGCCCATAGTGAAGATGCCGGCGCGGGGGACCGAAGACAGCGGGTGAGATCGACTGGGGTGAGCTCACTGCTGGATCCTGGGACAGGTGAGTGGCTGGATTTTAAAAGTCATCAGCTACAATTTTTGTAGCTGCTGACTTTTATTTTTCCACAGGTGACTGGAACTCCTCTTTAACCACTTCAGCTCTGGAAGGTTGACCCCCTTCATGGCCAGGCTGTTTTTTGCAATATGGCACTGTGCTGCTTTAACTGACAATTGCACCGTCATGCGACACTGCTCATCAGTTTAGGCTAATTTGTATTCTGTTACATATTTTTGGTAAAAAAAATTCCCAATAAGCGTATATTGATTGGTTTGAGCAAAAGTTATAGTGTCTATAAACTATGGGATATTTTTATTTTATATATTTTTTTAATAGCGATGGTGGCAATTAGCGACTGATAGCAGGACTTCGATATTGCAGCGGACAAATGGGACACCTAATTGACACTTTTAAAACTTTTTGGGCACCAATACAGTGATCAGTGCTAAAAAATATGCCCTGTTACTGTACCAATGACACTGGCAGGGAAGGGTTAACATCAGGAGTGATCAAAGGGTTAACTGTGTGTCCCTGGGAGTGATTACTAACTGTGGGGCATGTGCTTTGACTGGGGGGAATGTAAAGATCTGTGTTCTTTCTTAGCAGGAACACAGGATCAGCACATTCCCCTCTCACAGAACAGCGGTCTGCTTTGTTTACATAGGCAGACCGCCTTTCTGCCTTTCTTCTGAACGATCGACAGGTCCCGGCAAACATTGTGTCCGCTGATTGGCTCCTGCTGTGATTGGACACCCGGATGTGTCAGATCACGTGCTAGATATGTGATCTGGCACAGAGCGGCCACCCTACCTCAGTACATCTGCGTGGGGCGGTGGCTAGGTGGTTAAAGAGACTGCAGGAAAGGGTTAATGGCTCTGTAATCTATTTTTCAATAAATCGTTTCTTACTATTTTTCTGCCTCATTGCAATGTCATTTGTAGGTTTACAGATCTCTCCTTTTCCTCCTCACTTCCATTGTTTGAAACAAGCAGTGTATAGGGGTTGATGGACTAAAGGCAAATAGAGCTTAGTAAATTAGCTAAAGCTTCACTTTTACAAAGAATACCCAATCACATGCAAGGAAAAAAATAAAAATAAAAACTGCATTTTTGCTTGCACATGATTGGATGATGAGAGTCAGCAGAGCTTTCCCTTATTTACTAAGCTCTAGTCTCCCCTTTTCAACACAGAGGAACCGTGAACTAACCATCCGGTCTCAGGGAACCCCTGCTGAAAATTACAATATGTAGAACTTATGATACATTAGTGTGACAGTCAGTGGGAAGAATGCTCCTTACACTTGTGGTCATTTGGAAGAATGAACCCCTTATAGATAGCTTAAAAGATCAATGGTGTCTTTTTTAAGAATTTGGAAATTTGGAGGAAGCTGAAAGCAATAGTAGGTACTTTGCTGAGTTGAGAATATAGACTTGAATAGACCTTGTTTTTTTTTTTTTTTTAACCACTTCCCGCAAACCGACGTACCTGTACATCAGCTTGCAGAAGTGGTTATACTGGGATGATGTCTGCAGCTAGAGGCATTACCCCAGTACCATTTTTTTAGAGCCGGCAGTCGGCTTTCAGGAGATAACAACTGAAGCGGCTCAGCAGCCGCTCGTCTTTTATCCCAGTGAGCAAGAGGGGACGTCCCCCCCCCCCCCACCTCCTGCCGCATTCCACAGCTTTGCCCTGGTCTCCTGTCCCACCGGGAGACCCGAACAACCAGCTGGCACATCCGTGGGCTGGTTGGAGTCCCGAACGAAGCCGGATTTGATTGGGTCCCCGAAGTAGTAAGTTTGCTTGGCTGCCAAATGGCGCTGATTTAAAAAAGTGTCAGTACTCAGAAATGCCGATTTTGGCATTTTGAATACTTTGAAGTGCAGTGGAGGGGTCTGGGGTCTTTTAGACCCCAGATCCCTCCATAAAGAGTACCTGTCACTGCCTATTACTGCCACAAGGGATGTTTACATTGCTTGTGACAACAATAAGAGCCCATTCAGACTAGCGCGACTTGTCAGGCGACTTGTCAGCCTGACAAGTCGCGGTCAGTCGCAGTCCATTGAGTAGTACAGGACCCGTTCTAATAGGAGCGACACAAGTCGCTCCGACTTAGAAAAAGGGTCCTGTACTACTTTGGGGCGACCTGGGAGCGACTTGCATAGACTTCCATTATGTGAAGTCCCTGCAAGTTGCGCCAAAGTCGCGGTGCACGCGACTTTACAGTTCGCCCCCCGAAGTCGGATCGCCTCAGTGTGAACCGGCTCTAAGGGTCCTTTCACACGGCCGCTCCGCTGCGGGACTTTTTTTTTTTTTTTTTCACGGAGCGGATGACATTTGTGTCATCCGCTCCGTGTGCCCGCATATCATCCCATCCGTTTGCGGATGATATGCGGACATAATGTAAGTATATGGCATTGCGGATGTCAGCGGATGACACCGCTGACATCCGATTTTCCTTCCTTTCCGTTTTTTACACGGATGAAAAAATAGGGTTCTGTTCCATTCGAAAAAATGGAACAGAACTGAAAGGAGGAGAATCGGATGTCAGGCGGATGGTATTCCGCTGACATCCGCAATGCCATTCACTTACATTATGTCCGCAAATCATCCGCAAACGGATGGGATGATTTGCGGACACACGGAGCGGTCGTGTGAAAGGACCCTGAGAGCCCATTCACACTAGCGCGACTTGTGAGGCAACTTGTGTTGCCCCAGGTAGCTTGACATAACAAAAGCAATGTTAATCAATCAGTGCCGTCTTAATTGTCACTACTGAAGTTGCTCCGACTTCAGAAAAGGCTCCTGTACTACTTTGAGGCGACCTGTGATCCGACTGTCCCATATACTTCAATGGGAGTTGCCTCCTTATCTTAATTGACACGACTTGTTATCAGACTTTCCAGGAAGAAGAAAGAGATTAGCCAGGCATTCCCCACAGACAAAGTCGCCTGTCTCTTCAAAGTAGTGCACAAGTCTCTTCCAAGTCTCTTCCAAGTCTCTTCCAAGTCTCTTCCAAGTCTCTTCCAAGTCTCTAAACAAGTCTCTAAACAAGTCTCTTCAAGTCACGGGGCGACTTTCTGGTATTGGTAGTGTGAACCAGCTCTGAAAGTGATCAGGTTTATTTATTTTTTAAACAGTGTTAAAAATAACGAATAACATAAAAATAGGAAAAAAAATAAATAAATTTAAAGCGCCCCCGTCCCAGTGAGTTTGCGCACAAATGAAAAAGGCATACGTAAGTCGCGGCCTCAAAAGTAAACGGTGTTCAAATCACACATGTGAGGTATCGCCGTGATCGTAAGAGAGAGAGCAATAATTCTAGAAAGACCTCCTCTGTAACTCTAAACTGGTAACCGTTAAAATTTTTTAAAGCGTCAGATTTTTAGGTGCCGGAGTTTGTCGCCATTCCATGAGTGTGCGTAATTTTAAACCGTAATATGTTGGGTATCTATTTACTCTGCATTACATCATCTCTCACAATATACAAAAAAAATTGGGCTAACTTTACTGTTTAGTTTTTTTTAAAGTCAGTGAAATGTATTTATTCTCAAAAAATTGTGTTTGAAAGACCGCTGCGCAAATACCGCGTGACAAAAAATATGGCAAGGGCCGCCATTTTATTCTCCAGAGTCTTTGCTAAAAAACTATATATAATGTTTGGTGGTTCTAAGTAATTTTCTAGCAAAAAATACTGATTTTAACTTGTAAACAACAAGTGTCAGAAATAGGCTTGGTCCTTGTGGTTAAACTAGAGTTTAGTGCCATTCGTTGCACATGTTCTGCATGTTGTTGCACTAACCACGCCACATCACTTTATAGAGGAACTTCACTTCCCCCTATGTATTTTTTTTTTTTTTTACTTTTTTTTTCAAGTGGTGTTTTGCACAATTCACATACTCACCCAGCCAGCAAATCTAGCATTTTCCTGTTGTGATGCCCAGGTTGCTGCCAGATGTGTTGTTCTATGCTGCCATCTTCTTTCCTGGCATGATCAGGAGCCAGCGACCTTCCTGGCTCATGCAGCCTAGCTACTTAATGACACGACACTAGGTCCCACCCGCAGAATATGAACATCCTGGGATCATGAACATGACAGCACGGTCACTGTGCTGCACAGAACATTGTAGCCAGCTGACGCATTTATGTGTTTAGGTTCCCCTTGCCACATTCACTAATATGTGTGTTAAGCTGGCAGGAAGAGATTGATCCCCCTGATTGAGACTCATTTACTAAAGGAGTTGAAAATCTTCACACAATACCTTGTGTGACTATTCAATTCAATTGATTGTTCATGTGCAAAGAAAAATTCCTGTTTTACTCGTTTCATCTGCACATGATTGGATAGCTGAAGTGACTATTTATACTGATTCTCAACTCTTTCAGTAAACCAGTCTCATTGTATTAGCTTCCATTTGTTTTTTTAATTTGAGAACTCTCATATTTATCATTCAACACCAATGCTCTTTCACACGGGCAATAAAATCACTGCATTTAGCTGCATTTAGTCTCGTATTTTCTGCATGAACGAAAGATTGTGCCAAAAATATGAACCTAAAGAAAGTACTTGCGTTTATGTGTGTACGTGCATAAAATCTGCAGATCCACGCACGAAGCCAGCAAGACCCTTACATTCATGCAGAAAAAAATAGTCTAAATGCAGCGTTTTTTTCTGCCTGCTTAACCACTTCAGCTCCGGAAGGTTTACCCTCCTTCATGACCAGGCTATTTTTTGCGATACGGCACTGCGTTACCCAAATTGATATTGCGTGGTCAAGCAACACTGTACCCAAATAAATTTATGTTCTTTTTTACCACAAATAGAGCTTTCACTTGGTGGTGTTTGATCACCTCTGCATTTTTCTATTTTTTTGCGCTATATACAGTAAAAGACTGACAATTAAAAAAAAAACAAAAAAACTATATTTTTTACTTTCTGCTATAAAACATTCCCAATAAAAAAGTTTAAAAATTCTTATTTCTTCATCAATTTAGGCCTATATGTATTCTGCTACATATTGTTGGTAAAAAAAATCCCAATATGTGTTTATTGATTGGTTTGCCCAAAAGTTATAGCGTCTACAACCTATGGTTGTTTATTTATATATGTATTACTAATAATGGCGGTGATCAGCGACTTATAGCGGGACTTATAGTGTCTATAAACTATGGGATATTTTTATTTATTTATTTTTTATTTTAATAGTAATGGCGGCAATTAGCGACACCTAATTGACACTTTTTGGGACCAGTGACACCAACACAGTCATCAGTGCTAAAAACATGCACTGTTACTGTACTAATGACACTGGCAGGAAAAGGGGAAAGGGGTTCACAATAGGAGAGATCAAAGGGTTAACTGTGTTCCCTGGGAGTGGTTACTAACTGTGGGGAATGTTCTTTGACTGGGGAGAATGTAAAGATCTGTGTTCTTGCTTAGCAGGAACACAGGATCAGCACATTCCCCTCTCTCAGAACGGTGGTCTGCCCTTCTCCTGAACGATTGGTGGGTCCCAGCTGACATTGCATCCCCTAGACCCTAGACCTGCTGATTGGTTCCCGCTGTGTCCAATCTGCAGATCTACGCACGTAGCTCTGCCAGCAAGTCCCTTACTTTCATGCAGAAAAAATGAGTCTAAATGTAGAGTTTTTTCTGCCTGTGTGAATGAGCCCTAAAGTAAGATAGAAAACAAGAGCATAATATTTTCTTTAACAATATTTTTTATTGAGAAAAAGATTTGCATAAAAAAAAAACCCAGTAAGAAGAAATCAGGGTCAGTAGTGATGAATATCATAAAGACAGGTTGCCCACGCCACAATCAGGTAGGCCCAGTATATACCATAAGCAAACAAAGTTAGGTCGTGAATATAATAAAACATTCTACAGGGAAGACGAGTGGAGGTAAAAGCCCCAGCACTCAAGAGCCTAGGGAACAGGCAATGCGAAATCCAAAAGATTTGTAGAATACAAATATAGTAATCGAAACAGCGCCCAAGGTGGACCAGTGTACATGTGATTTGGGTCAACAGGCCAGGCCAAAAATCAGGGGGGCTATCACAAAAGTCCAGCTATGCTATATTCAACAGAAAAACCTGATCAGAGATAGTGGCTACAAACACAACAGGAAAACCGGGAGGGAAAAAAAAAAAAGTTGGCCCAACAGGTTGGGAGAGAACAGAAATAGGCAAAATGGAGTATAGGGGTGAAAAAAAAGGAAAGACAGGATAGAGGCAAGGTAAGAAAAGAGAGGAAAAAAGGGGGGGGGGTAAAAGGGGGGGGGAAGGAAAGGGGTTCTGTTCTCCTTGGGGAGTTCGACAGGAACTGATCTAGCCAGGGTTGCCAAAAACACTCAGAAATTTGTCCTGAGTATCTGTGAGTATTGCTGAGGGAGTATAATGTTTTCATATTGCATCATGAAAACGATTGTCATGTCTCAGAGGGAAAGACTGTTTTTGGAATAGAGCAGAGAGCCCTGGTTCTTGCTGGTTGTGCCATATATAGGTTTTGTCTAATAATAAAGAGCCTATCAGGCAGGTCTTGAGCCCCATTTCATATGTAAGTTGTCAGCTACTGGTAGATTAAATATAGGTTTAAGAATTGTATTCTAATGAGATTGCATTCTTGATTTGTCTGATACTATTATGGCTCTGCTATTTCGCGTTTTGGATATGCTTTGCCTAGGGGACATGACATATGAAAGATGAGATTAGTTGTTGCAAAGTATCAAAGCACGATCATGTGAAAAGAGCAAAGATAGAAAATAAACCATTCATCTCCCTTCAAATGTAATTAAACTTATGATGTATAATATAAACAATGTCCTGTTTAGAAATCAAGGTATGCATTTTACCTATATATTTTTCCAAATTGGGTGTGGACACAGGACTTGCGCGACTTGGTGCGCGATTTCCCTTTGTGCTGGTAACCTAATCTGTCCTGGATTGTAGATTTTCATAATAGAACTGTAAAACAGGACAGATACTGAATTTTCCCTAGACTGGCTAAGTCATATTTCAAGATCAGGAAAGAGAAATAGCTAGTAGTAGTCTCATTCAATGAACGTGTTCCGTAATGTTGGAGACGATTCACTGCTTAGCCAAACTGCTTCTTTAGTTCTGATCGATGTAACAAACGTATTATAGCATTCATAGCCTTTTTTAGAATAGAAAAATATAATTTTTGATGATCTTATTTTATTTAATTACAGTTTTTTTTTTTTACAGCCTTATATACTGTGCATTCACATCAGTCCCTTCCCTCAAGGAGCTTACAATCTTATGCCTCGTTTCCACTGAGTGGTACTGTTCAGTTCAGTACGGTACGGTATGGTACGCAATTTTTGACGCTTCCATTGTCAAAAGTTGTGAATGGTACCCTAATTCCGAACCGTACCGTACCACTTTTTTGGGACCCTTTGGGGTACCAAGCACAATCGTACCGTACCAACAGGGTGGAGCTACACTCTGAAGAACGTTGATTGGTTGACCATTGGTTCACCATGCCTATCAAGTGACGTAGATCACTACTTTCCGGCTACACCATGCCTATCATGTAAGAGTACTGTTGGCGATGGAAACGCAAGCCTGATCACGGTGTACCATTCCGAACCGTACCGCTCAGTGGAAACGAGGCATAAGGTCCCTATCTTACATGCACACACACACATACTAGGGCCAATTTAGACCGTATCCAATTAACCACTTGAAGACCATATTTTTCTAAAACCTTTTTTACATGTAACAATCAGGTTTTGTTGCTAGAAAATATATTTTTTTTTAAAGCAGTTTTTTAAACTCAGTTTTTTTGGGAAAAAATAAAATTTTTTGAATTTTAATGCAAAAAACCCAATACATAACTCCATTTTTTTTTTAACAAACATGTCGCACTTGCATTTTTTTTTTTTTACACTATTGCTTTAAAAAAAAAAAAAAATAATCACTTTTATTGCTGTCACAAGAAATGTAAACATCCTTGTAGCAGCAATAGGCATGTGATAGTTACTCCTTATGAAGGGATCTGGGATCAATAAGACTCCATATCCCTCCTCTGCACTTAAAAGGATTAAAAACACCAGGATCTGCATTTTTAAATACTTAAAATGTTTTGAAAATGGCGCTGATGATATCCAGGAAAACTGGATGTGAAGCCTCCGGGTTACCAAAGCGGAATCAGCTTTGTTTGGGTGTCCGACTAGCTTGCAGACATGCTGGCTGATGGCTCAGGTCTCCCGGGTAGAACGGGAGAGCCTAAGCAAGCCACAGAAGGCGGCGGGAGAGGGGGGGATGTCCCCTCCCACTGCTTGTAATAGCAATTGAGCGGCTAGTTAGCCTATGTGATTGCTATTACAAGAGAGCCGACTGCCGGCTTTAAAAAAGAAACCAGAGTGCAGGCATCATCCTGGTACAACCATTTGAACACCGATGACGTACCTGGTACGTGGCTGGTCGACAAGTGGACACACCTAGCCAGTATCCAATTAATCTGTCATGTCTTTGGAGTGGGGAAGGAAGCCAAAATACCAGGAGGAAACCTACTCAACCACAAGGGAGAACATGCACACTCAAAGCAGGTTGATGGGAAGTGTTAGCCAAGACAAGAGGTGGCGCAACTCGCATTTGAATGGGCACAGAAGCCTGTTCATTTGAATGGGCTGCTGTACCTGTGTTTCTCGTAGTAAAAAGGTCCCTGGCCTTTTTTTTTTAAGTGCTTTGGCACTATGTAGTTTCATGCACCCGAAAATGTGTCTCTTTTTGCGATATGTGGGTGTGCCATTTTGGCTGCTGGTGCAGGAATGCTTGAGATTTACAAGCATTCCAGCACCCACAATAGTGTGAACCTATCCTAAGCCACTGTACTGCTATGACTGGCTTCGGAATGTGGGAATTAAATCCCACCCTCTTTGCAGCTGCACATATGCATTTTGTTCCCTGCAGGTATTTAAATAATATAATATTCAAAGGGTAATGCTTGAAATTTTGCTCATTGCTATTGGGGGTCTTTCTATTTAATGTACATTATATGGTGCCTATAGTTCCACCATGGCTATAATAAACATAGGAACCTTTGGCACCGGTCACTTCAATAACTTATGGAAATTAAGCGGATCCTTCAGGCTAATGAATACTGTTTATAAAGCTCATTTCCTATGTCCTGCCTTTTAATTCCAAATTTGCCTGTAACATGGAGTTACACTTTGCATTTGAAAATGTTTGGCAAATAATTTCTGAAGGAACCTGCAGACCCGATATAGACACAGCACTGTTTAGTTAGACATTACAGTGCTAAAATATGAAAAATATGGTAAATGTAACATTTTGTGATGTGTATAGCTTCTGGTTGGTTTTTTTCTTGTCATAATCCCTGGAATTCATAAAGACTGACAGCAGATTTTGTGAAAGTGTCTCTCATGCATTCTAAAAGTGGCAAAGAATGCGCCAAATTCATGTACCTGTCTAGAACTTGTACTTGAATTTGGCTCATGCTGCGCCATTTTTAGAATTTACCCGAGACACTTTTGCCAAATCTGTCTGAGCCAGATTTTCTGTCTGTATGCCAAAAAAGAGTTGGTCTTAATGAGCTCCACCTTTACATTTGGCGCAATCAAAGAGATACAGTGTAAAAATCATGCATTCCGTGTGACATTATGTAAAAGTATTGCATTAAAGGCAACACAATGTAAAAGTAATGCATTCATGGCGACGAGATGTAAAAGTAATGCATTCAGTGTGACATGATGTAAAAGTTATGAATTCAATGCGACACAATGTGAAAGTGGAATATTTTAGAACTAGCTGTCATAAGCAAAAGTCATACATCATGCGAATCTAAACAGATATCAAGGTAACAGGTTAGTTTCTATGAGCAACAATCATTTTATGGTTTTCTTGCAGATTACCTGCTCTTTCCTATAGAATTCAGTTAGATCAGGCAGTTTTGGTGCGTTTTCTGAAAGCACCAAAATTCCTGCAAGTCTGTAGCAAATGAGCAAGTAATCCTGCACAAAAACCGTGGGTACGCTCTGCTGCACCCAGGTTTCAGGGGAAACCACACTGGAGCAGTGTGAAAAGGGCCTTACCCTGTGTTTAATGCCCTGTGTTTTAGCCATGCATAGCCAAAGCAAAAGGTGTATATGAATTGCCAGCCCCTTTCCTGCGTATGCACGCTTTCCCATTCCCCTCGATGCCCTATTTGCTCCTGTAGACAAAGGAATATGTATTTTACTTATATAGGGCAGCATGTGACTCACGTGACAAGGCTGTGCTCAGTGTTTGGCCTCTTACACATTGTTATACGGGGGAGAGGGTAACCACCTCACACTTTCCTGGGCTATAGGGTATGAAGTATTCCTAAAGTAAAACGTTTTTTTTTGGATAGATTATCTTTGGGAAATAAAGGGAAATCTCCCGAATGGGGCCAAAGACTGCAATAAAAACTTAGAGAGATATTTTAATGTTTCCATGTACTTCTAAAAAGGGTGCCTGTGTCCCTTTCAGAAAAAAATTACCTCTTACTTCTGTCTCCTCTAAGCCTGGCTTCACATCTCCGCGTTGTGGCAACCTGTGGTAAAGATGCACTATAATGCACGATCGGTGGTGCGTTGCAGTACCATTCATTATTGATGCCATTAAAAGGCACTACAGTGTATTGAGCTGTGGCGTATTGGCAGCCCATTTAAAATTAATGGGCTGCCTTAACCCAATCCATGTATCTCAACATATCCCTTCTACATATGCACTGTACATAGGGCAGGAAATTGAACCCCCCCCCCCCCCTTCACCTCCCTGCAGGGCCCCAATCATATTAGTGCAGCATGGTGGAGGGTACTAGGTACTTGTTCCAGTACAAGATTGTAGGCTAAGACTGCAGGCTGAAGAGAGAAGTGGGGCAGAGGAATTAGGCAGAGTTCAGGACAGGGAAGAGCTCAGAGAAAATGAAGGCTGCTGGTTGAGGTGCATATCTGCCTGTATGCTGACAAGTGGAAGTCTACTGCTCCACTGCTGGAGCTTCTGAGGTCAGTATGAGATATGGTGGTATGGTAAGTGTACTTAAGTGCATGGTGGGATGTACTGCAATGAATGGTGTAGTGTACCGAGTGTATTGAAGTAAATGATGGCGGTGCATAGAAAGCACCCCTGTAGTCAGTCCTGGGTGGCAGTTAGCAGCTCCCTGCCCAACTCTGCCTGTGAGCAGTGGTAGACTAAAAACATATCGCACCACCTACTAAAATAAAACAAATGGGAGGTCTGGTGGGTTCTTTCTTCTCTTAAGGCCAGTCGTTGGTAATATCTTCTCTCTAGTGATAAACACATAAAGCATAGTTTGGGGTAATAGGCCAATCAGATGCTGTACTCCCTCTGTGCATTACAGTGTCATACACTAGAGAGAAGATATTGCCAATTAAATATGAAAAAATCAATATTATTAATTTGATCAACTTTAGAGAACTAGGTTGAACTGGATGGACGGATGTCTTTTTTCGACCTCACTAACTATGTAACTTTGTAACTATGATACTGATGTTAGAATGGAAGAGGATGTGATGTATGGTATGTAGCCACAGTGGGGCATGTAATGTAATTTTAAATACCTGATAGTGAGGGGTGGTAGAGGATGGAAAGAGGTGATGTGGGGTCATTTTTGTGGTTTGTATGTTACCCTAAACAGCTTTTTAAGAAAATCATTTGGCAGAATGGGGAATTTGGATAGGTGGAGAAAGGTATATGGTTGCCAGGAGATGGACAGAGAACAGTAGAAATGTGCCTATTATCTTTCCACAATCCAGTGCAACCTTTCACAACATTTTTTACTGCAGAGAAACCCTTCCAAATAATTTTCAGGTCTTAGGGAACCCCTGTTTTAATTAAAGGGTAACTTCACTTTTGTGGGGAAAAAATAGCATCCCCTGCAGCAAAAATTTCATTTTTAGTGAGATACACCCAAAGGGAGAACACATCCAAATGGGTGCAGACTCTGCCACTTTGCTCATTAGAACCCTGCAAGTGCAGCAGCTGATTGATAATTATAAACCACTCCCATACAGATTCACTTTGCACATAAACACAGACAAACAGCTATTCCTTCATAATAACAAAATGTAGTAATCAGCAACAAAGTTTGTTACCATCCTTGCAATGTACATCACTCAGAGGGCAAGGGTTTTCTTTCAACAAAAGTGGAGTTACATTTTAAGTCATTGGGAATCAGTGAGAAGAATGCCCCAACACTGGTGGTCATGGAAGAATGCAAGCCTTACAGTGGAGGTCAGAATGCTACCCTTTTGGAAAGCTAAAAAGACCATTGGTGTCATGCATCTGGCACTGCCAAATGGAGCTGGATCTGCAACTATGCAGGCACCATCAGAGGTGAGAACAATCAGCCACTGCTGAAGGAACCCCTAGCAACCTCTTGTTGTGTTCCTAGTGTTATGTTGAACATCACTGGCAATATGCCATTTTGTATTTCTCTGGACAACAGATTACATATTTTGTCATGTACTTTCATTGTTTTCATTCCGTATTTATGGATGCTGCACGGTAGTACTTTTTTTGTATCCTGGACATAATTCTCAGGTCTGCTGTTATTCTCTGTGTATGGATGCAGCACAGTTGCGCTTCTCTTGTTTGATAAGCTAGAATTACGGTAATTCCCTCTAGTGTCTGAATATTATAATAGTAATTTTATAGATGGTTTGATTTCGTTTCATTGTGGTTTTAGGCCAGGTTCACACTGCTTCAACATGAAAGTCTCTTGACTTCCTATCCGACTTTGCCATGCAACTTTAGTCCGACTTTGATCCGACCTAAAGCAGAGCTCCACCCAAAAGGTCCTCCCACCTACGCTGCCACATTTGGCACCTTTTGGGAGGGAGGGGAGAGCGGGTAACTGGTTTTGACAGTTACCCGCTCCCATTTCCGGCTAACTTCGCTGTGGCAAACTCAGCTGAAAGTTCGGCCCCCTATTCCAAAAAGCGCAGTGCACATGCACAGTAGGGTACTGCCTGTGAATCCCTGTGGGTTTCCTTTATGGTAGCGTCAGCAACTGAGATCCGATTGAAAAATCGACTCGGGTGAAGACACCGCTGGATTTGTGGATAGGTAGGTGTTCTAATATTAAAAGTCAGCAGCTACAGTATTTGTAGCTGCTGACTTACATTTTTTTTCTAAAGGAGCCTGGAGCTCTGCTTTAATGTGACTTTTTATACTCCATGGCAGGGGTCTCCAAACTGTGGCCCTTTGCTTGCTTTTTTCTGGCCCATGGGGCATTATTTTATCTGCTGATACCAAAAATAGGCATAATTCCTCCTACTAACAACAAAGAACAGGCACAATTCCTCCCAATGATGCCAATGATTGGGGCACTATTTCTCCTAATGACACCAATAATGGGGCCCAATGACACCAATGATGGAACACAATTCCTCCCAATGACACCAATGATGGGGCACAATTTCTGCCAATGACACCATTGATGGGGCACAATTTCTGCCAACGACACCAATGATGGGGCACAATTTCTCCCAATAACACCAACAATGGGGCCCAATGATACCAATAATGGGGCACAATTCCTCCCACTATCAGCAAAGAGTTTTTTTTTTCTTGCTAATGTCTGGACCTTTTCTACTACCACTAACCACAGTCTGGCCCTTCTAAAGTCTGCAGGAGAGTAAACTGGCTCTTTGTTTAGAAAGTTTGGAGACCTCTGCTCTGTGGCATTGAAGTCGTATCAAAGTCAGAGCAAAGTAGTACAGGAACCTTTTCTAAAGTCGGCGTGACTTGTGTCGGATCATTTAAGGCGGCTCTCTTAGGAAAACATTTAATTTGACATGTCGTGTGACTTGTGCTCTCACAAGTCGGATTCCATGTCGCACCAGTGTAATCTGGGCCTTAGTTGTGTGTGCTGTGTTTTATATTGCTTATCACTGGACAGTAGTACTATGTATTTATGGATAGATCAAATGGGTTCCATAAATGTTGTTATATACTACATATTAATACTTATTTGTACTTTTCTCCATGCAGATAAACTGTATAGTACTCTTTCTTTGCTGGTACAGCATTTCTCATTATCTGCATGTATACTGGATGGTTTACAGTATCTGTTCCTATTCTGTTTGTTTAAACACTGCCACTACCACATTTCTTGTTCTGTAACCTGGATGTAATTATAAGTACATGTTCCAATTTTGTAAGTATGTATGTGGTAACACTTGATATTATATTACCAATAATTGAGACCTTCTTTGACCATACATTTTCTAAATATGGCTCATGATGTCACATGCTTGTCTTATTGTTTGAAGAGGTCACTGCATTACTGCATTTTAATATATGATCATATTCCAAGAAAATGTTTTGTGGATTAACCACTTTACCACCGGAGGATTTTGCTGTGTTACGTCCAGGCCACTTTTTGCGATTCGGCACTGTGCGAATTTAACTGACAATTGCGCGGTCGTGCGACGCCATACCCAAAGGAAGTTTATGTCCTTTTTTTCCCACAAACAGAGCTTTCTTTTGGTGGTATTTGATCACCTGTGCGACTTTTAATTTTTGCGCTATAAACAGAAAAAGAGCGTAAATTTTGAAAAAATAACAATATTTTTCACATTTTTTTAGATGAAATTCCCCCAAAAAAATGTAAAAATCAAAATTTTTTTAAATTTTTGGCCAATTTGTTTTCTGCTACCTATGTTTGGTAAAAAAAAATCACAATAAGCGTATTTTGATTGGTTTGCGCAAAAGTTATTGTGTTTACTAACTAAGAGAAAGATTTCTGTCATTTTTGGTGTTTTTTTTTTTTAACGAGTAATGGCTGCGATCTTCGATTTTTTTTTTTTTTTTTTGCGGGACTGCGACATTGCGGCAGACAGATCGGACCCTTGACTGACATTTTTCACACTTTTGGGGGTACCAGTGACATTTCTACAGTAATCAGTGCTATAAATATGCACTGTTACTGTAAAAATAACACTGGCAGGGAAGGGGTTAATTTTATTGGAGAGGGAGGGGTTAATGTATGCCTGGTGCTTACTGACGTGTGTGGGGGGGAAGTGACTGAGTGACACAGGGACAGATCGCATGTTCAGCTATGCTGAACCCTGCAATCTGTCACTGTTTGTCACTTAGGAGATCCGCCCGCTCTGTTTACACAAGCGGGTAGATCTCCAGACTCGATTCCCCGACGATCGGGGAAGAGCAGCGGCGATCGCCGCCGCTCCTCCCCTGGCCCGACTCCCGCTGTGACTGAAAACAGCGGGAGCGAGCCTCCGGCGGCGCGCGAGCGCCGCCCACAAGGGGAGGAGTCCAGCGACGTAGGTCTACGTCGCTGGACGGAATCGAGCCACTTTGCCGCAGTACAGTCCCAGTGACTGGTCGGCAAGTGGTTAAAGGGATTGTAATCTATAGTTTTTTTTTTTTCAATAAAAATACCAAACATGTTATACTTACCTCCTCTATGCAGTTGGTTTTGCACAGAGTAGCCCTGATCCTTCTTTTCTCTGGTCCCTCTTTGGCTCTCCTGGCTCCTCGATCCCTTTGAGTGCCCCCACAGCAAGCAGCTTGCTATGGAGACACCCGAGCCGAGCCACAGCTACATGTATTCCATTCAGACATGGAGCTGTGGTTGCCCCCCCCCCTCCTGATTGGCTAAGTGACTTTGATTGACAGCAGGGGGAGCCAATGGCGCCGCTGCTGTGTCTGAGCCAATGAGGAGGGGAGTCCCGGACGGCTGAGACAGTCATGGACATCACTGGATCGAGAGAGGGTTCAGGTAAACATTAAGGTGGTCCTGCTGCACACAGATGGCTTTTTATCTTAATGCATAGAATGGGTCCAGTAAAATCAAATGATATAATGTTATCATTGTGTTCTATTTAAATGCATGTTACGCCTGTTAATAGCTGTGTAGAGCACCCACATTTCTTGGGTACCTGGTTCCACAATCCCACCTACCCCATAAAGGACCAAACCACATGTTAAGCAAATACAGTATCTCACAAAAGTGAGTACACCCCCCACATTTTTGTAAATATTTTATTCTATCTTTTCATGTGACAACACTGAAGAAATGACACTTTGCTACAATGTAAAGTAATGAGTGTACAGCTTGTATAACAGTGTAAATTTGCTGTCCCCTCAAAATAACTCAACACACAGCCATTTATTTCTAAACTGCTAGCAACAAAAGTGAGTACGTCCCTAAAGTGAAAATGTAAAAATTAGGCCCAAAGTGTAAATATTTTTTGTGGCCACCAATATTTTCCAGCGCTGCCTTAACCCTCTTGGGTATGGAGTTCACTAGAGCTTCACAGGTTGCCACTGGAGTCCTCTTCCACTCCTCCATGTTGAAATTACGGAGCTGGTAGATGTTAGAGACCTTACGCTCCTCCACCTTCCATTTGAGGATACCCCACAGATGCTCAATAGGGTTTAGGTCTGGAGACATGCTTGGGCAGTCCATCACCTTTACCCTCAGCTTCTTTAGCAAGGCAGTGGTCATCTTGGAGGTGTGTTTGGGGGCATTATATTGGAATACTGCCCTGCAGCCTCGTCTCCAAAGGGAGGGGATCATGCTCTGCTTCAGTATGTCACAGTACATGTTGGCATTCATGGTTCCCTCAATGAACTTTAGCTCCCCAGTGCCGGCAGCACTCATGCAGCCCCAGACCATAACACTCCCACCACCATGCTTGACTGTAGGCAAGACACACTTGTCTTTGTACCCCTCACCTGGTTTCCACCACACACGCTTGACACCATCTGAATTAAATAGGTTTATCTTGGGCTCAATCAGACTACAGGACACAGTTCCAGTAATCCATGTCCTTAGTCTGCTTGTCTTAAGCAAACTGTTTGCAAGCTTTCTTGTGCATCATCTTTAGAAGAGGCTTCCTTCTGGGACGACAGCCAAGCAGACCAATTTGATGCAGTGTGTGGCGTATGGTCTGAGCACTGACAGGCTGACCCCCCCATCCTTTCAACCTCTATAGCAATGCTGGCAGCACTCATACGTCTATTTCCCAAAGACAACCTTTGAATTTAACACTGAGCACAAGCACTCAACTTCTTTGGTCGACCATGGCGAGGCCTTTTCTGAGTGGAACCTGTCCTGTTTAATCGCTATATGGTCTTGGCCACCTTGCTGCAGCTTAGTTTCAGGGTCTTGGAAATCTTCTTATAGCCTAGGTCCTATTTATGTAGAGCAACAACTCTTTTTTTTCAGATCCTCAGAGAGTTATTTGCCTTGAGGTGCCATGTTGAACTTCCAGTGACCAGTATGAGAGAGTGAGAGCGATAACACCAAATTTAACACACTTGCTCCCCATTCACACCTGAGATCTTGTATCACTAACGATTCACATGACATCGGGGAGGGAAAATGGCTAATTGGGCCAATTTTGACATTTTGACTTAGGGGTGTACTCACTTTTGTTGCCAGTGGTTTAGACATTAATGGCTGTGTGTTGAGTTATTTTGAAGGAACAGAAAATGTACACTGTTATACAAGCTGTACACTCACTACTTTACATTGTAGCAAAGTGTCATTTCTTCAGTGTTGTCACATGAATAGATGGAATAAAATATTTACAAAAAGGTGAGGGGTGTACTGACTTTTGTGAGATACTATAATATAATACACTGAGGAGGTCTTATGCTTCTGAGCATCAAAGGGACATACTGTATGTTGCTGATTGCTAACTCCCACATTCTGTAAATCAAATAAATATTGCCTCAGGTTGACTTATCTGTGTTATCTGTGCCTTTAAAAAGACCCCGTGCCATCCAAAAAATGTTTCAACAAAGGGAATGCCTAGGAAAAAGACACTGAATACTTACCTTTCCTACAGCCTGCAATGTTGCATGTTGTTCTATTGCAGAGAACTGGTCCCCCGAGATCCACTGATAAGCCAGCTTTTCCTGGAGCTTTGACCTCTGTGATCCCCCTTAGCCCTCAATGGTTCCTCCCTAGAAACCAGTGAATAGCAAGGTGCCTCAGAGATCAACGCTCCTAGAAGTGTTGGTTCCCCACTGGTACCAGTTGTCTGCAATGTAACAACGTTCAGTGGCGTGGGCTACAGGATAGGTACGTTTTCAGGGGTTGATTTACTAAAGACAAATAGACTGTGCACTTTGCAAAAGTGTAGTTGCACTCTGCAAGTGCAGAATAGAACAAAAAAGTGCCACGCAAAACAAATGAGGAAATTAAGAAAATCCAGAAAATGTGTGCAATAAATACAAAGTGCAATAGTGCTAAATATTATAAATGTGAACAAATGAAATAATATAGATTAAAAGTAATATTCAGAATGATAAAAATAAGGTACGACGTGCACATATAATAATGATAATAAATCGTGCACACCAAAATGAGTGAATATAAATGCAGCTGAAAATATGTATACAGTAGCCACCCTGTATGCAATGATATAAAGTGCTGAATGTGCAGAAGTAAACACAATAAGATATAACTGTATACAAGCAAGTGAAAATAAAGTGATTGTGACTAAGCAGATATAAACAATAATCGCTTAATAAAGTGCTGATGGCGTTTTCACGTTATCAGAGAAATATTGCACTCTCCAGAGATGCACTCTAACAAGTCCACTATGAGTGATCCAATGGTATCCTTTGTGGTGACAAGTGCCTTCACCTCTCCACCCTATGTGATTGGGTCCTCACCTCCGCTCCTGCAACCTAGCGGTTAAGCATAAGTCTAAAAGCGTAATATTGCCCCTCAATGGCCACCTTTCCTGGAGCCAGGGAGTATGTGTCAGCCCCTCAGTAAAACGTCATTCTCCGGACAACACCCCTCAAGGAAATCGGTGGTTGTAACATGAAAAGAAGGGGGACTCAAATAGTGCTTATACCTCTTTAAATGTATTCAATAATCAAAAACATAAAAACAGGTACTCACATTTAAAAGTTGCTTGCAGTGCACCAAACTAAAAACAGCCTTTCTTAATCAGCGTGTGTGATAGTAAGCAGGCAGAAGTGGAAGAGCTGTAAAAGCTGCTCCTGTATTTCCTGGATACAGCAGAGAACTGTCCGGGCCCCTCCCCTATGCGTGGCGACACAGGGTCACGTGTCTTCCTCAGGGAGAAATATAGTTACATAGTTACATAGTTAGTGAGGTTGAAAAAAGACATCAGTCCATCCAGTTCAACCTATGATGTGTGTGTGTGTTTGCTGTTAACCGTACATTGTATACCCCTGTATGTTGTGGTCTTTAAGGTGCCCATCTAATCATTTTTTGAAACTATCAATGCTCCCTGCTGACATGACTGTTTGTGGAAGAGAATTCCACATCCTTACTGCTCTGACAGTGAAGAACCCCTTACGTATTTTAAGGTTAAAACGTTTCTCCTCTAGTTTTAGTGAGTGGCCACGTATCTTATTAAGTGCAGTTGCTCCAGTTCTTAGTAAATGAGGTAAAGCTTTACTTTGCAAAGAATACCCGATCACATGCAGGAAAATTAAAAAAAAAAAAACAGCATTTTTGCTTGCACATGATTGAATGATGGAAGTCCGCAGAGTTTCTGCTAATTTACTAAGCTCTGCGGCAACTGCTCTTGCACAGCGCATCCTTTTGCCTTTAGTAAATCAAGCCCTCAGTGTCTACTTTTCACGTATGTTCTTGGCTGAAACTTTTTTGTTGATGTTTCAGGTTCGCCTTCAGTGCCAATTTACCATGCATGGAGCCATCACAGTTTTATTTTAATATAAATAGTTCTATTTCCTTTACTAAAGTTACTTTTAAATGGATCTTTCACTTTAGCAACAGAAGATAAGCTACTGACAGGTATAAGGTGCCGACATCTAGAGGTCTGCACATACCTCCAGAAGATTTTAGAACCCCCATTCTGGTGGATTCTGGTCTTTTCTGATCTCTTCCTGATAGTTTGAAGCGTGTTTAACACTCTAGTCAGTGTCCACTTTAAATACCCCAAATTTCTCCTATATGCCTCTTTGATCCATTTTGGCTAGGTGAAATGAACACATTGTAGGGTGAAAACTTCATTAGTGATTCAGCCTCTGTGTATTATGTGCTAGACATATTAGAATTATTGGTGCTTCTTCAGTGGTGATTACTGAGAACAGTCATGGATTAATTGCTTACTCATTGAGCATAGTTTACAGTGGAAGCTCTCATTATTACTCTGATGTTAACCCTTACACAGCCCTTGACCTTGCAGTATCTGCTCCCTCTTGCATATATATACAGTTATTAGGACTGATTAGGCTTGTACAGCTGTATTACACTTCAATAGATTCAATTACCGCTGTAAAGTAGAACACTTTAAAATACAATTTACTTTTCCCATTCATGCTGCTATATCATCAGCTGTGGAGTCAGGAGCTCTTGACTTTATGCTTGGACAGTGGAGGTACTAGCTCATAATCGCAAAGCTCACACAGTTTTTAGTATTCTTTTTTATATTTAACCTGGACTCTAACAGTCTCTGCAATAATGATAACTTCTAGTAACAGTTGCATGTCCAACATAACTGTATTTGCAATGTAAGATGAGGTATCCGGGTTGATGTATATCCAACGACTCAGCATTCAGTTATTCTAAATGCATGCATAGTATGTTATATTACACTTATATTAAATTTTATTTTAGAAAACCATTCTGAGCACCCCAATCAGAGAATACCCCTCCTCCCTTGAGGGCCTTCCGACAGTACGATATGTATAGTGAAAATCAATGTCCTGCCCAGACTGCTTCCTCTGTTTGCTACAAATGGATTTTATCTTCACTCTTTTCTCTCCACTCTAGGGCAAGACACATCATAGACTAGACAAGTCCCTATTCACTTTGCTTAAGCTAGAAGGCGTATGGGCTTCCCAGACCCTATTCCTGGCTACAGAGCCACACATGTGGCTAGAATATTGGAGTCATGTCATAATGATCACCTTAACAGTTGGATAACTATAGAGCAATAGACAACTGTAATACTAGTCTTTGTCCCCCTGTGGCACTCCATAGGTATCCCCCTTGCAGTGTGCACTAACCCTTTGGTAGGCAACAACTTAAAGCGGAGTTCCACCCTAAAATTAAATTTACCTCCATCTTCTCGCTCCGGGTCACCTGAAAAACAAATGGATAATCACAATTTTTTTTTTTTACTTACCTCGTTTAGAAGAAAATATACTTACCTTACTTCCTCTTCCTCCCCTCGGTGGCCACGGCGATTTGTCACTTCCTGGCTTTGCAATGATTCCTGGGAGCTGAACGTCATCGCTCCCAGGAATCAATGCGCCTGCACCGGCCCCGAGGTCAGTTCCGGTGCAGGCGCCGTCATACCTTGCTAAACAGCTTCTGGGCATGCCCAGAAGCTGTGCAGGGATGACGCTGCCGCACCGGAAGTGACGGCGGGGCTGGTGCAGTGCATCGTGGGACCGAAGAAGACGGATGAGGACACAGAAGAGGATCGCGCTGGCTTCAAGCTGCCCACACCGGAGATGGCAGCGCTGGACAATACAATTTCAAGGTAAGTATTTCTTCTAAAAGGTAAATGCAACCCCGGGACAGATCAGAGGCTAGCCATTGTGGAATGCACTAGCCCTGACTAGCCCTTATTAAAAAAAATGTCCCAGGGTGGAACTCCGCTATATGCACCATGCCCTAAGTCTGACTCTGATGCCCTAAGGTCAGTAATGCTCCCAAATATGGGTAACACAGACTTCCCTACTGGGATCAATGATGATGACATCCAGACCTTCTTTAGAAATCACAAATCCATGTTAAAAACCCTTCTTCTCACAGTGTAAAATTAGGCAAATGTCTGAAATCCAGTGTATGTCAAACACAAAGCTCAACTTCTAAAGGCCATACAAAACTCCCCCACTTTCTAGCCTCACTACCCGCACAACACAAAACACTCCTTTGAAACTTTATGAATGGATACAGATCCTCCAACATACACTATCTTTATCCTACTCTTTATTAGCTTCAGCGGTACCAGCCTTTTCTACACCATACATCTGCAAGTAGGAATTATAAATAGATTAATTTTCTCTAAAATTATCTATAAGTACTTTACCCACAAGACCTCTATTGCATGCAAAATCCAGGAATGGGGCTTTAAACTTTTAACCAGATGGTACAGAATACCCACATACCTCCACAAGCTTTTTCTCCCAACCTCTCCTCTGTGTTAAAGAGGTGGTTATGAACATGGCACACTCCTACACATATTTTGGAAGTGCCCCCTCTTTCAAAACTTCTGGTCTACAGTTAAAGTTGAAATTTATATATGGATTATATATGGATATTTTTGTACAGTTACGTTGGTCCAGCTTGGACCAAGTTAGTATGCATACTCCATACCTGGCCGAATCATGACGTAACCTGCCTTCACCTTTCCAACTCATCCCATCAGAGAACACTATGCATTCATTGAGATAATGCAAAAAGTTCTGTGAATAACACCTGTGCTGAGCCAGTGACCTCCTGTATTCACTAAGCAGCAGGGCAGCCGTTTAGCACAGGTTTCCTGAAGCTAGCAGCAATTACTGGTGTGGTGTTGTCTTATAGTGATCATAAGCTTCCACAGGGATCGGCCAGGTATGGAACATGCATACTTAAATTGGTCCAAGCTGGAAAAATATAACTATGTTAAAATAGCCATACCAAAACTTCAGCTTTAGGCAGGCCATAGACCATAGGCCATAGTTCAGCAGGAACCGGCTGAGATTCGAACCATGTATGGGCAGGCTGAATGTACTAAGTTTATTGATTGATCAACTTGGGTGCAACCAGTCTTCTGGATTTTATATGCGATTGTTGCTAGCGGCTGCTATATCTGCCGGCAATAACCACTGTCTTCTGGCGGGGACGGCTTACCCTGCCATCCTGCCTAGATAATACGATGGCTCGGTGGGACGGATTCCCCTGTCACCACTCATGGTTGCAGGAAAGAAACAATTACACTCCATGTATGGCCTGCCTTAGTTTCATCCTTACCAACCTCACAGGAATAGACCTGGGTGATAACCCAACACCATTCCTCCTTCTTTTCAACCGCATATCTAGACGTTCCTACAAGCAATCCCTACTTATCAAACAATCCTTCCTTTACTAGACTTGGCTAGAGCCTAAATGTTTTCACCCCTAGCCAAAAAAAAGAAAAGTAGACCCATGCAGTGTGAGCACAGTCCTACTGCATTAACTTTAAGCTTTAAATTGTTAAGCATTGTTTGTACCCGTCTAAATATAGTACTTCTATAGAAACTGTGTTTTATTAACTTTTCCTTTTATTTTACTAAGGTGGAATTATTCCTCTGCATGAAAATATTCAAAATTCGGCCCCTGAAGCTTTTTGCCATAATGTATCAGTACGCAAAGCATATTAGCATAATATGGCAGACTTAACTGCCAAGCGATCCCCTCAAGTGCTGCATTGTTAGCCCTCTCAAGTTGTTATGGGCACTTCCATCTTCTCTTGGACTTACTTCAGCCTTCAGACTCTTGATTGGCCACTTGAATGACCAGGCAGCGATTAGGTCACTTCTGTGCATGCGCATGGGAGACACATTATCACCGCACAGAGCAGTGCTGCAAATGTATGCTGAGCTTTGCATGTGCAGCTCAGTGTACATAACTAATGACAGTCAAAAAGAAGGGTTTATGACAGAAGAGACCAATAGGGGCCCTACCTGCAGTTTTGTATTTTGATTTTGTGCTGCTCTAGGCAAGATTAAAATTGGGTGCCCCCCCCCCCCCCATGTAAATTTTTCCACCTCTGCTGCTTTAAAATTGTGCATGCCTGTGCAATGGTAACAAACAACGTAAATTTTACTATCCATAGGTAATGCTTTAAAATTACTGCTCATGATCTAAAGTTCCCGGAAATACCTCACACGTGTGGGAGGATTGCTGCTTGCGTGCGTTGGGGACCGACATGCGCCTTCAAGTGTGAGCATGGGAGGACAGGGGCACTTTATTTATATATAATATTATATATTTATTTTTTTAAATGTTTACACTGTTCCTTTTAATTTTTTTTTTTTTTTTATAACTTTTATTGCTCTCACAAGGAATGAAAACATCCTTCTGACAGCAATAGGGGGTGACAGGTACTTTATATGGAGAGATCTGGGGTCTTTAAAAGCATTCAAAACACCGAGATCAGTGTTTTTAAATGCTTTAGATTTTAAAAAATGGCGCTGATGGTTTCCGAGTAAACCGGAAATGATGTCATGTCACGAACAACCAATCAAAGCTGATCCCGGCTTCGCTTGTCTGTCCGGCCAGCTGGCTCGTTTGGGTCTCCCAGTCATCCTGGTACAGGCGCAGCCCCCTCCAAATATGCCGTCCAAGGCAAACGCCTTGTTTGCATCCCGTTAGATTTGCCCCTGCCTACCTGTCAGCTGTTTTTAAACTTTTTTAGGTTTAATTCCACTTTAAAGAACTAATCCTTTGTCTGTTAAAAAATATTTTAAGGTTGAATGCTGCACATAATAACTTAATAAAATATTATCTGTTGTCTTATGCATTTTAAATGTGTGCAGTGGACTGGTATTGTGAATAAAATAAATTAGATTGCAGGTATGCTGGAAAAGTTATGGGAATGTTAATGATGTTTTTATTGTAACTTATTAAGCTGTCTCAAAAATTGAGACGCTGTTCACATCACATTGGCTGCTGTCCTACTGAAGTTCTGAATGGCCAGTGTTTACTAAAGACCTTTAAATCCATCAAGATCATCATTCCAAACTCACTTGGGGCTATGTTCTGCTGCCACATTCATCTCTGCCACGGTTGGCTTTTTTGTCTTGCTTAATATTTAAGCATAAGAAATCCAAGTGCACGAAAATGTTTTTGGCTGTGCCCTGCAATTTGAAATCATTTTCATGATGAAATAATGTGCCCTTTCACGTTTCTGTTAAATCAGAGTAAGTTATCCATAATGCAAAGAGCCCAAACACCACAAATAATTTGCCACAGTGTGTAATAGGGAATTAAACTTGAAGCTGGCGCTGCACTAGAACTAATTAAAGAAACTCTGTGCCGAGATACTGTATGCTTCCAGCAATTTAAAGTAGAACTTTGCTCTCAACATTGACTAACATAAATCCTTATGCTGCTTGTATTAGTAAATAGAAGGAAAGTATATAATATTTATCTGGTTGAAACTTTTTTTTTTTTTTTTTTTTTTTTTTACATTTTTCAGTTACTTCCTGGTTTCCAGGCCTAGGCAAATTATGCCTAACATCCCAGGAGTCTTCAGGAGGGGAGGAGGGGTTTTCTAAGCAAAGCACTCACTCCTGCCTGCATGTCTGAGTTAAGGACAGATCGATCCAGGAATTAAATGGTAGATCGGGGTAGGCAACTTTGGAGAGGCGGAGATCTACCTGAAAACCATGAAAGATCACCAGGGTTCAGCACCTTTTTTTTTTTTTAAGAAATTAACCAGCAAGGCTTAACTAAATAGTAAGGAAAACTGAGGAAAAATATAATAAAACAAATATCACTTTAAAAATATAAACTTTTCAGAAAGGGCAGACATTGGTGTCAGTAGGGCAGTGGATGGTGTCAGTAGGGCAGAGGACGATGTCAGTAGAGCTTCCCTGAAGCCTCAACATCAGCATGGTGCTCAAATAGTGATTTATAATAGGGATAGACTGATTAACGGCAAGGCCGATATACACTTCCCTGATATATCAGTATCAGCCCCGGAACTGGCCAATACTGCTGATATTTTTGTGACGTCATTCTGCCTTCTTAGGCCGTCTCCCTCACCTTGGACAGCCTCATCTGGAGTCGGGACTAGTCTCGTGGGAGTGTATTACAGCCATACACCCACCCACAGCAGCCCGGTGCAAGCCAGCCACCCACATCCACAGGCCCTGTACCAGCCAGCCACAGGCACTGTACCAGCGAGCCAGCCAGCCACCCACAGGCCCTGTACCAGCCAGCCAGCCACCCACAGGCCCTGTACCTGCCAGCCATAGGCACTGTACCAGCCAGCTAGCCACCCACAGGCCCTGTACCAGCCAGCCACCCACAGCCCCTGTGCCAGCCAGCCACCCACCCACCACAGGGTGCCAGCCAGCCACCCACCACAGGGTGCCAGCCAGCCACCCACAGGCCCTGTACCAGCCAGCCACAGGCACTGTACCAGACAGCCGCCCACAGGCCCTGTACCAGCCAGCCACCCACAGCCCCTGTGCCAGCCAGCCACCCACCACAGGGTGCCAGCCAGCCAACCACCCACCACAGGGTGCCAGCCACCCACCACAGGTTGCCAGCCACCCACCACAGGGTGCCAGACAGCCAGCCACCCACCCACCACAGGGTGCCAGCAAGCCAGCCATTAGGCATTAAACAAAAATTGACATGTTTAGTGCCAGATTTGTGTCAAAAATTGTCTTTATTTTTCAAAACTTTAAATGTACAAAATATTGGCCCATTTTGGCCAATACTGATACATTGTTACCAAAATATCGGTATTGGTATTGGCCCTGAAAAAACCATATCGGCCTATCCCTAATTTATAAGCACAATTTTTTTACAGTAGCACTGTGAATCCAGGTTGGCATGATGACACACCCCAAAGGGTCATGTCCATGACAGCCTGAAATCATAAGAAGCGGGTTCAGTGAGAGGGGACATTATTTCTTGTACAGGTGTCATAAAATCTTGTCACAATTAAAAAAAAAAAAACGCAGCTGTGCGGGGCTCTGTCTACCCGGCTGCATCATTTATTCACAGAGTTCTGTGAATGTGAGAACTACAAATACCAACAGCCTTTACTGCTGTCGGCTTGTAGTTCTCAATGAACTACTAGGGTGCTGTTGAGTACTCTGGTAGTCCATTGATTCTTCCTGTCATTGTGAAACTGCCTGCCCGTATGAACAGACAGCTTACACTGACAGTCTGTAGGAGTCCTGCATGGCATTACTGATCCATGGGTCTCCCATACACATTGCTGCATGACTGCTGCACCCAAATTTGTTAAAACTGGCTAGTATCTTTCTATTGTGTATGGGAACCTTTACATCAGTTTTTGCATCATAATCAGTTATATAACATTTTTGTTATATTGTCCATATGAATAATAAATACAGACTCCAAATTATGTCACTTGTGCTGATCCTCAATTCCCATATCTTTATATTTTAGTATAGTCTTAAAAAAGGCAATGGAGTTATAGAAAAACATCTCTCTAGAGACTTACATAGCCTTTGTTATCATGCTAACCTTAAGCGCTAGAGATTATAGAACAATTTATTTAAATATTTATAGTGCTAGAGGCTCACACTCTATTCTCAGGAAAGGACAAGAGTGACCATTAGCTGTTTGTTGTCTTTCGCTCACGGCAAATTCACTGTTGCTTTGTGCCTTGCCGAATTTTGATTGCTTAAACCATCATACTAATGATGTCTTATTGCTTAGCTTAGCTTACTAAAGAAAGAAATTAAATTTCTGCTTTAATATTTCAATTGCATTTTTTCACACTCTTAAATTAGGTTGACCAGATTTTTAAAATTAAATCTGAGGACATATTTTTTTTTTTAATCAGTAATGGCGGCGATTAGTAGCGGGACTGCGATATTGCAGCGGACAAACTTTCAGGCAGCAGGCACTCTAATGTGGCTGTGGCTGTGGCTGGCTCTGTCACAGTGCATAACATGACATGGCTGCCGGGTGCTGATTTTGTTAACTCATGACCAAGTCATGTGACACACTGTGACAGTGCCAGCCAGAGCCATGATAAAGCGCCCCCTGCCTGTGAGTTATGATATAATTAACCGCTTGACGCTTGGTCAGCCCCGTGCAGGCAAAGTGACGTATGGGTACGTCACTCGCCTGTGAGCCAATAGGGCACAAGCGTGCGCTGCCGGAGGTGCGCTCCCGCCCCCGCTCGTTCACGGACACCTCCGCGTGAGTGACCAGCGGACCCGATGTCCGCCTGTCACTCGCGATCCTCAGTTACAGAGGGAGAAAGGCAGGCGGCTAATGTAAACAAAGCCGCCTGTCATTGTTCCTTGTGTAACAGCAGAGATCATACGGTCATGCTATGTAGGATCGTAGATCTCTGCTGTTACATGAAAAGCCAAATCCCTGCACAGTTAGAAACACGCCCCTAGGGACACACTTAACCCCTCCTTCTCCAATAAAGTTAACCCCTTCCCTGCCAGTGTCATTTTTACAGTAACAGTGCATATGAATAGCACTGATTACTGTAGTAATGTCACTGGTACCCCCAAAAGTGTCAAAAATGTCAGTCACGGGTCCGATCTGTCCCCCGCAATGTCGCAGTCCTGCAAAAAAAATCGCAGATCGCCGCCATTACTCGTTAAAAAAAAAAAAAAAACAACAAAAATCGTTCCCGTAGTTAGTAAACGCAATAACTTTTGCGCAAACCAATCAAAATACGCTTATTGCGATTTTTGTTTTGCTAAACATATGTAGCAGAAAACAAATTGGCCAAAAATGTTAAAAATTTAGATTTTTACATTTTGTGGGGGGAATTTAAAAAAATTTGAAAAATATTGTTATTTTTGCAAAATTGTCTCTCTTTTTTTGGTTATAGCGCATGATCAAAAAATCGCACAGGTGATCAAATACCACCAAAAGAAAGCTCTGTTTGTGGGAAAAAAAGGACGTCAAATTCGTTTAGGTACAGCGTCGCATGACCACGCAATTGTCCGTTAAATTCACGCAGTGCCGAATCGCAAAATAGGGCCTGGTCAGGAAGGGGGTAAAATCTTCCGGGGCTTAAGTGGTTAATGATGCCAGAGAGACAGACACAGTGCAAAGTAGTCTATTCACAGACACCCCCAAAGCACACCTGTGTTGAAGTCTTGAAGGCACTGGCAGCCCCACAATGGGATCCGCTTCCCCTCTGTTCTTGGTGCTGGACACTGTCATCTGAGCTCAGCTGCCTCTCTATGCCTGTCACTGCCACCACCCGCCTCACCGCCTCTCAAGTCTCATTCTCTTGGCCCCGGCTACTTCTGGGTGGGGAACGGAGCTAATCGGAGGAAGATCACTCCGACGGAGAAGTCAAGGAAGGCAGGCGGCTGGCTGGGACTTGAGCCAAGGCGGAAGAACATGGGAGCGGGAGTGGAATGGGCATGTGCCTAAAACTGAAGAAACAATCCCTCCACTCCGATCAGCACATGACCATCAGAAAGGGGCACAGATAATGGAAAAAAATACACCCCCCTGAACTAGTAGGAGCAGCGGCGCGGGATGTGTAATTCAGAATTTGTTTTTTAGATTCTGCGCTGACTGTCTTTGAAATTGCCCAGGCCCCTGTTCAAATCCAATCCAGGGACAAAACCGGGGCTAGACTTGGTCCGGGGACAGTGTCAGGGTCCGCCTGTGTGAAAGGGGCCTAACTTAGAAGCTGAAGTTAGAAGCTGATTGGCTACCATGCACAGCTCCACCAGATTCTATGTGCTCCGGTTTTAGTAAATCTCCCACTATGCATTTGTTACTTGTGTGTACATTCATGGAACACTTTGCATCAGTTACATATGTTTGTGCACAGGGAATACTGTATATCAGTTACATAAGTTTGCACACTGTGCATCAGTTACACCTACAGTATGTGCATGAACAAGACATTATGGGGTTGATTTACTAAAACTAGAGAGTGCAAAATCTGGTGAAGCTCTGCATGGAAACCAATCAGCTTCCAGGTTTTATTGTCAAAGCTTAATTAAACAAGCTGAAGTTTTAAGCGAATTTGCTACCATGCATAGCTGCACCAGATTTAGCACTCTCCAGTTTTAGTAAACCAACCCCTATTCATCAGCTACATGTGCGGGTGTGAGCAGAGTACACTATGCAATATTTATATGCTGTACTTTAGAAAAGTGTGTGTAATGTTCTAAAAACAAGACCGTGGCAACCAGGATTTGTCTGGGTCACACACTTTACTAAATGTGTCAGTTAAAGCATAGCTCCACCCAAAAGGGGAAGGTCCGCTTATTTGCCAACACCCCCCCCTTCCGGTGCCACATTTAGCACCTTTCAGGTGGAAGGGGGGAGCCGATACCTGGTTTTGACATGTCTGTCTTCTTTACAAGGTTAGTTTTTAGATCATGGATGCCTGTAGATATAGACATTTTAGTGTTAGGGTAGACTTCCCCTTTAATGTAATGTGTCTGGTGTTTTTGCATTGAAGTCAATTGGACATGATTTTGCATCAAAGTCAATAGGACGCGATTTTGCATTGAAGTCAATAGGGCGCAGCATGCCATTATCGGCAAAACGCCGATAACCCTATTTTCTGCTGATGATTTTTGACGGCCGATATATCAGTACATACCTAGCTCTTAGGTGTATGTGGAACTCCAAAAATAAGTGTTTTCATCACTTTGTATGCACAAATTTCCTCTTGATTACTGTATTGACAGAAAGCGAAGGGAGATGACTGGTCAGATGAGTGTTTACATGTGTTAAGTGGTGGTGCTGGGCATTGATTTGTACAGAGTACAAATCTTACAGCTGCTGCTGGTCACACACAGAGGGTGCAGGCAACTTTGTCTCAGGTCATAATTAGGATGTGATGTCAAATATAGCGAACTGTGCTCTTTAATCCTTTTTTTGTTCAGGTAACGGTTAGTACTGCCGATAAGAATCTGGCCAACCCCATGCGCCCGTGTGATGATAGCCTAAGTGCCTTTAGTTCTTTAACCTAGGACTTCCTATCATTCAAATGTCAGTTTCTTTAAAGAAAGTTGCTCTTTAATTGCGCCCCCTCTCCCCTCCTGCACCCTACTATTGGTCCTTTGGCATGAACAGCAGCCTAACTGGCTGTAGTAAATAGTGGGGTGTAGGCCAAAGCCTGTCTTTTCTGGGTTAGGGCTCCCATGGCACTCAGCAGCTAAAGATCCGTAACTTTTCATATAATTCTGTAGTTCCTTTAGTTTCAAGACATTTTACTTTAAGAGATTTTACTTGTTACAGAAGGAATTTCAGTTGTTTTTTTATCCCTAGGTTTTAGTATTGCTGTATTTCTGTAGGTATCCTAGCCAACTAATAAACCATGTTTGCAGCTGGAATAGGGTCAGCTCTGCCAGAAATATTTCTACAATACAGGATAGGAAGGGTAATCAGACAGTGCCTGACATCGGCATGTTTCTCTTATGTGGATCGTGCCCGTTGCCGCTCTCTGCTGACCTTTGCTAGTAGGCCAGATAAACAATATCAGCGGTGTTTAGATTTCAGACTGGTTTGCCTAGCAACTAATTTAATGCAAGAATACGCTTGTATAAATAATACGTGTTGAAGATCGTCTGTCTTCCTAAAGATTTCCTTTACTAGAAATAATTACTTTTAATGTAAAAATACACTTTCTTAGGAAAATAAGAAGAAGAGGAAGACTATGTACTTGCTATGTCAACTCCATCATAAAAGTCAACATGCACTTAGCCCACACAAGGCAAAGTAACTGGCATAATGCACGGCAAGGGCTTATCACATACTCTGTTCAAGTACTGGCCAAAATGGATATACAGTGGGGAAAATAATTATTTGATCCCCTGCAGATTTTGTAAGTTTGCCGACTTACAAGGAAATGAAGGGTCTATAATTTTTATCATAGGTATATTTTAAATAATAGAGACAGAATATCAACCAAGAATCTTGAAAAAACACATTATACAAATGTTATGAATTGAGTTGAAGTTCACTGAGTAAAATAAGTATTTGATCCCCAAGCAAAACATGATTTAGTACTTGGTGGGGAAACCCTTGATGGCAAGCACAGAGGGAAAACTTACAAAATCTGCAGGGTATCAAATAATTTCCCCCCCACCATATCATAAATTCCATGAACATTTGCAATGTGTGTCAAACATGACCAAATGCGTGTAAAAGTACCACTTTGAAAAAACACACCATAAAAAATAAAGAATATATTTGAAATATAATTAGCGCAAACAAATCTTTGTACAGTTAATTAATAATATAATATACTAAATAGCAAAAGACTGCTGCTGACACCCTAAAGATGTGTACACTCCACCTCAAAATTATATAAATGCAAAATTAGTGCAGCGCAATCACAAATACAACATAAAGCATAAACAAATTCCTATAGATAAAATACCTCATGTGGTATCAACAGTGTAACAGTCCCAAAATCAGGATTCCACCGTAGTGAGATTTTCAAAGTGACAATCCTAAAAAACATCCAATGTGTTTGATGCCCACCACCTCCGGATAAAATGCCTGTTCACCTCCAAGGTATGACCCCACCACAGAGTCACAAAGGCCTCAATGGACTACTCTCAAGAAGGTACTGGAACACTCCTCACTTGGTGTCCCTGAATCCCGCTGCTCCACTTCTTGAGTCTCAATCAAAGGTATAACATATAACAACGTAAAATATAAATGGAGAAACCATAGTGCTCTCTGCGCCAAATTTATTAAAAATTTGATCAAAGAATAGTGCCCCAATGAATATGTGAAAAACAAGCATGTGTACAGCTCACCACGCTGATACTAGGTGAATAATGATGTCACGGGTAACGGCTCCACCCATCCATACGCGTTACACCCTCCTCATGTGTTTCTTCAGTAGGTCCTGGATGTTTTTTAGGATTGTCACTTTGAGAATCTCACTACGGTGGAATCCTGTTTATGTTTTATGTTTGTATTTGTGATTGCACTGTACTCATTTTGTATTTATATAAAAAATAGAGATGTGAATGCAGCCTAAGTTCAGAATATTTTGTGAGCAATATTTATAATATGGGAACCTTTATTTATTTATAATGATAAAAGGAAACCTTAAAGGGATGCTGTCACGAGTTTATGTGCTCTCTTTTTAATGTCTCAAGTGCAGCGTCTTTTTCCTATCTGTTTGGTCATTCTCTCTTCACCTGTGATATATCTCGTCTGCGTTTGCATGCTCTAACCAGTCCAGGTTGATGTATTCTTCTGATTACTGGCTCAAAAACAGGGGTCTCCAAACTTTCTAAATGAAGGGCCAGTTTACTGTCCTTGAGATTTTAGGGGGGCTGGACTGTGGCCAGCAGGAGTAGAAAATGTCCTGGTGTCAGTGGGAGTAAACAATGCCCCATCTTTAGTATTAGGATGAGGAATAGTACCCCATCATTGGTGTCAGTAGCAGGAATAGTGTCCCATTTTTGGTATTAAGAGGAGGAATAGTGCCCCATCATTGATGTCAGTGGCAGGAATAGTGCTCCATCGTTGGTGTTAGTGGGAGGAATAGTGCCCTATCATTGGTGTCAGTGGAAGGAATAGTGCCCCATCATTGGTGTCAGTGGAAGGAATAGTGCCCCATCATTGGGTGTCAGTGGGAGGAATAGTGCCCCATCCTTGGTGTCAGTGGGAGGAATAGTGCCCCATCCTTGGTGTCAGTGGTAAGAATAGTGCCTCATGGTTGGTGTCATTGGAAGGAATAGTATGCCATCATTGCTCTCTATAGAAGGAATAGTGCTCCATCATTGGTGTCAGTGGGAGGAATAGTGTGCCATTTACAGTGTCAGTGGGAGGAAAAGTGCCCCATTGTTGGTGTCACTGGTAAGAATAGTGCCCCATTGTCGGTATCAGTGGTAGGAACTGTGCCCCACTGCTGCTGACATTGAGGAGAATAATGCCCCAGGGGGCGAATAAAAACAAGCAAAGGGTCACATCCACCCCAGGGCTGCAGTTTGCAGACCACTGCTCTAGAACTTCAGCCTCTGTCTTTCCTTTCGTCAGGGTGAGCTACCTAGACACTGCTAGCTTTATCAGTGAGTCCTAGTTTTTACACTGGCATTTGTAAAGACAAGCGAGTGAAATGAGCATATGCCAGTGGAGCACTAAGTTAGTGTAAAGCTCAATTCAACTAAGCTTATTATTAAATGTCAAAGTGCAGTAACTACATAGTGTCCTAACCCATAGCAACCAAGGAGTTATAAGCTTATTGTAGATGAATGATTTGATTGGTTAGTATGGGTTATTGCACTTTGATTGCATCAATACATTTTATGTAAAAAGCCTGTTAGAAATTTAAAGTGGACCTTCAATTATATAAAACATTATTTCTCCCTATAAACCCATCCCTCCACCTTCCCCACCAACTGAAAAGCAGTTTTTTGGACACTGCGCACTGCCTCCAACCTAGATTCTTGCTTAGGGGAGAATAACCTCTCCGCTGCTGGAGCCTCCTGGGATATGTACGTCACAAATTCCAGGAAGCATCAGCTTCAACACAGAAGCCAGTGGAGGGCAGACCTGGCAGTGCATCATCAGGAGGCTGCCTAAACCAAGAAGAGACAGCTGGCTCCTGATGATGACAGAAAAGAAGGTGGCAGTACATGACCCAGCACGCAGCAACAAATCAGGGGACCACAGCAGGACAATGCTGGATTCGCTGGATGTGTGAGTATGTTTTTTTGAGGACTACCAAGTGGACAAGATAAGAGGGGTAATAGAAGTAATGGGAAAGTGAAGTTGTAATTTAAGTAAAAAACACTTTATAATGTGCCTAAAGCTTGGCTATAAGGAGAAGGAAAAAAACGTATCTTTGATGGATAGCTTTTGAAGCTATTACTGGAATATGCCTTCATATATTTAAGTAATTTTGTTGATATAAATATGTTAAGATACTTGAAGTGCTATGAATTCCAAGGGATTGCAAAAGATTATCAGGAGGCTGCACAAAAGGAATATTTAGGGCTCATGTACACAGGACATTTTTTTTTAACTCTCCTGGAAACCAGCAGCGTTTTTGCAAAAAACCAACCTAACACTTGTAAAAGTCAAACACTTTTACAAGATTTTAGGTGCAATTACAGGCGTCGAGCGATTGGGTGTTAATTTTATTGGCCAGAATAAACATTTTATTTTGGCCATTTAAATGAATTAATGCCCAAGTGCTGAATAAGCCTATTGTTAGCAAGCGTTTAGGTGAGTTTAGACGCGTTTACAAGCGGCAAGCTTTTTTTCTGGGCAAACTCTGCTGTTCCTGGAAGCACTGACAGATGTTTTTTTTTCCTGCCTTTTAAACTCTCTTGCTACTAAACACTGCTAAATGCCTATGTGTGCAGGGACACATAGGCTAACATGCAGCGGAGTTTGGAGGCAGAAAAAATACACGATAGGCGCCCCTAGGAGCAGCTGCAAAAACATCTAGTGTGCATGAGGCCGTATGTGTTTTTTTATGTGTTAAGGTTCTAGTAGGTGTCAAATGTTTATTTAAAGATTGGTGTTGAACTGGTTCTAAATAGATCTGAAATCCTCATTCATCTGTTTATTTTAACTTACAGGAAGATACTTCTTGATTTACCAAAATGGAAGACTGTCTTCATACATCTTCAGAAAACCTCGCCAAATTAGTGAGTTGGGCTCATAGTCATGGGACAATTTGTAGCCTTATTCCAAACCTAAAGCACTTACTTTCTGAGGGCTCCCATGGAACTCTTACAGCTATGTGGGGATGCAGTGCTGGCCATGCATACCACTGGCCATTGACTACAACATGTAGGGCTGGTCCTCAGGAGAGGGTATGTTTCCAGGACAGTAGAAGCTTCAATTCAGACAGTCCTAGTATAATAGGTGTGCCCTCAGAGACTCAGACAAGTCCTTTGGATAGGTACCCTGGGAGACCAGTAAAATCAAAACTTGACTGTAATAGAACAAGAGACTCCTGTGACTTTTCCTACTGTAGTGAACCTTCAGAGCTCGATGAGCCTGTAGAAGAATATGAAGATGAAACCACATTATTTGACATGGTATGTGAATCTTCTGCAACAGATGAGGACAGTGACTTTGAACGCGGAGTCCAGCGGTCACCTAATGTTACCCGTAAGAGGTCTATTGGTGGTGGTATCTCTTCTCTTTCTGGATCTCAATCGCACATTGTGGATGAGGACAGTAATGATGTGATTGTGAAAAAAATTAAACAGGAAAAACCTGAAGACTACTATATTGTTGCTAATGCTGAACTTACTGGAGGTGTTGATGGTCCTTCACTGGCTTTGACACAAATGGCCAAGCCTAAGAACCAAACTGCCAACACAACCCCTTTTGTAGGACCATCCAAACCACCTAACATTTTGCCGACATCACTAAATAACGAGCTTGAAGTACAAGCTATTGCACCTTCTTCACTGGTCCTGCAAAGACCCACACCTCAAAAGCCTGTGAGACCACCATTGTCCTCCCAAAGCAAAATACCATCTAACCCTCCAGCTATCAATCAGCAGAAGGGAATACAGATGCCAGTCAGTACTTCCACGGGAAATCCTAGCCAACCAATTAACATACCTTTATCAGCACTTCAGTTACCAGGACAAGAAAAACAAGAGGTCACTGAAGAGATTCTCCCACCTGTACTGAAGCCAGCATTATCCAGTGACATGGCCCTCTCCCCATCAATGAATGCAGAGCCTGAAGTAAGTTCCAGCCAGCAACAGCCAAATACCACCCCTAATATCAGCTCTGAGGCATCAGCACAGTCCATTCCAGGTATGTAAGTGTACATTTGACCAATAATGCTGTTCTATACATTGTTTGAATCATATTGCTTGAGGTCATTGTAGCCGTATTAGTGCACTTGCGACAGAGACAATTGAGTACTGTCCGTGATACTTTTTTTATTTGCACTAACATACAATTTTTCAGGACAAGCTTTCGGGGTATGTCCCCTTATTCAAAGTCCAAGCAGTGTCTTTGAATCATATTGAAACTATAAATGAACAGAAAAAACATTATATGGCATTAGACTGGATGAAAAGTATATAATTTTATTTTATTACCTTTTTATCTTCTAGGCAATTTTCACATGTCAGTTTTATTCTATGTATAGTTTTGTCTTTGTAGCCTATACTAAAAAAATATGCATAACTTTACTTTGAACAAGTAGGCCATTCATTTGGTTAAAACTCTTATGTGATTTATGCTAACTTTAAACAATTGAAAGAACTTGTTAAAGCACACTTTAAGGACCAATTGTTACAACTAATGCATAAAACAATTAGATTTTTTTGCATTAATCAAGCTTTGTATGATCATCTTATGTATTTTTCATATGAACATACCCCATAAGTGCACTTTCTAAGTAATGAATCCTATCTTATGTTTGCCTTTTAATGTAGAATTCCGAGATAAACCTAGCTAGTCTTAGAAATGATCCTTCCCCCTTATAACACCTATGTTGACTAACTTGTTTAAGAAATATACTTACCTATTTTCAGCCTGCTTTGGTTGGTCACGTGATCTGGCTCCCCTGTGTCAGACAGCGATAGCTGCAGGGGGGAGAAAAGAGCACCGACAATGGATGGGCCATAGGAGCCTATGAGTTAAGTCACTACTACAGGCAGGGATCGTACGGTCCTCAAAAACCTGGAAAAGATATTGAATTTTAAAATGACAATTTCCAGGCCTGGATATGTTTTGGAAAATAATTTAACCCACAAAGTTTTGGAAAAGTCATGGAAATTTTAGAGCAAGGCACCACTCAGTGTAGCAGATGTAACCATATTAAGAAATTATATGGAGGTGTAAGCGTCTATCTTCATAGCTCGGCGTTCTTCCGGGTCCACTGTGTTTCCGCCCCTGAGGCTGGCCAGCAGTCGGGAGATGACACTAGGGGAGAACCAATCAGGGGACTCAGTCAGATCGAGGCAGCGGTGAAGTGCATACCTCACTGGAGGGCCGCAGGAACGTGATGACGCGGGGGGCGGTAACCGGTTTTCGGAGCATGCGTGAACCGCTCTTCCCCATGCTCTTCTCTCACCATGCACCATGCCTGCACCCCTCCTTCTTTCACCTCCAACAGTTCCTGCAATCCCCTTTTCACCACTGAACCAGTATCATATGTGGTCAGTCTAAGTTGAAGAGCAATCCACAGAACAGCTATGTAGAATGTACCTTGTTTCTCTGCTCAACCACCGTTCAGGTGAGCAATCCCGCTGCAACAGTAGAAATCAAGAAGAAATAAGCCGCACACCACCAGCTGCTAGGAAGATGAATCACTTTAGTAGTGAACAAGCACACACTGTATCCTGTGTACAGTTTTTTTATTCTATTTATGTCCCATTGGGGAGATTTCCCTTCACTACCTGCCTTACAGACACAACAGGAAGTGAAAAGAAATCTCTCAAAAGTAAGGGAAATCTCTCTTAGGGCTTGTTCACACTTGACTGAACGCTTAACAAACGCTCCTATAGCGTTAGTATGATGGTTAGACTCGCGTTAATGAGCTTTATTATGAGCATTAGACTGGCATTTTACAAGCTTTAATGATGAGTTAAAAATGCTCCCCAAATGCCCTATGGGCAGTTTTGAAGCATTTGATGAAGGTTAAGATGCATTAAAACTGCACTGCAAATGCCTATTCCATTACAGTAAATAAACTAATCTTTACGCCCTGCAACGGCATCGCAACTGCCTGCCGGAGCATTTGCGAGGCGTTACCATAGACTTGAATGGGAGGCGTTGAAAGGCTTCAAACGCCTCCTGACTCGACATGAGACTTCAATTTTGAAGCGACGCGACACTAAAGCTTCATGTTTTGATAGTGTGATCCGCATTGTGTGCTTTCTATTGTATCTTCTGCATAGGCATTTGAGGGGCATTTTTAGTGCCTCTCAAACGCCTGCTTTTAATGCCAGTGTGAACTTAGCCTTAGACAGCTATCACCGTAACAAATATCACCCTAGGAATATTTCCCGTTTGTTTCCATTCTGCAGATAGCAATTTAAAACCTCAACAATATCCCATGCTGTTCTGCACGGACTCCTCACAATTTCAGTTAGACAGGGTGCTCAGCAAACAATGGAACCTGGCAGAGCTACAGTATGTACATAGTAAATAAATCCCCTCAGAATGTTCTAACCTTGGACCACTTTTGCAAAACGTAAAAAAAGTTCTACTTATAGATAAACTTGAAGATCTGGAGAAACTTTACAGTGTAAGATGGTTTTACAAAATGAACTTTCATAACTAAAGTGTTTTTTTTTTGTCCAGCAAATCTGACAGCTGTGGGCTGATTGGTCATTAGGTCAGAGAAGTGCAGATTGACATGTTTCCTATGAATCATTGTCTATGGCAGATCCTAAAGAGTTATTTCAGGCATTTACTGTATTGTATTAGGAGGCTTTAGGCATGAGCTAAATGCAAATGTAGCTCCAGCAGATGTACCACATGATTTGGTTCCAAAGACATGACTAGCTGACATCTAGTGGTTGATCCTGGTTGATTGCTGGAAGTGGTAAAAAGACTGCCCCAATCAAACCACATAGCATATGCTGTATATGATTGTACAGGTACATCTAACAAAATTAGAATATCATCAAAAAGTTTATTTATTTCAGTATTTCATTTCAGAAAGTGAAACTCATATATTATATAGATTCGTTGCACACAGAGTGATATATTTCAAGCACTTAATTATTTTAACTTTGATGATTATGGCTTACAGCTAGTGAAAACCCAAAATTCAGTATCTCAGAAAATTCAAATATTGTTAAAAAGTTAAATATTGTAGACTCATGGTTTCACACTCTAATCGATTAATTAGCTCAAAACACCTGTAAAGGTTTCCTGAGCCTTTAAATGGTCTCTCAGTCTGGTTCAGTAGGTTACACAATCATGGGGAAGACTGCTGACTTAACAGTTGTCCAGACAACAGTCATTGACACCCTCCACAAGGAGGGTAAATCACAAAAGGTCATTGCTAAAGAAGCTGGCTGTTCTCAGAGTGCTGTTTCCAACACCCTATTAATGGAAAGTTGAGTAAAAGGAATACGTGGGGTAGAAAAAGGTGCACAAGCAACAGGGATAACTACAGCCTTGAGAGGATTGTGAAGCAAAGGCCTTTCAAGAATTTGGTCGAGATTCACAAGGAGTGGACTACGGCTGGGAGTCACAGAGGGGCTCAAGCACTCCGGAGGCCTTTACCTCCGAGCATGTGTTACCGCGGAGGGCGCAGGTTTAGCCGCCCCCCGGCCGACTCCCCCTAGCATCCCAGCGATCTGGGCATGCAGCCAATCCATCCCGCGCTCAACAGCAGCCGCCCGAAGCTGCGAAAAAAGGCCCTCCAAATCGCCCATAGCAAGGCAGAGACTGCTGACTGAGGAGTTGAAGAGGGGAGAAATCACAGACGGCAATGCTAGTTTTCCCTTGGCTGATCTCCCTTCAACTGAAGATCAGCCCTCCCTTCTGCCTATCCATCCCCCCCTGCAACTCCTCCCCTAACTACCTACACCCCCTCCTAGACCAATTAATACCCACTCCCGTATACACCTATTTAGCATATTTTTGTCCTACTGACCCTTTAACCCCTTTCATGCCGGCCCTCCGTTGATGCCCTTGTGTCTTTACTCCGGGCCTCCCTTTCCTTGTAATAGGAATAAAAGTGATCAAAAAAAAAATTTAAAGGGAAAGTGTAAATGATAGTGTTTGAGGGTTTTGAGTATTTTTAAAATGTTTACATGTAGGAGAGGAGTGCCAGAATTGGCTTGGGCTGGAAGTGGTTAAAACGCAATGCAATGTGGCTCCCTGGAGTTGTTCTGTACATAGTTGGTGTAGGGAATGCTCCCCAGAAATGTAATTTCCTGCTTGTGTGATTGGCTCACTGATTTTCCCAGAAGTCTGCACTAAGATACAGATCTGATTTTGGGCAGCCTTGCATCCTCTGCAGCAAACATTTCAGTTTTGGTGAGATACTCCCAAAGGGTTAAAGGGATACAGACCCTGCCACTTTCCTCCATTAGAGCCCAGCAAGTACAGCAGCTGATCAGTAATGAAAAAGTCACTCCCAGTCTCATTCACTGAGCACATGGACATAGACAAACAAACAGCTATTTCTTCAGAATAACAACAGGTAGGAATCTGCAATAATGTTTTTTTTTTTTTTTAAATACCTGCAATTTACATAGATAATCCAGGGGGAAATGTTTATTTTTCAACATAAGTTATGCCTCGTACACATGATCAGATAATGGTACGAAAAAAATCGCTTTCTAATTGATCGCATGATAATCTGATCGTTAGTACACAGCTTTTGACAGCCGATCATGACATTTCGTCCATCAAAATCCGAAGGGACCAACACGAAAACTTACGTCGTAAGATAGCCTAGCGAACGACAATCATTTAATCAGTACAATATGCGTTCGCTAAAAATCGATAGACAAAGACCACCATGATCAGAAACACGAAAATAACCCGGAAAAAGCCTGGCTGCCATTGTTTTTGTTTTGTTATGCACCAGGGCCGGGACAAGGGGTGAGCAGGAGGGTCGGTTGCCCTGGGTGCAATGGTTTATTGCAGGCATGGGGGGGCACCTTGACCCTAAACCTAAGTGAAAAGGGGGTGCAGTTTGGCATCCTTGCCCTGGGCGCTGGATTACCTTGTTCTGAGACTGCTTTGCACTATCCGACACGTAGCTACGCAACCAGGAACCTTTTCCAGAATCATCTTAAAAAAATCATACGTTTAGTACGCAGTGTTGAATTTGATTCTAGTATCATGCAAAAAAATTTGAACGATAAGTCGTCCGATTATCTGATCATGTGTACGAGACATTACTCTTGAAATGTTGAAATGATCCCCCTTCCCTCTATGTTCTGCTCCGGCTGTGAAATAATCAGGTGAATTTCCACTGACATTAATGACAGAATCAAGTCTGTTGTTTGGCTTACATAACCACATTATACTTCTCAGATTCCTTCAGAAAGGATGGGGTAAAAATGATTGTTACTTTAGCGGAACAATGTACAGAGAATAATGTAAATTATTGATACATAAAATATAAGAAAACATCTGACAGGAAGAATCACAGCTGGCAATGAGTACTAATTATCACCTCACCTGGATATATATCGGCAGGGCCCCTCAGCGCTCAACTTAAGTCACACATGTATGAGATTTACAAAATACTGTTTGTGAATTATTAAAAAAAGAATGGTTATACATGTGAGAGAGGCTATGAACAGCATGCAAAGCTAAATAAAAAGCATAAAGAAATATTCTGATTGGAAGAAAGTGGAGCCTTTAATATTTTTATTCATGTGCACTGACATGCCTTGCTCATTATAACAGTCATGTTTCTCTGGTTATTGTTATCACCACTGTTTAAGAAGTATTGTATTAACTGGTTATGTTTAACTGCTACAACAAGATGCCATTCAAATTAATTAATCAATAGTATAATAAATGATTTCATGCTTGTAACAGTTATTACTTAGACAGTCATCGTGTGTCCCCTGGTGGCGGGGTTTGGAAAGTGTCCTATAGATTAATATCTATAGCCAAATCTACAAATACACATTTCATTTATTTTATTTTGGTTCTTAAGTGCGCAGTCACACCAGAATGCAGTGCGGGAAACCTGTGTTCCATGCGGGTTTCCAACACAATGTTCAGAATGCACCGCAGTTGCGATCTGCAGCAGGTGTCAATGTTAAAGCGGAGTTCCACCCAAAAGTGGAACTTCCGCTCTTTTGCTTCCCCCCCCTCCGGGGCCACATTTGGCACCTTTCAGGGGGGAGGGGGGAATGGGTACCTGTTTTTAACAGGTACCCTTCCCCACCTCCGGGACACAGCGCTGTGGCCGTCCGCCCCGGAAGTTCGGCCCCCTCCTCCTTCCCCTGTCGTCGAGCCAATAGAAATGCGCAGCGCGCTTCACGCATGCGCAGTAGGGACCCGGCCATTAAGTCATAAGGCTTCACTGCCGGGTTCCCTTAGCGGCAATGGCGGCGGCGGCAGCACCTGACAGCCGATGGACACATCAACTGCGGTGCCGACATCGCTGGACTCCAGGACAGGTAAGTGTCCTAATATTAAAAGTCAGCAGCTACAGCATGTGTAGCTGCTGATTTTTAATTTTTGGAGGGGAAGGCAGAACTCCGCTTTAAGTTAACAACACCCCAAACACAGGTCGCAAACGCAGTGCATCTGCCTGTGCCGGATCAGTACAGAAGTACCATGCGATCCGTTTGCAGTGCATCTTTTAAGATAGTGCATGCACTGCTTTTGGTGCAGTCCAGTGTGATTCAGCTCATTCAAAATGAATAGGCTCAAATCGCACCACATGTGAATGGCACAGGAACGTGCTGTGTTCCTGGTGTGAACCAGCCCTTAGTAGAGTCTTACAAACACATTCAATAAATCTCAAAAAAATATAAATACAGCACTGAAGGTAAGTGCATGTGCAAATATGCAAAATCTCTCCAACATGAAATAATCCCTACATTCATCCGAATGAAACCCCACAGCCTAATATACAATAATATGAAAACAAAAAACTCCAATAATGAATTGTTCAAAATTATCCTCCACCCACTTTTTACTTTACCTATCTGTATTAAATATCCCCAACATAAGGTAAAATATTAAAAACATCCAGACCACATTCAACAATCCAATTAAGGAAGAATATGAAATGAATAAAGTCCAATAGGTAATCATCCAAAATTTTCCTCCACAAAGCATCGTTTTAGAAGAAATATTTTGCCTTATGTTGGGGAGATTTGATACATATAAGTAAAGTAGAAATTGGATGGAGGAAATTTTTGGACAACTCACGATTCATTTTTGGTTTCATGGTACTGAATTTTACACTGTGGATGTCATTTGGATGAACGTAGGGCTTATTTCATGTTGGCGAGATCTGATATTTGCACATGCACTGACCTTCAGCGCTGTATTAATTTAATTTTTATGTTTGTTTGGGAGTTTTCTTTTTAATATACAGCTGCAGTTGTCAATTTTACACTTGGGGTTATTTGAGATTATAGTACTGGAGCATGGAAGGATATTCTAAATACATTCAGTAAATCGCTGACAGTTATATTTCTTCCAACTTTAACCTCCCTGGCGGTATGATTGTTTCCGATTTTAGGTGCTGAAAGCGGTACCATTATTTTGCATGTAATTCTTAAGAATGAGCAGCCCAAGCCAACTATTTACATATGATTTTTTTTTCTGTGCGTTCTTCTTTATAACATCTCGGGTATGATAAAGTTTGAAACACAAAATCATAAATTATAATATAATAAATAACTTTAAATAAGTTAACGTGCATATATATACTGTGAGGGATTAGCTCGGTGGTAGGCGTATGGGTGACCCCTTTGGGGGTGCGTTTTCACAGAGATAGCCGATTAGAGGTTGAAAAACAAGACTGATTTATTCATGCAATTTACTTAACACAATTGCAAGCATCAAAACAGCCAAAATAAAATAAAAGACAAAATAAATCCTTGCCTCTGTGGGCGGCTACCTTCTCACAGCTGGAACCTACCTAAGAAGTCTTTCCAACCTACTGTTGGGCCGACACTGCTGATCCTACAGCAGACACTCAAATGTCCATTTGTTTGCTTTTCACACAGCACAAACATTGTCCATTGAACATGTCCCTTTGTTTTCTTTCACACAGCACATGTTCATTTATAACAGGATCCTTTACTCTTCAGATTCTTCACATGGAACACAGTTCATTTAACAGGTCCCTTTACTCTTCACACTCTTCACATGGAACACTTCTCTTCACACTCTTCACATGGAACACTTTGTCTTCTCACCTTTGAGACGTCTTCACTCGTGGTTACCCTCCTTAGCTTCACATCGCTTTAGGGGGTCTTCTCCCATGCTCACCAGCTTGTCGGGAGGCACACATCCGACTGTCCCCCTCTCCCAGCCCACACGGCGACAGGCGGCAGCAGTCCTTCTCCCATGCCCACACGGCGTCGGGAGGTACACGTATGTCTGTCCTCCTCTCCCAGCCTACACGGCGACAGGAGGCAGCACTCAATAGATTTTCTCTGGACAAATTATAGAGTCCTTGATCTCCTCATTCTGAACAGCTGAATGGTTTTCAACTTCCTGCTGGCTCTCTCTGCAGCCAACACCCTATAGTATCAGTGAACTTTCAAAGCAGGTGGGAATGTGTCTCCTCTCAGTGACTACATTCCCAGATTTACCTGACTTCCTGTCACATACCCCCCCCTCTTGTTTCAACCCTAGGGTTGGGACACATATTTCCAGGCACGCATGTGTCAGGCACTGCTGACTCACTGATAAGCCTCCTATTATCCTCAAGCTTCCGGATGAAACTGTTTTGTCATCTTCATTGACAGATTTCTCATAAATGCCACACAGTTTGTCTCTCATCTCATATACACATTCTTCAACTGCATTTTTGGCATCATTTTGCTCCTTCTCGTTTCTGTCATCTTCATTGACAGCTTTCTCATAAATGTCAGACAGCTTGTCTCTCATAACCGTCTGTCCAATCCACCATGGAGGACCGTGATCCATAGGCAACTCAATTGGGCTAGTCTTAATGTCTTCAACATTCTTAAGACGCCTCTCTCTGCAATCCATAAATGTTTTCCACAAAACTTTGAGAACCTTTGCTTCACTAAGCTTTGTTCCAAGTAGGGACTCTTGACATCCCTCTGTGACTTGAGTTGCCTCTCCATACATCTGTACACAATCATTGACTTTTTGTTGTAAAAGGGAATGATCTTCCTTCTTGAGCTTTGCTTGCTCTAAGATGCTGTGCAGAGGATTTTCCAATTGAGACAACAGGCTGTCACACATTTCTTCAAAGTGACCCCTGTTCCTTTTCCCAGAGATATCAATATCATTCACCAAACATTTCATATTCATAGGCAGATCGGAAGCATTTGCACTCATCAACTTCTTAAACTTTTCGCCCTCCTGAGCGAGTCGCAGTAAAGGCCTACTATTTGATTTGATATTCAGTTTATATTTCTTGCCAAACTCTTCACAGAAGTAGTCAACCAGAACATCATCAACTTTCCTTACACCAACATAGGGGTTAAAGGCAACAACACAGTTGAACCCAGCGATCTGGGTGGTATCCATTATAGACCTCCTCTCTGCATCAGTGAAGAAGCATGGAACTGCAACACATTCTTTTACAGGTTTCTTCAATGCACTTTCTGCTGAACTATTTGACCGCTCAAGGTCACCTAGTTCTTTTTCTCTATCTGAATTCCACATGGAATGCATCTCAAGATCACGATCAAACTTCTGCCACCCGTCTTTCACCAGTTCCATTTTGGAAACACTCCCTGAAAGGCACTTATTCATTTGCTTCACGTTTTCACCAACAGCCTTAGTTTTCCCCACTAGGTTTTCAGCCTGAACTGAGAAATCATCACATTTCTTACTCAGCTCCTTTGTTTGCTGAAGCTCTAATGATACATTTTCCAATGCTTGAAGTTTTTGAAGGAACGGTTTATTCCAAAGGGGTGATTCAAGCCACATGTCATCACATTTCTGAGGCTCACTCAGGACAGACCCCAAAACACTGATCCTTTTAAAAACTGCATCAGGCACACTATCCCCTCTTTGGGACAGATCCTCTGTTGCCTGGAATTCCTCTTCCAGTTCCTGCAACGGAATCTTCATCTCTTCTACTTGCTGTTCTAAGGCTCGCTTAGACTTTTCTAGCTCCTGAACTCTTTTCACAACATCATCCTTGGAGCTGACCAATTCTTCCATTTCTGTACGCAGCTGTTTGTTAACACTTTCTAGTTCAGCCTTACACTCTAGAGCTTCCTCCAAAGAGCGATCCAAGAACAGGGCTTTGCTCTCGTTATCACGCACCTCCGTTTCTGCACGGGCGCGTTCTTCTGCATATTTTGCAGACACAGTCTTCTCTTCACCAAGCATCTGATCAAACTTCTTTTTCACATCTTCAACACACTGTAATGAACCAACGCTTTCTTCCATGCGTTTTTTCATATCCGCTATCTGAGCTTGCAATGTTGCGACTTGCTCTGATAGGTTTTTCTTTGCTTCCGCCTCCTCTTTTAATTGTTCCAGGAAGCCATTTTTCTCATCTTCCATTTGTTTGAGCTTTGTGCTAAAACTCAGCCTTTGACACCTCTCTTCCTGTAAGAGTTCCTGCGTGTCTTGCAGCTGCGATTCCAAGATAGAAAAATCTTCCGCAATTTCTCTAGATTTGCTGTCTGCTTGAGAAAGCTGATTTGTAACATTGTCCAACTCAACCTGCAGTCGGTTTGCCTTCTCTGACAGCTTAGCACACAATCGGTCACCTTCTGACACCTTGACTTGCGATTCCAGAAGCTGTGCCTCTACTTTTTCCCTCTTATGTTCACAATCTCCTTTTCCCTGCATAAGAGCCTTCACCTCATTGGCTAGTTTCTGGGAATGAGACTGTAATTCTGCCACACAGGCTTCTTTCTCCTTTAACTGCTGCTGGAAACGTTGGGCTTCACCTTTCCAACTTTCACAGTCTGCACGTAATTCATCTACCACATTGCTCAAAGTGGTGAGCTCATACACAGTACTCAGTAATTTAGCCTCTCTTTCACTTTTCTCGTTGTCGCTGAGAGACAATGTCGTTTTCAGAGCGACATTCTGTTCCTGCGACTCCTGCAGGTCTATTTTTGTAACTTCCAAACACTGAAGACTTTTTTCCAGCTGATTACGCAACTCCAACATATCAGCCATACTTTGCTTCTGCAAAGTCTGAATTTCACTTTCCTTTTCCATGAGGATGGTATCTTTCTCCATTATAGTCTCTCTGCGTTTTTGCAACTCGACCAAAAGAAGAGCAGTGGATTCTTCCCACTGTGACACATGAGACTTGAGTAGTTCATTCGTTTCCTGCAAGTTTCTATGCTCCATTTTAAGCAATTCCACGGCTTGTTCCTTTTCTTCCATTTTCCGTTGTAAGGCATCCAACTCAGCCCTGCACACATACTCGGTTTCCTCCAAACCGATGGCCTCCATTGGCTGCTGGCGTCTCTGTTTCCAGCCTGCCATGCTCTCTTGATGAGCCTTTTGTTGAGCTGCAAAGCTCTGCTGAAAATCCGCATTTGCCTGCTGTTGAGCTGCATTTGCTTGCTGTTGAGCTGCATTTGATATAATCAGATGTTTCAACATCTCCTCCATTTTGAGTTTACTTTTCATCTGAGCACACTGCGTCTCCATAGCAGTTTCATCAGTGTTGCTAGGGACAACAACCTTCCTCTTTAGTAGACTCTCTTTAGGCATGGATGGGGCTGGTTCAGACGGCAACATCCCCTCCATCCAAAGAATCCGGTCTCTCATTTCATCTATCTTTGCATTTTTCAGGCGTTTGGACCGCCCCATCTTCAATAACTCCACAAACAAATTTTTCACAGTCCAGCAAACAATTTTCAGACCACTGTCTCTTCAACACATGTAGTTTTTCTCTCTCTTGCAGGATCTCTTTTCCTGCGCACACAGTTTGTGCAGTCACTTGCACCAGACACAACAAAGTTCATCAAAAATTTTGAGACCGCTGTCTCTTTAAAACACTTTTTTTTTTTTTTTTTTCTGTCAGGATCTTCTCTCCTGCACACATAGATTGTGCAATCTCATGCACCAGATAAAGTTCATCAAACATTTGCACTTCCTTGCAGGGATCTCTGCTTATGCCCGCATCCTCCACCATATGTGAGGGATTAGCTCGGTGGTAGGCGTATGGGTGACCCCTTTGGGGGTGCGTTTTCACAGAGATAGCCGATTAGAGGTTGAAAAACAAGACTGATTTATTCATGCAATTTACTTAACACAATTGCAAGCATCAAAACAGCCAAAATAAAATAAAAGACAAAATAAATCCTTGCCTCTGTGGGCGGCTACCTTCTCACAGCTGGAACCTACCTAAGAAGTCTTTCCAACCTACTGTTGGGCCGACACTGCTGATCCTACAGCAGACACTCAAATGTCCATTTGTTTGCTTTTCACACAGCACAAACATTGTCCATTGAACATGTCCCTTTGTTTTCTTTCACACAGCACATGTTCATTTATAACAGGATCCTTTACTCTTCAGATTCTTCACATGGAACACAGTTCATTTAACAGGTCCCTTTACTCTTCACACTCTTCACATGGAACACTTCTCTTCACACTCTTCACATGGAACACTTTGTCTTCTCACCTTTGAGACGTCTTCACTCGTGGTTACCCTCCTTAGCTTCACATCGCTTTAGGGGGTCTTCTCCCATGCTCACCAGCTTGTCGGGAGGCACACATCCGACTGTCCCCCTCTCCCAGCCCACACGGCGACAGGCGGCAGCAGTCCTTCTCCCATGCCCACACGGCGTCGGGAGGTACACGTATGTCTGTCCTCCTCTCCCAGCCTACACGGCGACAGGAGGCAGCACTCAATAGATTTTCTCTGGACAAATTATAGAGTCCTTGATCTCCTCATTCTGAACAGCTGAATGGTTTTCAACTTCCTGCTGGCTCTCTCTGCAGCCAACACCCTATAGTATCAGTGAACTTTCAAAGCAGGTGGGAATGTGTCTCCTCTCAGTGACTACATTCCCAGATTTACCTGACTTCCTGTCACAATACATATATATATAAACCCAAAGAAATTCTTTAAATATATCAACAGCAAAAAAACTAGGGCAGAGCATATTGCACACATAATTAACGATGATGGGAGGATGGTTACAGAGGACACTGAAAAAGCAACCGTGCTGAATGCTTTTTTCTCGTCAGTCTTTACACAGGAAAAGGAGGGGTACACTGACCATGACTGTATGGTTAGTAGTAATACACAGGACTTGCCACTATAGCTAACAGAGGGGGAAATCAGGGAAAGACTGGATAAACTTAACACAAACAAATCACCAGGCCCGGATGGCGTACATCCGAGAGTGCTCAAGGAACTCAGTATGGTTATATCTAGACCACTGTTCCTAATCTTTGCTGACAGTATTAGGACAGGAGATGTACCAGGGGATTGGAGGAAGGCTAACGTGATTCCGATATTCAAAAAGGGCCAGAGACATATCCCGGGAAATTATAGGCCTGTCAGTCTGACATCAATAATATGTAAACTCTTGGAGGGGATGATAAGGGACTATATCGTAGAGTATGCTAAAGACAACAACATCATCAGTAGTAACCAACACGGGTTTACAAATGGGCGTTCTTGTCAAACCAATCTCTTAGCATTCTACGAGGAAGTGAGCTAGATAGGGGGAGACCAGTGGATGTGGTGTACTTGGATTTCGCTAAGGCGTTTGATACAGTTTCCCACAAGCGCTTAATTTATAAAATAAGGTCTGCAGGTATCGACAGCAGGGTTTGCTCTTGGATACGGAACTGGCTAAAAGGCCGTGTCCAAAGGGTGGTAATAAACAGCGCATACTCAGACTGGGCTGAGGTAGTAAGCGGGGTGCCCCAGGGCTCAGTCCTGGGACCAACCTTGTTCAATTTATTCATAAACAGCATTGAGGACGGGATCAGTAGTTCGTTATCAATTTTTGCAGATGACACAAAATTGGCCAGGGCAATAACTGCACAGCATGAAGCAGATATCCTACAGAATGACCTGGACAAAATTACGGAGTGGGCAACGACATGGCAAATGAGGTTTAATGTGGAGAAGTGTAAGGTTTTGCACTTGGGGACCAAAAACATAAAAACACAATACATGTTAGGAGGGGAACCCTTGGGGGACTCAAAAATGGAGAAAGATCTGGGAGTCTTGGTTGATGATAGATTATGCAACAGCATGCAATGCCAAGCGGCAGCTTCCAAAGCCAACAGAATATTAGCATGCATAAAGAAAGGGATGTATTCCAGAGATAAGACTATAATCCTTCCACTTTATAAAACTCTGGTCCGACCGCATCTGGAGTATTCTGTCCAGTTCTGGTCGCCAGTCCTCAGGAGGGATGTGTTGGAGCTGGAGAGAGTCCAGAGAAGGGCAACTAAACTAATTAGGGGATTGGAGGACCTTACCTATGAAGAGCGGCTGCAATCGCTCGATTTATTTTCCCTGGAGAAGAGACGTCTGAGAGGGGACATGATAGCAATTTATAAATATCTTAATGGGGATCTCAGCTTAGAAAAAAAGCTGTTCATTCGAAGGAATTGCATGAGGACTCGAGGACATACAATGCGATTAGAGGAGAAGCGTTTTAACCTCAGGCAACGTGGGGGGTTCTTTACTGTTAGGGCTACAAGATTGTGGAATTGTCTACCACAAGAGGTGGTTTCTGCGGGTAGTATGGTGACTTTCAAAAGACTCTTAGACTTACATCTCAAGGATCAGGAGATTAAGGGCTATGTTAGATGATTACAGTCACACACACCTACACAGGTTGAACTGGATGGACTATTGTCTTTATTCAACCTCACCTACTATGTAACTATGTAACTATGTAACTATGTGTGTGTATACATATATGTATATATATATACCTGTATATCTATATATATATATAAAAAGTACAGTAAAACTGCAGGAAAGGGCACTGGGGGGCAAACTAATGTCAATTTATTTTATTTTATTAGGATTACAATATATCAGTGTGTTTGTGTGTTTTACTTTTCAAATTTGCCGCCGGTTCCACCCCCCCCCCCCTGCGAGCGTCACGCCGCAGGAGACGGAAGCCGGGGCTCACAGCGTCGGGCGGAATATCCGGCCGCCGTATGCTGCAGGGACACATTGCGGGATCCAGGGGACAAGATAAGTAACCTCTAACAGGATCCAGCGATGCTCCCTGGCGGTACCCCGAGTGTGGCTCGGGGGTACCGCTAATGGCACTGAAATTCCACCCCGAGCCACATTCGGGAATACTGCTAAGGAGGTTAAAGCGCAGTTCTGAGCCAAAACCAAAAAGTAAAAAAAAAAAAACAGAAAAGGGCCGGCAAGAGTAATGCAGAGGGAGGGAGGTGTGTCAGCCTCTGCATTTCTCTTGCTGTTGTTTTTTTTTTGTTGTGGAAAGTGTCAGAGCGGAGAGAGGATGCAGTTATCATGCATCGGTCTCCTTTTTAACTGTTGCTGGATTGACTGTGGTAGGAGGGAAGGGTGAACTTCATCACTAGGGTTAGAAAGCACCTAGCAAACATGGGACAAATTACTACACGTCTTTTTTAAGTTAGGTGAAAATTAAGGTTTGGAGAGTTTATTCAGATAAACGGTGCATTTTATTCCAGGTTTGGGCTTAACCATTTACTGTATATTGTAAAAAGCTTACAAAGTGTAACATTGTTTTTAATATGTGTTGGCCACTCTTTTTTTTTTTTTTTTAACAAGCAGGATTGCTCTTTTCTTGAACACATAAGTGGTACATAGACAACAGGTGTCCAGACAGTGATACAAAGCAGAAGGGAATATAACCCATCAATAAGGCATGAAGGTACACAAATTAAAACAAGTAAAAAAACTTGAAAGAAGACAGAAACTTTGCAGTCTTACATGTAAACGACAATGGATGCATTTAGAGAAACATACACATAAGTAACCAATGTCAACATTCCAACCATGTTTGCCAAATTTTGTCATATCCCCGGGGGCAGTTTCTATTAATATATGTCAATTTGTACATAGGCTGCACCCTGTTAATGTTAGAATCCCAACGGGATAATGTAGGAGGAGAGGGAAAGCCCACTTGAAGAGTATTTCTTTTTTCGCATAATACAGTAAGTAGGAGATCAGAAGTTTAGTCTATCTCGGTCTTTGTTCATCAATATGTATGCCCAGCAATGCTAATTCCTCAGTGCAGGGGAGAGACAGCTGTAGACGTGTATTGATAGGATCAAAGACATCTGTCCAAAACTGTTCCACCCGTGGGCATGTCCAGAACATATGAAAGTGCCCTCCTTCGAGAGACACTGTGTAAAATCAGGGGGCCGCTGTGGATAGATTCTGCACAATCTCTGTGGCGTAAAATATACTCTATGCTAAATCTTTTTTAAATGAAGTTATCTCTCGAAGCTATAACCAACCGGATACAATCCTAAAAGCATTCATCCCAAATTTCCCTAAGAGCTGGTATATCCGCATGCCAGAAATCCCATATTGGCCTATCCATTTTAGGAGAGTCCACACTAAGCAGGGCCATATAAAGTGTTGATAGAGGTTTTGAAGCTGATTCCTGCGGATCCATATGTGTTGGCTACTTTAGGAAGCTATCCAGCCATCCAGTCTAAAGTGGGGTACACACTAGTAGAAAATATGCAGAAAATTTCCACCCGAGGTGAAATCGTCAGATTTTTGGCTAGTGTGTGCACAACTTTCAGCAGCCGATCCCGACATTTTAAATCAAAAAAAAAACGGAGGGACAAACACCAAAATTTTCATCGCCCATCTTCGGCACGACCAATTTTCGTTTAATGTGTACACAGTACGTCCAGGAAAAATCGGCTACGAAAGACGCATGATCTGAAGTTACTGACGACCCGGAAGTTTATCAGAAAAAAAACAACTAAAATGGATAATTCGTATCTATCTTCGTTGTACTTGACTTTGTATGTGTATAGTATAGCAAGTATAGTAAGTATAGCAAGGGTCTCGGATGTTTCGATCTCCAACTTCCAAGATCATATAACGCAAAAGGTGATAAATCTTGAAAATTCTGAATAATCCGAAGCGCAGTTCCACGAATGATCCGAGAACAAAAGCCACATCACATCCGCAAGAAGGAAGGCGTGGCCTTGGGG